>NC_092519.1:10084209-10409314 GCF_047511675.1 Marmota flaviventris
AATGATAGTGTTTTGTTTAAGGTTCAGATTATGTTTAGGATAATTGATAAGGTTAGGGTTAGTGATAGGGTTAGTGTTAGGCCTAGGGTTAGCCTTAGGATAGGGGTAATGATTAGGATAATGGAAAGGGTTAGAGATAAGTTTAGGGCTAGGGTTATGGTTAGAAATAGGTCTTGAGTTAGGGTTAGGTTTAGGGTTAGAAGTAGGCTTAGTTTTAGTGTTATGTTTAGCATAAGTGTTAGGTTTTCAGCTAATGTTAGGCCTAGGACGAGTGTTAAGTCTAGAATTAGGTCTAGGGATAAGATTACAGTACAGTTAGGGTTAGAGTTAGGATTAGGGCTAGCGTCATCATTAGGGGTAGTGGTAGGGTTAGAATAATGTATATGTCTAGATGTAGGTATAGGGTTTTGGGTAGTGTTAGATTGAGTTTTAGGTTTAGGGTTAGGGCTATGGTTATGTTTAGGTTTATGGAAAGGGTTAGGGTTTGAGCTATAGTTAGGTCTATGTTGAGTCTGAGGTTTAGAGTTAGGTCTAGGGTTAGTTTTCTGGTTATGTTTAGAGTTATGGTTAGGCCTAGGCCTATCAACAGGTTTATGACTAGGTTTAGGGTAATAGGTAGATTTAGAGCTAGGTTTAGGGCTGGGGTTAAGTTTAGGATTAGGGCTAGTTTTAGGGGTATATTTAGGGATAGATATAGGTTGATGTTTAGGGTAAGGGTTAGGATTTGAGCTAGCGTTAGGACTAATTGAATGTTAGATTAGGGTTAGGGTTAGGGTTACCTTTAGGGCTAGGTTGAGGCCTAAGATTAGCTCTAGGTTTTGTGTTAGGTTTAGGCCTAGGGTTAGGGCTCTGGGTAATGTAAGAGCTAGGGTAATGATTGTGGCTAGTTTTAGGGTTAGGGTTATGGCTAGGTCTAGTGTTAGATTTAGATATTTGATTAGGGTCAGGTTTAGAGGTAGGTTTACTTTTAAAGACATGGTCAGTGTTTGGGATAGAGTTAGAGATAGGGTTACAACCAGAATTAGGACTAGGTTTAGGTCTAGGTGTATGGTTAGTGTTTGCATTAGGTTAAGGTTTATTATAAGAAATTTGTTTAGGTTTTTGTTCAGGTCTAGGGCTAGAGTTAAAGCTAGATTTGGGATTAGGTTTAGGTCTAGGGCTAGTGATAGGGTTTTGTCTAGGGTTAGGGTCAGGTTTAGACCTAGGATTAGTGTTAGGGTCAGAATAAGGGTCAGGGTTAGAATTAGGGTTTGGGATATGGTTAGAGCTAGAGTGAGGGCTAGGTTTAGGACTATTAATAGGGTTAGGGTTTTGGTTGGCCTAAGGATTAGGGATAGGTATATGGTTACCATAATTGTTTGGGTTTCGCTTATGATAAGGGATAGGCTTAGAGCTAGGTTTAGGGCTAGAGTTAGGATTAAGGTTAGGGTTAGGTCTCGGATTAGGGCTAGTTTTCATGTCAGGGTTAGGACTTGGATTAGAGCAATAGCAAATTAGAGTTAGGGTTAGGGGTAGGTCTAGTGTTATGGTTAGGTTAAAAGTTAAGGTGATATTTATAGCTAGGGATAGTGTTAGGATATGATTCAGGAACAGTGTTAGTTTTAGGGCTAGGGTTAGGACTCCAATAAGCACTAGGAATACTGTTAGGGTTTGGTTTAAGTTGAGGGCAGTGTTTAGAGCTAGGGTGACTCTTAGGATATGGGTTGAGTCAGGGTTAGATTTAAGGTTAGTGTTAGGACTCGAACTAAGGCTTGGGTTACTGTTAGGATTCTGTTTAAGTTTAGGGTGGTGTGTAGAGCTAGTTGAGTGTTAGGATATGAGTAAGGGTTAGGGTTAGTTTGAGGTTAGCGTTATGCCTCCAATTAGGGTTAGGGTTAAGTCTAGTTGTGTGGTAGAGTTTAGATTAAGTTAAGGTTTAAGGTCAGGACTATTACTCAATTTTGCTATAGTCTTAGGCTTAGGGTTAGGGCTAGGTATAAAATTAGTATTAAGGTTAGGTGTAGTGTTATAGTAAGGCTTAGGCATATTCATAGGTTAAGATTTGGAGTAAGGGTTAGATCTAGGATTAAAGTTAGGTTTAGGGTAATTGATAGAGTTAGTTTTAGGGTTCAGTGTAGGTTTAGGGTAATGGAAAAATTTAGGGTTTTTGATAGGGTTAGAGTAAGGCCTAGGTTTAGAATTAGGAATAGGGTTACCATACGGGTAATGTATAGAGTTAGAGCTACGGTTATGGTTAGGATTAGGGCTAGAGTTAAGATTAGAGATTGGATTAGGGCTAGTAACCCTATCTTAGAGTAGGTTTATAATTAGGTTTAGGGTAAATATTAGGGTAAAGATTTTGAGTTAGGGTTAATTCTAGGGTGAGAGTTAGATTTAATGTTAGGTCTAGGGTTAAGGTTATAGTAATGGTCAAGGTTAGGTTTTGGGTTAGGGTAATGGATTGGATTATATGTAATGTTAGCTTTAGGGTTGAGTTTAGTTTTAGGGCTAGGTTTATTATTGGGTTAGGGTAAGGGTAAGTGTTTGAGTTAGGTTGAGGTTTATGACAAGGATTAGGTTTAGGTTTAGGTCTAGGGCTCGGTTTATTGTTTGGATTAGGGTTTTGGTTAGGGTTAGAGCTAGGGTTATCATTAGGGTTAGGGTTAGAGTTAGGGAAATTGTTAGGGTTACTGCTAGGGTTAAGGTTAGGATTAGGACTAGGGTTAGGGTTATTGTTAGTGATAGGTTTTTGTTTAGGCTAAGGTTTAGGCTTTGAGCTAGGTTTAGGACTAAGTTGAGGCTTAGCATTAGGGTAGGTCTAGGGTTAGAGTTAGGGTTATGCTTAGGGTAGGTTAAGGCCTCGGATTAGGACTAGGTTTCATGTTAGGTTTAAGCCTAAGGTTAGTGCTATGAGTAATGTAAGATCTAGGGTTCTAATTGTGGTAGTTTTAGGGTTAGGGTTATGACTAGTTCTAGTGTTAGGATTATATTTTGGTTTAGGGTCAGATTTATAGCTAGGTTTATTGTTAGTGTCAGTGTCAGTGTTCATGTTATATTTAAGGTTATGTTGAAAGCCAGAATTAGGACTAGGGTTAGATCTAGGGATAGTGTTAGTGTTTGGTTTAGGTTAAGGATTATTATTAGGGCTAGGACTAAGTTTTTGTTTAGGTCTAGGGCTAGAGTTATTGCTAGATTTAGCATTAGGTTTAGGTCTAGGGCTAGTGTTAGGTTTAGGTTTAGGTAAAAGTTTACTGGTAGGGCTTGATTTAGAGTTTAGTTTAGGGTTAGGATCAGGTTTAGACCTATTATTAGTGTTATGGTCAGAATAAAGGTGAAAATTAGGGTTAGATTTTGGGTTAGGGTTAGAGCTAGAATGAGGGCTAGGGTTAGAACAAGTAATAGGGTTAGTGTTTGGTTTAGGGTGAATATTAGGATTAGGACAAGGATTAGCATTGTGCATAGGGTTTGGCTTAGGTTAAGGGATAGATTTACATCTAGGGTTAGGGCAAGTGTTACGGTTGGGTTAAGGGATAGGGTTAGGGTTTGATTTAGAGTTAAATCTAGTGTTGGGCTCACATTAGGACTATTTTTGTATTAGCATTAGAGCTAGGGTTATGGGTATGACTAATTTAAGAACTAGGGTTATGATTAGGGTTAGTTTTAGGGTTAGGGTTTGGGCTAGGTCTAGTGTTAGCATTAGCTTTAGGGTTAGGATGATATTTAGAGCTAGGTTTAGTGTTTGGATATGAGTCTGTGTCAGGGATATTTTTAGTCATAGGACTCAAATTTGAGCTAGTGTTATGGCTAGTTTTAGGGTAAAGGTTTGATTTAGGGTAAAGTTTAGGGTTAGAGCAATGGCTTGGTTTTGTTTTAGGGCTAGGGCTAAGGTTAAAACTAGTTGTAGGATTAGCAATAGTGTTCAGTTAGTGGTATAGTGAAATTTAGACTTAAGGTCAGGGTTCTTTTAGAGTTATGGTTAGATGTAGGGTTAGGGCTATGCCTGGGGTTAGGGCTAAGTTTAGGGCTGTTGAGAGCCACAGCCGAAGGGGCCCCAGCAAACTTCCAGCTGCCAGCTGATGATTGGCTCACAGCGGCCCCAGCAACTTCTAGCAGCCAACTGATTTGCTCCTCTGTGGTCATGCTCATTGGACTGTTTCCCCGCCCTTTCAGACCATGGAGCTGCTCATTGGGGGACTTTTTTTGGCTCTGCCCATGCGACCCAGCTAATCGGCCTCAAGAGCAGGAGGAGTGGGGGAGGTTGAGAGGCTTGTGGGAAGCCAGTGGTGGCAGTTGGGCTCTGAAGATTTTTCCTGAGGAGCTGTTTTGTTTGGCGTGTGTGGTTCTAAAAATAAAGTTCGTTTGTTTTGACAAGTGGCTCCTGAATTTTGCCCAGCCAGACTGCGGCATTTGGTGGGCCACACGGGGAATGACTGAGGGTAAGTGATAAGGTAAACTGTTCGCCCCTGAGGGCAGGGCGAGAGGATGGGTAACCATTTCAAGATTCTTCTTTTGTTTTACTTCAGTTTTGTTTTAAGTTGCCTGTCCCTGGAGATGAGTGAGACGAAAGAAAAACTGCTCACATAAGAGGAACAGATAGAGAGAAAGGACGGATGGATATTTCAGGAGGATTGAAAGGCTATAATGACTTTCTGTTGTTCCAATTTTGTTTCACTCTGTTTCAGTTTTGTTTGGCGTTATCTTCTTGGGTTGTATTATAGTTATAGTAGAAATATTCAAGTAAAAGAGAAGGTCTCTCAAGCTAGTCAGACAGAGAAAAAAATTCAAGAAAAAAAGAGGGTCTCTCTAGATAGTCAGACAGAGGAAAAAATTCAAATAAAAGGGAAGGTCTCTCGAACTTGTCAGACAGAGAAAGAAAGTGTAAAGCAGAAAAAGCCATCAGGGGGAAAGTTACAACACGAGACTGCTACTAACACCTTTCTATCACCAGAGAACATAAATGTCCAACTAACAAGGCCACCTCCATATGCTGGGAGGCCCACAAACCCTGCAGTTGATAGTTGGGATCCTGAGACAGGATCTCAAATAGTAACATGCCCTGTATTTGAGGCAGGAGGTCAGCAAATTCACCATGCTTTAAATTTCAAAACAGTGAAGCAGCTAAAAGAGGCTGTAACAACCTATGGTCCTCAAGCACCCTTCACTGTAAGCTTGGTCGAATCCATTAACAACTTGAACATGATGCCAGCAGATTGGGCTAATATGTGTAAAGCTGTGATAAATGGAGTACAATACCTGTTATGGAAGGTTGCCAATCAGGAATTTTGCAAGTAGACAGCTAGGCGAAATGCAGCAGCTGGTTATCCTCAGAAAATCTAGATATGTTGTTAGGAAAGGGACCTTATGAGGATCAGCAGCAACAAATTGCATATGATCCTGGTGTATACGCACAAATTGCTGTAGATGCAGTTAAGGCATGGAAGACTTTACAAGGACATGGAGGTTTACGAGGTCAATTATCTAAGGTAATACAAGGAGCTAATGAACCTTATGCTGAATTTGTAGATAGGCTTATTCAAACAGCTACCAGAGTTTTTGGGATTACAGAATAAGCAATGCCATTAATAAAAACAACTGGCTTATGAGCAAGTGAATCATTGGTGCAGAGAAGTCATTAGACCATGGAAACATGAAGATTTAAACACATATATTAAATTATGTAGAGATCTTAATGAACAAGAGCAAGTCATGGCAGCTGCAGTAAAACAGGCTTTAGATGCCAGAGATATTAATGAACAAGGGTAAATCATGGCAGCTGCAGTAAAACAGGCTTTAGATGCCAGGCCAATAACATGCTACAATTGTGAACAAACAGGACATTTTAAAAGAAATTGCCCCATAGGAGGAGGGTTTAACAAAACTAGGTATCAAAGGAGTAGAATACCAGGTATTTTCCCATGATGCCGTAGAGGGAGACATTGGGCTAATGAATGCCATTCTCAAACCAACATAGAGGGTACTCCATTATCAAAAAACGAACAAGGACCTGGTGTTTATCCATGATATCATGGAGAAAGGCTTCAGGCTCCATTTCCAAAAAATGGACAGGGTGGCCCAATTCTCCGGGGCCCAAAACCACATATATACGGAGCACTGGAGGAACCCAGCAACCCCATCAGGGTAGTGCCCAGGACACATTGTCCACCAGATCCCTCATCAGCAAACCAGAGGGAGTGCAGGTTTGGACATCTGCGCCTCCACCAGAGCAGTACTAACTTTAGAGATGGGAGTTCAAATCATTCCCACAGGGGTAAAAGGACCTCTTCCCAAAGGAACAGTAGGCTTATTATTGGGACGCAGCTCTTCTACTCTAAAAGGACTTATGATAAGTCCTCGGGTAATTGATCCCGATTATGAAGGTGAAATAAAAAATATAGCCAGTTCTCTAAAGGGTATATCAGTAATTTCACCAGGAGATAGAATAGCACAGTTACTAATAATACCCAGCCTACATGATAAATTTTCCAGTCGTACTGTAGAAAGAGGTTCCAAGGGATTAGGCTCCACAGGCATAGATTGGGCTATGCTTTCTTTAAATTTAGATTCTCACCCCATGCTAAAACTAAATATTCAAGAACATGAATTTAATGGGCTACTGGATACAGGTGCAGACCTTAGCATCATCTCTCGTCAAGAGTGGCCAAAACATTGGCCATTACAACAAGCCACTCAAATGCTTTGAGGCCTAGGAGTGGTGACTAATCCCCATAGAATTGCAATGGTATTAGATTGGAAGGATCCTGAAGGATGTGAAGGAACTATACAGCCATATGTATTGGATCATCTTCCCATAAATTTATGGGGACGAGATGTCCTAGATCAATTAGGTTTGACATTAACAAATAACATCAACCAAAATGCACCCACTATTATGACTAGACAAGGTTTTAGGAAAGGAAAAAGATTAGAAAAACAAGAACAAGGTATAGCAATACCAATACAAATAGATCAAGGAACGGACAGACATGGGTTGGATTTTCAGAAAGGGCCACTGAGACAATAAAATTTAGAAAGACCAGTATGGATTCCTCAGTGGCCCCTGACTGAAGAAAAGATACAAGCAGCCCATGACCTGGTCAAACAACAATTAGCAGAAGGACATATACAACCTTCTGTATCTCCCCATAATACTCCCATTTTTGTCATCAAAAAGAAATCTGGTAAATGGAGATTATTGCAAGATTTAAGAGCTATTAATAATGAGACGGTTATTATGGGACCTGCTCAATCAGGGATTCCTCAATTGTCTGCTTTGCCAAAAACCTGGTATGTTTTAGTTATAGATATTAAAGATTGTTTTTTTTTTTTTTTCAATTCCAATTCATCCTGAAGATAATCCACGTTTTGCATTTACTATCCCTGCACTGAATCATGAAGGTCCTGATCAGAGATATGAATGGAAAGTACTCCCTCAAGGGATGGCTAACAGCCCAACTATGTGTCAAATTTATGTTAACAAAGTAATCCAGCCACTTAGAAATCAAAATCCTGAACTACAAATATTTCACAATATGGATGATGTATTATTATCACACAAAGATAAAAACCACATTGCTAGAATGTTATGCCACACTTATAAACTTATTAAAAAATTATAATCTAGAGATAGCAAATGGTTAAAATACAATTAAATTTTCCAATTAATTATTTAGGAGTTCTATTATCCTCAACCATGGTCTGTCCACCAAAAATTCAAATACGAGTAATTAAACTGAAATCACTTAACAACTTTCAAAAGTTATTAGGAGACATAAATTGGATAAGGACTTATCTAGGTATACCAACAGGAGAGTTGGGACTTTTATTTGATTTCCTAAAAGGTCCATCAGATCCAAATTCACCCCAAATGTTTACGTCTGAAGCAAGAAAGGCATTAAAAATCATTGAAACATATATGGAAAATATGCATTTGGATAGAATTGATATGTTTGCCATTATTATTTATTGTACTACCAATAAAAATATTCCTACAGGAGTATTTTGGCAAGAATGTCCATTATTGTGGATATATTTATCTTATTCTCCTAATACTATTCTTACTAGGTATCCTGAGGTTGTAGGACAATTAATACTCAAAGGAATAAAAGCAGCAATGGGAGTGTTTGGAATTTTTCCCAATAAAATTTTTACTCCATATACTATGGATCAAATTAGTGAGTTAGCTAATGAGTTAAATACTTGGGAAATAGTCATGTGCAAATCTAATGTTTCATTTGAAAATCACTTACCATCTAATCATCTATTGTCTAGTGATAGGTTTAGTCTTTACATTAGGTTAAGGGTTATTATTAGGGCTAGTGCTAGGTTTTTGTCTAGGGCTAAGGCTAGATTTATGACTCTATTTAGGATTAGTTTTGGTCTAGTGCTTTTGCTAATGTTAGGTTTAATTATAGGTTTACCAGTAGAGGTAGTGTTAGGGTTTGGTTTAGGGTTAGGGTCAGGTTTAGATCTAGGGTTAGTGTTAGGGTCAGAATAAGGGTTAGGGTTAGGATTAGAGTTAAAGCTAGAATGAGGGCTAGATTTAGGACCAGTAATAGCGTTAGGGTTTGGGGTAGGCTAAGGATTAAGGTTAGGACTAGAGTAGCATTAGGGTGAGGGTTTGACTTAGGGTAAGGAATGGGTTAGAGGTACTGTTAGGGTAAAGTTTAGAGTCAGGGCTAGGATTAGGGCTAGAATTTGTGTTAGCATTAGGGCTATGGCTAATGAAAGATCTAGTTTTCTGATTAGTGCTAGTTCTAGGGTTAGAATTATGGCAATGTTTAGAGTTAGGTGTATTCTTAGGGTTTGACTCAGGGTCAGGGATATTTCTATGGTTAGGTTTAGGACTCAAAATTGGGCTAAGTTTAAGGATAGGTATAATGTTAGTGTTTGGTTTAGTTTAAGGGTGAGGGTAGGATTATGGCACAGTTTTGTTTTAGAGCTAGGGTAGGGTTAGGGCTAGATTTCCAATTAGCATTCGATTTAGGGCTAGTGTTAGGGTGAGGTTTGGGCTTACGTTTAGGGTTTACAACCAGGTTTAGGGGTAGGATGATGGATAGATTTAGGGTTAGGGCTAGGGATAGGGCTAGGTTTTGGGTTTTGATAAGGGATAGGTTTTGAAGTTTGGATAGAGTTAGGGCGAATGTCAGAGTTCGTTTTAGGGCTAGGGATATAATTAGATTTAAGATTTGGGTTAAATTAGGGCTAGGATTAGCCCTAGGGTTAGTGTTAGGTCTTGGCCTAGTGTTAGGGCTAGTGTTAGGGTTAGCGTTAGGGTTAGGGTAAGGTATGATGTTACAGCTATATTTTGGGCTAAGGCATGGGATACAATTAGGGTGAGGGCTCTGGTTAAGGTTAGGACTAGGATTAAGGCTAGTCTTAGGGCTAGAATTAGGGGTAGGGTTTGTGTTAGGGTTAGGGCTAATTAGGTCTAGGGCTAATGTCAGTTCTAGGGTTATAGTTATTGTTAGTTTTAAGTTTATGTTTATGGCCAGGTCTATTATATGTGTTACCTTGAGTGTTAGGGTCAGGTTACAGCTAGAAGTATTGTTAGGGTCAGAGTCAGTGTTAGGATATGGGATAGGTTAATTTTTAGGGTTAGGGCTAAAATTAGCATTAGTGTTAGGGTAATGGATATGGTTAGATTTCAGGTTCAGGTTTGGTTTAGTATAATGGAAAGGATTAGGGTAAACCATAGGGTTAAGGTTAGGCCTAGGGATAGAATTTGGTTAAAGATATGGTTCAGATAATGGATAGGATTAGAGCTACAGTTAGGGCTAGGGTTATGGTTAGGTTAGGGCTATAGTTAAGAGTTAGGCCTATGTTTAGAATTTGCTTAGGGATATGGTTAGGGTAATGGATAAAATTATATCTAGGTTTAGGGCTAGTGTTATGGTTAGGAATAGGGTATGGTTCACTTTAGGTTTCAGGTTAGGACAAGGTTTAGGTTTAGGGTTAGGTTTAGGTTAAATGTTAGGTCTAGGAATAGGGTTAAGGCTATGATTAAAACTAGGGTTAGTGCTTGGATTATGGCTAGGTTTTGGGTTAAGTTAGGGCTAGTGTAGCACTATGCCAATGTAAGAACTAGGGTTACAATTAGGGCTAGTATTAGGGTTAGTATTCGCACTAGGTCTAATGTTTATATTAGCTTTAAGTTTATGGGGATGATTAGAGATGGGATTAGTGTTAGGGTCAGAGTCAGGATCAGTGTTAATTTTTGGATTAGGAATAGGACTCAAATTATGGTGATGGTTAAGTCTAGGTGTAGGGTTAGGATTTTTGTTAAGGTTAGGGTAAGGATTAGAGATAGGGCTAATGTAAGGTCTAGGGTTATGTTTAGATTAGGGTTAGGATTGGGGCTATGGCTCAGTTTTGTTTTAGAGCTCGGGCTAGGATTAGGGCTAGTTTTGGGATTAGAGATAGTGTTAGGCCTAGTAGTAAGGTGAGCTTAAATCTTATATTAATTTTTATGGTTAGATCTAGGTTTAGGGCTAGGGCTATGGTTAGGGCTAAAATTAGGGCTAGTTTTATGGTTATGATAACAGAGAGGGTTATAACTAGAAATAGGGGTAGGGTGAGTTTTAGAGCTAGTCTTAGGGCTAGGGTTAGTGGTTAGTTTTAAGGTTAGGATTAGGACTAGGGTTAGGTTTAGGCCTAAGGTTAGTGTCAGGGTTTAGGCCTAAGGTTAGTGTCAGGGCTAGGGTTTACACTTAGTGTTAGTTTTAGAAATAGGGTTAGGGCTAGGAAAAAAGGAATGGGGATGGTTACGGTTACAATTAGGGCTAGGTTTAGGGCTAGGATAAAGGCTAGGTTTGTGTGATGTTTATGGCTAGCATTAGTGTTATGGGTAATATAAGTGCTCTGATTATGGTTATGGCTTGTTTTGTGGTTAGGGTTATAGATAATTCTAATGTTAGGGTTTAGTTTTGTGTTAGGCTAGAGATAGGGTTTGTTTTAGGGCAATTATCAGTGTTTGGGTTAGTGTTAGGGCGAGAATTAGGAATAGCATTGGGTCTAGGGATACGGTTAGGATTTTTGTTAGGTTAAGGGTTATTGTTAGGACTAGTTCAAGGTTTGTGTGAATTAGGGTAATGGCTAGATTAGAGTTCGGGTTATGTTTAAGGGTAGCTTTAGGACTAGGTTTGAGAGTTTGTGTTATGGCTAGGGCTAGGATTAGGGATAGGGCTAATGTGAGGTCTAGGGTTTTGTTTAGGAATAGTTTTAGGGTTAGGTTATGGCTAGGTCTAGTGTAACGATTACGTGTAGGGTAAGGGTCAGATTTAGATCTAGGAATATTATTAGGGTCAGTGACGGGTGGTGTTTGGTTTAGTTTAAGGTTTAGAGTTAAGGGTTGAATTAGCGTTAGGGTTAGGGTTAGAAGTAGGGTAATAGATAGGGTTAGGTTTAGGCTTCAAGTTAAGTTTAGAGTAATGGATAGGGTTAGTGTTAGAGATAGGGTTAGCATCAGGTCTACGTTTAGAATTTGAGTTAGGCTTATCTTTAGGTTAATGGATAAGGTTAGAAGTAAGGTTATTGCTAGTGTTAAGGTTAGGATTAGGACTAGGGTTAGGTTTAGGCCTAAGGTTAGTGTCAGGGTTAGTTTTAGGGTAATGTTAGGCTATGAGCTAGGATTAGGGCTAGGGCGATGTTTAGGGTCAGAGTTAGGGCTAGGGTTACAGTTAAGGTTATTATTAGGGCTAGGTTAAGGGCTAGGATAAGGCTAGGTTTGTGTGGTGTTTATGGCTAGCATTAGCACTATCTATTAGGATTAGGGTTAGGGTTAGATTTAGGGCAAGAATTAGGACTAGTGTTGAGTCTAGGGATAGGGTTATCTTTCGGATAGGTTAAGGGTTATTTTTAGGGCTAGTGCAAAGTTTTTGTTCAGGGCTAGGACTAGATTTATGACTATATTTAGGATTAGATTTGGTCTAGTGCTAGTGTTACTGTTAGATTTAGGTAAAGGTTTACTGATAGGGGTAGGGGTAGTGTTTGTTTCAGGGTTAGTGTGAGGTGTAGTTCTAGGGTTAGTGGTAAAGTCAGAAAAATAGTCAGGGTTTGCATTAGAGTTACAACTTGAATGAAGGCTACGGTTAGGACTAGTAATAGAGTTGGGGATTGGGGTAGGCTAAGGATTAGGGTTAGGACTAGGTAACATTAGGGTGAGGGTATGGCTTAGGGAAAGGGATGGGTTTAGAGGTAGGATTAGGGTTAGGGATAGCTTTAGGGCTAGGGTTATTGTTAGGGTTAGTCTTAGGGTTAAACCTATTTTAGAGCTTGGATTAGTGCTAGGATTTGTGTTAGCTTCAGAGATATGGCTAATGAAAAAATTAGGGTTTTTTTAGGGCTAGTTCGAGGGTTAGTGTTAGGGCAATGTATAGAGCTAGGGTTAGTGTTAGGATCCGAGTCAGTGTCAGGGTTACTCCTAGGTTTATGTTTAGAACTCGAATTATGGCAAGGTTTAGGGCTAGGTTTAGGGTTAGTGTTTGGTTTAGGTTAAGGGTTAGGGTTAGGTTTATGGCTCAGTTTTGTTTTAGGGTTAGGTTAGGATTAGGGCTAGTTTTCCAATTAGCATTAGGGTCAGGGCTAGTGTTAGGGTGAGCTTTAGGCTTAAGATTATGGTTGTATTCAAGTTTTGTTTTAGGGCAGAGTTTAGGGCTAAGGTTGGGGCTAGGGTAGCGCTAGAATTTGGGTTGTGGTAAGGTATAGGTTTAGAACTAGGAACAGGGATAAGGTGAGAGAGTTATTCTTAGGGCTAGTGATAGGGTTAGGTTTAGGATTAGGGCTAAATTAGGACTAGGATTAGTGCTAGGTTTAGTGTTAGGTTTAGGCTAGGGTTAGGGTAAGGTATGATATTACACCTAAGTTTTTGGCTAGGTCAAGGGATAAAATTAGGGATAGGGCTAGGGTTAAGTTTATTGATAGGATTAAGGCTAGGCCTAGTGCTAGGATTAGGGCTAGGATTTGTATTAGGGTTAGAGCTAGGATTATGGATATGGCTAATGTCAGGTCTAGGGTTATGGTTATGGATTGTTTTAGGTTTAGGTTTATAGTCAGATCTATTGTAAGGGTTAGGTTGAGTGTTAGGGTAAGCTTTGTAGCTAGCTTATTATTTGGGTAGGAATCAGGGTTAGGGTATGTGTTAGGTTAAGGTTTAAGGTTAGGGCTCAAATTAGCATTAGGGTTAGTGTTAGGGTTATGGTAATGGATATGGTTAGGTTTAGGATTCAGTTTAAGTTTAGAATAATGGACAGCCTTACAGTTAGGGATAGTGTTAAGGTTAGGCCTAGGGATAGAATTCAGTTAGGGTTAGGGTTAGGGTAATGGATAGGATTAGAACTACATTTAGTTCTAGGGTTATTGTTAGGTTAGAGCTATGATTAATGTTAGGCCTAGGGTTAGAATTTTGTTAAGGTTATGGTTAGGGTAATAAATAAGATTAGAGCTAGTCAGGGATATGGTGAGGATTAGGACCATGGTTCGGGTGAGTTCAAGGTTTAGTTTTTGGGTTAGGTTTAGATTAAGTGTTGGGGCTAGGGTTAGGGTTAAGAATAGGGTTAAAGCTAGGGTTAGGGCTCAGATTAGAGCTACGTTTTTGTTTAGGTTAGGGATAAGGTAGGACTACAGCTACTGTAAGAACTAGAGTTAAGATAGGGCTAGTTTTACAGATAGCATTAGGTCTAGGTCAAGGTCTAGTGTTTAGATTAGATTTAGGTTCAGGGAGATAATTAGAGGTAGGGTTAGTGTTAGGGTCAGAGTCAAGATCAATGCTACTGATCAGGGTTAGTGAAAGGATTCAAATTAGGCCTAGGATTAAGGCTAGGTGTAGGGTTAGGTTTTGTTTTAGGGTTAAGGTAAGAATTAGGGATATGGCTAATATCAAGTCAGGCATTACCATTAGGCTAAGGTTAGGGTTAGGGCTATGGCTCAGTTTTGTTTTAGATCTAGGGCTAGGGATAGGGCTAATTTTAGCATTAGCAATAGTGTTAGGGCTAGTGGTAGGATGTGGTTTAGGCTTAGATTTATTGTTATGGTTAGATCTAGGTTTAGGGCTAGGGCCTGCATTATAATTAAGGTTAGGGCTAGTGTTAAGGTTATGGTAACGGATAGGGTTAGAACTAGAAATAGGACTGGGGTGCGATTAGAGTTATTCTTTGGGCTAAAGTTAGGGGTGGTTTTAGGGTTAAGGCTAAATTAGGGCTAGGATAAGCGCTATAGTTAAAGTTAGGGTTAGGCCTAGGGTTAGGTCTAGGGTTATGGTTAGTGTTAGTGTTAGGGTTAGAGTTAGATTTAGGGGAAGGGATGGGGTTATAGCTAGGTTTAGAGGTTAGAATTTGATTCAGGTTAGAATTTGATTTAGGTGTAGGTTTAGATTTCGAGTTAGGATTAGGCTAGAATTAGTGCCAGGATGAAGGTATGTGTTAGAGCTAGGGCTAATGTCAGGTGTAGGTTCAAAATAAGTGGTAGTTTTATGGTTAGGTTATGGCTAGGTCTAGTGTAAGGGTTAGGTTTATGGTAAGGGTCAGGTTTAGAGCTAGGTGTTTTATTAGGGTCAGGGTCTGGGTATGGTTTGATTTAGGTTAAGGTTTAGGGTTAAGGCTTGTATTAGCATTAGGGTTTGGTTTAGCATTAGGGTAATGAATAGGGTTAATTTTAGGGCTAATGTCAGGGTAATGGATAGGGTTATTGTTAGCGATAGTTTTAGCTTTAGGCCTTTGGTTTAGGATTATCTTTAGGGTAATGCATAGGGTTAGAGCTAAGGTTTGGGATAGAATTAAATTTAAGTTTTTGGCTAGGGTTAAGGTTAGGCCTAGGGTTAATGTCAGGGTTAGGTTTAGTGTAAGTATTAGGGTTTGAGCTAGGGTTAGGTCTAGGGCGAGAATTAGGGCTAGAGTCAGGGCTAAAGTTAGGGTTAGGGTTAATGTTATGTTTAGGGAAAGGTTAAAGTGTGAGCTAGGTTTAGGACTAGGGCGAGGGTTAGGGTTAGTGTTAGGTATAGGGTTATGGTTAGGGTTACAATTAGGGCTAGGTTTAGGGCTAGGATAAGGGCTAGGTTTGTGTGATGTTTATGGCTAGCATTAGTGCTATGGGTAATATAAGTGCTCTGATTATGGTTATGGCTTGTTTTTGGGTTAGGGTTATAGATAATTCTAGTGTTAGGGTTTAGTTTTGTGTTAGGATAAGTTTTAGAGATAGGGTTTGTTTTAGGGCAATTATCAGTGTTTGGGTTAGTGTTAGGGCGAGAATTAGGAATAGCATTGGGTCTAGGGATACAGTTAGGATTTTTGTTAGATTAAGGGTTATTGTTAGGGCTAGTTCAAGGTTTGTGTTTAGGACTAGGGCTATATTTATGACTCTATTCAGGGTTAGGTTTGGTCTGCTTCTAGTATTACTGTTAGGTTTAAGTATAGGTTTGCCAGTAGGGGTAGAGTTAGGGTCCAGTTTAGGGTTATTGTCAGGTTTAGATCTAGGGTTAGTGTTAGGGTCACAATAAGGGTCAGGGTTTGTGTTTAGGCTAGAGCTAGAATAAGGCCTAGGATTAGGACTAGCAATAGAGTTAGGGTTTGGGATAGGCTAAGGATTAGTGTTAGGACTAGAATAGCATTAGGGTGAGGGTTTAGCTTAGGGTAAGAGATAGGATTAGAGGTAGGGTTAGGATTAAGGATAGGATTAGTTTTAGGATTATTCTTAGAGTTAAACCTAAGGTTAGGGCTCAGATTAGCACTAGGATATTTGTTAGCATTAGGGTTAGACATTTCTTTAGGGTAATTGATAGTGTTAGAGCTAATGTTAGGGCTATGGTTAAGGTTAGGATTAGGGTTAGGGTTAGGGGCCTAGGGATAATGTTAGGTTTAGGGTTAGAGTAAGTGTAGGCATTTGAGCTAGGGATAGTGCTAGGGTGAGTGTTAGGTTTTGAGTCAAGGCTAGAGTTAGGTTTAGGGTTAGGGTTATCTTTAGGCTGAGGATTAGAGTTGAGCTAGGGTTATGGCTAGGGCGAGAGTAAGCATTAGGGTTAGGTCTAAGGTTATGGTTAGGGTTATGTCTAGGGCTAGGTTTAGGGCTAAGATAAAGGCTAAGTTTTGTGTGATTATTAGGGCTAACATTGGGGTTTGGGTAATGTAAGAGCGAGGGATATGGTTATGGCTAGTTGGGGGTAAGGGTATTGGATAAGTCCAGTGTTAGTGTTAGTTTTTGGTTTAGAATAAGGTTTAGAGCTAAGGTTTTTATTAGATTAAGGGTCATTGTGAGGTTAGGGTAAGTTTTAGGTTTACAGCCACAATTAGAACTAGCGTTTGGTCTAGTGAGAGGTTTAGTCTTTACGTTAGGTTAAGGGTTATTGTTAGGGCTAGTGCTAGGTTTTTGTTTGGGGCTAGAGATAGATTATTGATTCTATTTAAAATTAGGTTTGTCTAGTGCTAGTTTTACTATTAGGTTTAGGTATAGGTTTACTGGTAGAGGTAGTGTTGGGGTTTGGTTTAGGGTTAGGGTCAGGTTTAGATCTAGGGTTAGTGTTAGGGTCAGAATAAGGGTCACGGTTTGGGTTATGGTTACAGCTACAATGAGGGCTATGTTAGGACTCGTAATAGAGTTAGGGTTTGGGCAAGGCTAATAATTATGGTTAGCACTAGGGGAATATTAGAATGAGGATTTGGCTTAGGGTAAAGAATAGGTTTAGAAGTAGGGCTAGAGTTAGGGCAAGGTTTAGGGTTAGTGTTAGAGTTAAGGTTAGGGTTAGCGTTAGTGTTTGGGTTTGGGTTATATTTAGGTTAAGAGTTAGAGATAGGATTAGTGTTAGGATTAGGGTTAGGATTAGGTGAGTGTTAAAGTTAGGGTTAGGGTCAGGGTTAGGGTTACTGTTAGGGTTAGGGTTAGGGTATGTTTATGTTTAGGTTTAGGGTTATGTTAGGGTTTGTGTTAGAATTAGGTTTAGGGTTAGGATTAGGATTACATTTAGATTAGGGATAGTGTTTGGGTTGGGGTTAGGTTTTGGGTAAGGTTTAGAGTTATGGTTGGGGTTAGGATTTATGTTAGGTTTAGGATTAGATTTAGGGTTAGGGTTAGAGTTAGGTTTATTGTTTTGTTGTTTATTGTTTATTGTTTAGGTTAGGGTTAGGATTAGAGTAAGTGTTAAAGTTAGTTTAGGGCTATGGTTAGTGTTAGGGTTAGTTTTAGGGTTTGGGTTAGGTTTAGGGTTTTGGTTAGGTTTAGGGTTACATTTAAGATTAGGGTTACATTTAGGTATAGGGTTAGGTTTAGGGTTAGGCTTAGGGTTAGGGTTAGTTTAAGTTTAAGGTTAGTATTTGTGATAAGGTTAGGGTTCGGGTTCAGGTTTGGATTAGGGTTAGTTTTAGAGTTAGGGTTACAGTTAGATTTAGGTTTAGTGCTAGGGTAAATTTATGTTTCAGGTTAGGGTTTTTGTTAGGGTTAGGTTTTGAGTTAGTGTTTGGGTTAGATTTAGCATTAGGATTAGTGTTAGTGTTAGTATTATGGTTAGGATTATGGTCAGAGGTAATTTTAATGTTACGGTTAGAGTTAGAGTTAGGTATAGGGTTATTATTAGGTATAGGCTTGTGTTAGGGTTAATGTTAGTTATATATATATATATATATATATATATATATATATATATATATATATATATATATATATATATATTTTAATTTTTTATTGTGGGTTGTTCAAAACATTACAAATTTCTTGACATATCATATTCCACACTTTGATTCAAGTGGGTTATGAACTCCCACCTTCACCCCATACACAGATTGCAGAATCACATCGGTTACACATCCATTGATTTACAAATTGCCATACTAGTGTCTGTTGTGCTCCGCTGCCTTTCCCATCCTCCACCCTCCCCCATCCCCACCTCTCCCCTCCCCTCCCCTCCTCTCTCTCTACCTCCTCCACTGTATAACCCTGAGGGTCTCCTTCCATTATCATGCAATTTCCCTTCTCTCTCCCTTTCCCTCCCACCTCTCATCCCTGTTAAATGTTAATCTTCTTCTCATGCTCTTCGTCCCTACTCTGTTCTTAGTTACTCTCCTTATATCAAAGAAGACATTTGGCATTTGTTTTTTAGGGATTGGATATCTTCACTTAGCATAATCTGCTCTAATGCCATCCATTTCCCTGTAAATTCTATGATTTTGTGATTTTTTAATGCAGAGTAATACTCCATTGTGTATAAATGCCACATTTTTTTTTTATCCATTCGTCTATTGAAGGGCATCTAGGTTGGTTCCACAGTCTTGCTATTGTGAACTGTGCTGCTATGAACATTGATGTAGCAGTGTCCCTGCTTCTTTTTAGGTCTTTAGGGAATAGACCAAGAAGTGGAATAGCTGGGTCAAATGGTGGCTCCATTCCCAGCTTTCCAAGAAATCTCCATACTGCTTTCCAAATTGGCTGCACCAATCTGCAGTCCCACCAGCAATGTACAAGTGTACCCTTTTCCCCACATCCTCGCCAGCACTTGTTGTTGTTTGACTTCTTAATGGCTGCCAATCTTACTGGAGTGAGATGGTATCTTAGGGTGGTTTTGATTTGCATTTCTCTGACAGCTAGAGATGTTGAGCATTTTTTCATGTACTTGTTGATTGACTGTATGTCCTCCTCTGAGAAGTGTCTGTTCAGGTCCTTGGCCCATTTGTTGATTGGGTTGTTTGTTCTCTTATTGTCTAATTTTTTGAGTTCTTTGTATACTCTGGATATTAGGGCTCTATCTGAAGTGTGAGGAGTAAAGATTTGTTCCCAGGATGTAGGCTCCCTATTTAACTCTCTTATTGTTTCTTTTGCTGAGAAAAAAACTTTTTAGTTTGATTAAGTCCCATTTGTTGATTCTAGTTATTAAATTTTGTGCTATGGGTGTCCTATTGAGGAATTTGGAGCCCGACCCCATCGACTGTAGATCGTAGCCAACTTTTTCTTCTATCAGACGGCGCGTCTCTGATTTGATATCAAGCTTCTTGATCCATTTTGAATTCACTTTTGTGCATGGCGAGAGAAAGGGATTCAGTTTCATTTTGTTGCATATGGATTTCCAGTTTTCCCAGCACCATTTGTTGAAGATGCTATCCTTCCTCCATTGCATGCTTTTAGCCCCTTTATCAAATATAAGAAAGTTGTAGTTTTGTGGATTGGTTTCTGTGTCCTCTATTCTGTACCATTGGTCCACCCGCCTGTTTTGGTACCAGTACCATGCTGTTTTTGTTACTGTTGCTCTGTAATATAGTTTGAAGTCTGGTATCGCTATACCGCCTGATTCACACTTCCTGCTTAGCATTGTTTTTGCTATTCTGGGTCTTTTATTTTTCCATATGAATTTCATGATTGCTTTCTCTATTTCTACAAGAAATGCCGTTGGGATTTTGATTGGCATTGCATTAAACCTATAGAGAACTTTTGGTAATATCGCCATTTTGTTGATGTTAGTTCTGCCTATCCATGAACAGGGTATATTTTTCCATCTTCTAAGATCTTCTTCTATTTCTCTCTTTAGGGTTCTGTAGTTTTCATTGTATAAGTCTTTCACCTCTTTTGTTAGGTTGATACCCAAGTATTTTATTTTTTTTGAAGATATTTTGAATGGAGTGGTTGTCCTCATTTCCATTTCAGAGGATTTGTCGCTGATATACAGGAATGCCTTTGATTCATGCGTGTTGATTTTATATCCTGCCACTTTGCTGAATTCATTTATTAGCTCTAATAGTTTCTTTGTAGAGCCTTTTGGTTCTGCTAGGTATAGAATCATATCATCTGCAAATAGTGATAATTTAAGTTCTTCTTTTCCTATTTTTATGCCTTTAATTTCTTTCATCTGTCTAATTGCTCTGGCCAATGTTTTGAGAACTATGTTGAACAGAAGTGGAGAGAGAGGGCATCCCTGTCTTGTTCCAGATTTTAGAGGGAATGCCTTCAGTTTTTCTCCATTCAGAATGATGCTAGCCTGAGGCTTAGCATAGATTGCTTTTACAATATTGAGGTATGTTCCTGTTATCCCTAGTTTTTCTAGAGTTTTGAACATAAAGGGATGCTGTACTTTGTTGAATGCTTTTTCTGCATCTATCGAGATGATCATATGGTTCTTATTTTTAATTCTATTGATGTGGTGAATAACATTTATTGATTTCCGTATATTGAACCAGCCTTGCATCCCAGGGATGAATCCTACTTGATCATGGTGTACAATTTTTTTGATATGTTTTTGTATCCGATTCGCCAGAATTTTATTGAGGATTTTTGCATCTAGGTTCATTAGAAATATTGGTCTGTAGTTTTCTTTCTTTGAAGTGTCTTTGTCTGGTTTAGGTATCAGGGTGATGTTGGCCTCATAGAATGAATTTGGAAGTTCTCCCTCCTTTTCTATTTCCTGAAGTAGCTTGAAAAGTATTGGTATTAGTTCTTCTTTAAAGGTTTTGTAAAATTCTGCTGTATACCCATCCGGACCTGGGCTTTTCTTAGTTGGTAGTCTTTTGATGGTTTCTTCTATTTCCTCAATTGATATTGGTCTGTTTAGGTTTTCTATATCCTCCTGACTCAATCTGGGCAGATCATATGACTGAAGAAATTTATCTATGCCTTCACTATCTTCTAATTTATTGGAGTATAAGGATTCAAAATAGTTTTTGATTATCTTCTGTATTTCTGAAGTGTCTGTTGTGATATTGCCTTTTTCATCCCGTATGCTAGTAATTTGAGTTCTCTCTCTTCTTCTCTTCTCTAGCATCGCTAAGGGTCTGTCGATTTTGTTTATTTTTTCAAAGAACCAACTTTTAGTTTTGTCAATTTTTTCAATTGTTTCTTTTGTTTCGATTTCATTAATTTCAGCTCTGATTTTAATTATTTCTTGCCTTCTACTTCTTTTGCTGTTGTTTTGCTCTTCTTTTTCAAGGATTTTGAGATGAAGTATGAGATCATTTATTTGTTGGTTTTTTCTTTTTTTAAGGAATGAACTCCAAGCAATGAATTTTCCTCTTAGAACTGCTTTCAATGTGTCCCATAGATTCCGATATGTTGTTTCTGTGTTTTCATTAATCTCTAAGAATTTTTTAATTTCCTCCTTGATGTCTTCTATAACCCATTGATCATTCAGTAACCTATTGTTCATTCTCCAAGTGATGTATGCTTTTTCCTTCCTTCTTTTATCGTTGATTTTCAGTTTCATTTCACTATGATCAGATAAGATGCATGGTATTATCTCTACTCCTTTATATTGTCTAAGAGTTGCCCTGTGACATAATATATGATCTATTTTTGAGAAGGATCCATGTGCTGCTGAGAAAATGTGTAACTGCTTGATGTTGGGTGGTATACTCTATATATGTCAATTAGGTCTAGGTTATTAATAGTGTTATTGAGTTCTATAGTTTCCTTATTCAACTATTGTTTGGAAGATCTGTCCAGTGGCGAGAGAGGTGTGTTGAAGTCTCCCATGATTATGGTATGCTGGTCTATTAGACTATTGAACTTGAGAAGAGTTTGTTTGACGAACATAGCTGCACCATTGTTTGGGGCATAAATATTTATGATTGTTATGTCTTGTTGGTGTATGGTTCCCTTAAGCAGTATGTAGTGTCCCTCTTTATCTCTTTTGATTAACTTTGGCTTGAAATTTATTTTATTTGATATGAGTATGGACACTCCTGCTTGTTTCTAAAGTCCATATGAGTGATATGATTTTTCCCAACCTTTCACCTTCAGCCTATGTATGTCTTTTCCTATCAAATGCGTCTCCTGTAGGCAGCATATTGTTGGGTTTTGTTTTGTGATCCATTCTACTAGCCTGTGTCTCTTAATTGGTGAGTTTAAGCCATTAACATTTAGGGTTATTATTGAGATATGGGTTGTTCTTCCAGCCATATTTGTTTATTTCTGTTACTAAACATGGTTTGTTTTCCTCTTTGATTATCCCCCCCCCTTTACTGTCCTACCTCCCACTGTTGGTTTTCATTGTTATTTTCCATTTCCTATTCCTGTAATGCTTTGGCGAGGATGTTTTGAAGAGATGGTTTTCTAGCTGCAAATTCTTTAAACTTTTGTTTATCGTGGAAGGTTTTAATTTCATCCTCCATCCTGAAGCTTAATTTTGCTGGATACACAATTCTTGGTTGGAACCCATTTTCTTTCAGTGTTTGAAATATGTTATTCCAGGATCTTCTAGCATTTAGAGTCTGTGTTGAAAGATCAGCTGTTATCCTGATTGGCTTACCCCTAAATGTAATCTGCTTCCTTTCTCTTGTAGCTTTTAAAATTCTCTCCTTATTCTGTATGTTGGGCATCTTCATTATAATGTGTCTAGGTGTGGATCTCTTATGATTTTGCACATTCGGCGTCCTGTAGGCTTCTAGGATTTGGGATTCTGTCTCATTCTTCAAGTCTGGGAAGTTTTCTTGTATTATTTCATTAAATAGACTTCTCATTCCTTTGGTTTGGAGCTCTGTACCTTCCTGTATCCCAATGACTCTTAAGTTTGGTCTCTTAATGTTATCCCATATTTCTTGGATGTTCTGCTCATGGTTTCTTAACAGTCTTGCTGAGCTGTCTATGTTCTTTTCAAGTTGAAATACTTTGTTTTCATTGTCTGATGTTCTATCTTCTAAGTGTTCTACTCTGCTGGTAGTATTCTCCATTGAGTTTTTAAGTTGGTTTATTGCTTCCTGTATTTCTAGGATTTCTGTTTGTTTGTTTTTTATAACCTCTATCTCCCTGTATAGTTGATCCTTTGCTTCCTGGATTTGTTTGCGTAATTCGTTGTCGAAGTGATCTTTCATTGTCTGATTTTGCTGTTTAATGTCTTCCTTGATACTCCAGATCATCTGAAGCATGTATATCCTGAATTCTTTATCTGACATTCCATCTGCTGCAGCTGTTACCTCTTCTAAAGTTGCGTTGACCTGCATTGCTTGTGGTCCTTTCTTTCCTTGTCTTTTCATACTGCTTACGTATCTTTCCTGCAGGTGTGGGCGGCGGCTCTGCTCTCTCCTTATTCCAATTGGGATGTCGTGGCTACCACGCCGGCAGGTCACTGGGCCTGTTCTGGGAGCTGGCGGTGGCTCTGTTCTGCCCCTACTCCAGTTGGGGTGACGAGTGTACCACGCCGGCAGGCCACCGGGCCTGATCCGCTGGTCGGTTGCAGGTTTGCCTACCCTGCAGGCGCGGGAGGCGGCTCTACTCTGCCCCTACTCCAAATGGGGTGACGTGTCTGTCGTACCGGCAGGCCACTGGGCCTGTCCCGCTGGTCGGTCGCAGATCTGCCCACCTTTTGGGCACAGGTGGAGGCTTTGTTCTGCCCCTACTCCAATTGGGATGTTGTGACTACCCCGCCTGCAGGACGCTGGGCCTGTTCCTGGCACGGGCGGCGACTCTGCTCTGCCACTACTCCAATTAGGGTGGTGTTTGTACCATGCCGGCAGGCTCCTGGGCCTGATCCGCCGGTCTGTTGTAGGTATGCCTACCTTGGAGGCGCGGGCAGTGGATCTGCCCTGCCCCTCCTACCACGCCTGCGGACCCCTGGGCCTGATCTGCAGGTTGATCACTGGTCTGCTCACCCTGAGGGCACGGGTGGCGGTTCCGCTCTGCCCCCACTCCAATTGGGGTCACGTGACCACCACACCGGCAGGGCCTAATCCGGGCGTGGGAGAAGGATCTGCTCTGCCCCTACTCCAGTTGGGGTGACGTGTGTACCACACTGGCAGGCCACTGGGCCTGACCCACCAGGCTGTCACAGGTCTGTTTACCTTGCAAGCGCAAACGGCGGCTCTGCCCTGCCCCTCCTACCACGCCCATGTACCACTGGGTCGCGGGTCTGCCCACCTTGCGGGTGCGGGTGGCGGCTCCGCTCCGCCCCCTCTCCAATTGGGGTCACGCGGTCACCACGCTGGTGAGCCGCTGGGCCTGCTCCTGGTGCTGGCGGCGGCCCGGCTCCTCCCCTCTGGCTCGACGAGAAATTGAGGAGACTCGGGTGACTGTGCCTCACCCCCCCTACCAGGAGACCAATTGTTTATGTCTCCGCTGGTATTGATGAAGTTCTCTCCTCCGCCGCTTTCTGCTGACATCAGATCTCTGCCATGTTGGTATCCTATGCAAATGGCAGCATTTCGTTCCCCTTGCCGTGCAACCAATGCAACGGGTGAGTCCTGACCGGCCCTCAGCAGGACCCGGACCGAGAAGCAGTTTCCGCGGGCTCCTAGCCCCGGGCCAGGGAAGTTCCGGGAGCCGGAACTCGGCCGCTCCGTGCTCGGTGTAACCTCCCATAAGTGTAAGCTCCAAGAAGCAGTCCCCGCGGGCTCAGTTCCGGGAGCCGGAATTCGGCTGCTTAGTGCTTGGTGTATGCTCTGATAGGCACAGGGTCCAAGAAGCAGCCTCCGCAGGCTCCGCAGCCCTGGGACAGGGCAGTTCTGGGACGGTTCCGGGAGCCGGAACTCGGCCGCCCCGCGCTCGGTGTTCGCTCCGATAGGATCAGCTTCTAAGAAGCACCCAGGCACTGAACCCTAGCAATCTGTCTGCAAGCCGCAGGCGAATTGCAGCCTGAAGTTACCTGATCTATGGCTGAATGAGCTGCGGTCAGTCGAAAAACAGGGAAGATGACGTCAGCTTTCCAACATGGTGGCTGCTGGCCTCCTCTGTAGTCTGACCGGTGTGGAGAACCGAGATGGACCGCTTCCTTCCCCCGTCTCAAACCCAGAATTCAGCCCTGAGTACGGTGCTTGCACGGCTGGCAGAAACTGCAGCGCTGTAACCCTGCATCTCTATCCCAGCGCGCGCTGCAGACTCTAGCCGCGGGGCGTTTTGCTGAATAAGCAGTGTTACCCTCCGTGCGACAAACCTCTCGCGTTTGAGTCCCCGTAGCCGATCCTCGTGCGATGGAAATCCTTCCTCCAGGTTCCGGAGCACCCCACTATTGCTGGAAATTCCTAACAAGATATCCTTTAGCCGTCCTGACTTGTCATACTCCCACACAGTGAAGCAGCACACGGGGGCAATGCACTCCCCTCTCCGCCATCTTCCTTCTCCTAATGTTAGTTATAGAGTTATGGTTGAGGTAAAGATTTGTGTCAGTTTTAGGGTTAAAGTTAGTGTTAGGGTTAGTGTTATGGTTAGGGTTAGGCAAGAGTAAGGGTTACGGTTAAGTTAGGGTTAGGGTTAAGTTAGGGTTAGGGATTGTGTTAGAGTTAGGGTTAAAGTTAAAGTTTGTATTAGGGTTATTGTTAGAATGTGGGTTTGTATTAAGGTTAGGTATTTTGTTAGGGTTAGGGTAAGTTGTAGGTTTATGCTTAAGCTTAGGGTTAGTGTTAAAGTTAGGGTTAGGGTTTGGGTTAGGATTAGTGTATGTGTTAGGGTTTCAGTTATGTTTATGGTTAGGGTTAGGTTTAGGGTTAGATTTAGTGTTAAATTTAGGGTTAGGTTTATGGTGATGTTTAGTATTAGTGTTAGGGTTAGGCTTAGGTTTAGTTTTAAAGTAAGGATTAGGGTTAGGTTTAGAGTTAGTGTTGGGTTAGAGTTTGGGTTAGGGTTTTTGTTAGGGTTAGCTTTAGGGTTAGTGTTGGGGTTGCCGTTAGGATTAGTTTTAGGGTTAGGTTTGCGGTTTGGGTTAGTATTAGTCGTTAGGGTTAGTGTTATTTTTTGGGTTAGGGTTATAGTTATGTTTAGGTTTAGTTTTAGGTTTATGGTTCGGGTTAGTGTTAGGTTTATGGTTAGAATTAGGTGAGTGTTAGGGTTAGGGTAATGGATAAGGTTAAGTTTAGTGTTAGGGTTAGGATTAGGGTTAGGGTTAGGGACAAGGTTAATTTTAGGGTTAGGTTAGGGTTTGTTTTAGGGTTAGTGTTGGGGTTAGGCTTACGTTTAGGATTCGGGTTAGGTTTAGTGTTAATGGTTAGTGTTAGGGTTAAGGTTATTGTTTGTGTGAGGGTTAGGATTAGTGTTAGTGTTAGGGTTAGGGTTAGGGCTAGGTTTACTGTTATGGAAAGGGGTAGGGTTCATATTATATTTAGAATAAGGGTTAGGTTTAGATTTAGGGTTATGGTTAGGATTAGGATTACCTTTAGGATTAATGATAGGGTTAGGGTTAGTGTTGGGGTTAAGGTTAGGGTTAGGAGTAGTATAAAAGTTACAGTTAGGGTTAGGATTGGTGTTAGGTTTAGGATTGGTATTAGTGTTATTTTTAGGGTTAGGGTTAGGATTAGGTTTGGTGTTATGGTTAGCATTAGGGTTAGGTTTAGAGTTAGTTATATGGTTAGCATAAGGAATAGAGTTAAGGTTAGGGTTAGTGTTAACATTAGGTTTTGAGATAGGTTAGGGTTAGTTTTAGTGTGTGGGTTATGGTTAGGGTTAGGTATAATGTTATGGTTAGTGTTTGGTTTATGGTTAGGGTTAGAGTTAGCGTTAGTGTTCGGGTTAGGGTTAGGGTTACGGTGCGCTTTGGGGTTGATGTTAGTGTTAGGTTTAGGTATAAGGTTAGGTTCAGTACTAGGGTTAGGGTTAGGCTTAGGGGTAGGATTATGTTTAGTGTTAGGGTTAGGGTTATGGTTAGGTTTAGGGTTAGTGTTAGGTTTAGTGTAAGGTTTTATGTTAGATTTAGGGTTTTTGTTAGGGTTAGGTTTACAATTAAGATTAGGGTTATGGTAAGGGTTAGGATTAGTATTAGGGTTAAGGTTAGATTTACTGTTAGGTTAGGGTTAGGGTTAGATTTACTGTTAGGGTTAGTGTTAGTGTTTGTGATAGGGTTAAGTTTAGGGTTAGTTTTAGAGTTAGGGTTAGGGTTTGGTTTAGGGTTAGTTTTAGGGTAACTGTTAGGGGTTAGATTAGGTTTGTGATAGGGATAGGGTTAAGGTTATCGTTAGTGTTATGGTTAAGATTAGATTTAGATTTAAGGCTAGGCTTAGGTTTACAGTTATTGTTAAAATTAGTGTTAGGTTTAGAGTTAGAGTTACATTTGGTTATAGGGTTAGGGTTGGGGTTTGGGTTAGGGTTAGTGTTACGATTAGGTTCAGGGTTATTGTAAGGGTTAGGGTTAGGTTTAGTTTCAGGGTGAGTGTTAGGATTAGGGTTAGGTTTAGGGTTAGGTCTAAGGTTAGGGTTAGGGTTAGTGTTACATTTAGGGTTAGGCTTAGGGTTCATTTTAGGGGTAGTTTTAGGGTTATGTTTAGTGTTAGTTATAGGGTTAGGGTTAGTGTTAGTGTTCAGGTTAGGTTTAGGTTTAGTTTTAGAATTAGGGTTAGGGTTAGGGTTAGTGTTAGTGTTCTATTAGGATAATGGTGTGTGTTAGGGTAACAGGGTTATGGTTAGGATTAGGTTTAGAGTAATGCTCAGGGTTAGTTTTAGAGTTAGTTTAAGGGTTACTTGTAGTTTAGGGTTAGTCTTAGGGTCAGGGTTAGGATTAGTGTTAGGGTTAGCATTAGGGTATTTGTTTGGGTAAGATTTAGGTTGATGGTTAGGGGTAGGGTTAAGTTTAGGGTTAGATTAGTTTTAGTTTTAGTTTTAGTTTTAGGATTAGGGATAGTGTTATAGTTAGGGATATGGATTAGGTTTACATTTATGTTTAGGGTTAGAATTAGGGTAAAATTTAGTGTTATGTTTAGGGTTAGGGTTAGGGTTAGTGTCAGGGTTAGTGTTATATTTATTGTTAAGGTTAGTTTTGGGGTTAGGGAGAGATTTAGGGTTCTTTTTAGGGTTAGGGTTAGTTTTAGAAATGGGGTTAGTGTTTTGGTTAGGTTTTTTTTTTTTAGTTTAGTGTTAGGATAAGATTTATGATTTGTGTTAGGGTAAGATTTAGGTTTAGGTTTTGTTTTATGTTAGAATTAAAATTAGGGTTTAGGTTATGATTAGAAACAGGGTTAGAGAGAGGGATAGGGTTAGGTTTAGGGTTAGTTTTAGAATTATGGTTAATTTAGTTATACTGTTAGGATTAGGGTTGGTATTAGTGTTAGGGTTAAAGTAAGGGTTAGGGATAAGGTTAGTGTTAGGCTTAAAATTAGGCTTAGGTTTAGGGTTAGTAATAAAGATATTGTTGGAGTTTTGGTTAGTGTTAGGATTACGGTTAGGTTTAGTGCTAGGGTTTGTGTTAGGATTAGGGTTAGGTTTAGTGTTAGGTAAGGGTTAGGGTTAGGGTTAGGGTTCAGTTAGGGTTAGGGTTAGTGTTAGGTTTAGGGTTAGGGTTAGGTTTATGGTCAATTATAGGGTTAGGGTTGTGTTAGTTTTAGTGTTAGGGTTAGAGATATTTTTATGGTTAGTGTTATGGTTAGAGTTAAGGTTATGGTTAGGTAAGTATTAGGGCTAGGTTTATGGTTAGGGTTAGTGTAAGGATTAGTGTGAGGGATAGTATTAGATTTAGTGTTAGCATTATGGTTAGGTTTAGGGTTACTGTTAGGTTTAGGGTTAGGGTTAGTGTAATGTTGAGAGTCACAACTGAAGGGGCCCCAGCAAACTTCCAGCTGCCAGGTGATCATTGTCTCATAGCAACCCTAGCAAACTTCCAGCAGCCAACTCATTGGCTCCTCTGCGGTGATGCTCACTGGCCAACAGCTTTAAAATATTTGCATGTTACACTTGATACTTCTTCCAGATTTTTGATGGGCTCCCTTCATGCCAGAGAAAAAACCAAAGATATTATAGTTCATTGCTTACAAAGTATTGTCACTGTGGGCATTCCAAAACAGTTAAAAATAGATAATGCCCTTGGTTGTACTTCTACCTCTTTTAAAAATTTTTGCTCATCATTTGGCATTATTCATATAACAGGAATCCCACACAATCCACAGGGAAAAGACATAGTTGAAAGAGCTCATCAAACTATAAAAATGTATTTAGTAAAGCAAAAAGAGGGAATTGAGAAGGGGTATATATTCCCTAAAAATAAACTTAAAATAACCCTTTTTACTCTAAAATTTTTAAATTTGGATTCATCAGAATTTAGTGCTGCAGAAAGGCAAATGTGTCCAAAAAAATGTACATAAGCCAAAGGTACTTTGGAAGGATATTCTAACAGGACAATGGAGAGGTCCTGACCCAGTAATTGTCTGGAGTGGGGGTCTGTTTGTGTGTTTCCACAGGGAGAACAGCAGCTGATTTGGATTCCAGAGAGATTAACTAAAGCAATTTCTACATACCAAAAAGAAGATGATTTGGCTCAAATCCATAACAGCTGATATCCAGAACTCAAGTTTGGCTACTCTTACATCTGCAACAGAACCAGGATGCTTTTTTCAATATCTATTTTATTATTGCCCTTTCCCACATCATGAAGTTCTATTTTTTTTTTTTTTTTTTGAGCTCATACAGACCTAGGTTAATGTTTTGCTAATCAGTTCTATTTTTTGACTATAGAGTTTTTAAACATTGCAATGGAGATTTCACCTGTAAAAAGTTATAAGGCCTTTACTATTATGTTATGTGTTGTATGTATTATATTATGTGTGCACACTTGTGTTTTATGTTTTAAGTTAGTATGTACGTATGTCCATGCATCATACATGATGAGCACTCGTGAAAAAATGGATCCAAATTTTTTTTTATTCATATGATTTAAATGGTTTAATTTAAATTGGGTAAACAACTTTTGAGGATTGTTTTAATATGTGAAGAAAAAAGGAGGTTAACCGATCTGTGTTTTTACTTTCCTTTTCATTATATTTAATAATTCTGTTCAAGATAATGTAAATTGTTCAGAAAATTATTTTCTTTTAGTGCCTTCTGGAATGTTACATATTTTTTTCTTTAGCCATTATTGCCAGAATTCCTATCTTCATCCAAGTGCTGGAGAAGACAAAGATAAAACCAATCTACAGCTTCTGCAATAGCTATCAATGAAGTACTTGCAGAACTTGCCTGGACTATGTATCACTTGTAACTCACTTGTATGCATTGTGAACTATCAGTTGGTGCAGTGACTTGTGGTAGTGTTGGGGAATTGTTGCTGATGGTGTCATTGGTGCTGCTATTTTTCCAAAAGGAGCCATCAGTTGGCTTGGTGTATCTTCCTCCCTTCTGCTTGTGTTTGTCATTCAGCTAAAATTTGGGGGCCAACAGAGGTGAGGCAAATAACCTCATCTCCCCTGCTGGTACAAAGACCTATCCACAGGTGTGGCTGCATGCTGGACCAGTAGTCAATGACGGGTAAAATCCAATTGCAATGGTACCAACCTAAGACAGGAGGCTGACGCCTGAGGTCAGCTCATCCGATGACGGGTAAGGACCATATGTAGTATTGGACAACCTAAGGCAGGCACGGTCCCTAAGCCACATGCTTGTGATTTAAACAGAGAGGGAGAGATGTTGAGAGCCACAGCCGAAGGGGCCCCAGCAAACTTCCAGCTGCCAGCAAACTTCCAGCTTCCAGCTGATGATTGGCTCACAGAGGCCCTAGCAAACTTCTAGCTGCCAACTGATTGGCTCCTCTGTGGTTATGCTTATTGGGCTGTTTCTCCGCCCTTTCAGACCATGGAGCTACTCATTGGGGGACTTTCTTTTTGGCTCTGCCCACGTGACCCAGCCAATTGGTCTCAAGAGCAGGAGGAGTGGGGGAGGTTGAGAAGCTTGTGGGAAGCCGGTAGTGGCAGTTGGGCTCTGAGGGAATTCCTGAAGAGCTGTGTGGTGAGGTGTGTGTTTTCTAAAAATAAAGTTTGTTTCTTTTGACAAGTGGCTCCTGAATTGTGCCCAGTCAGAATGCTGCAGTGTAATGGTTAGATTTAGTGTTATGGTTCATGTAGTGTTACTCTTATGATTAGGGTTATGTTACATTTAGGGTTAGTGTTAGTATTAGGTTTAGTGTTAGGTTAAAGTTAGGGTTAGTGTTTAGGGTTATGTTTAGGTTATGTTGAGGGTTGTGTTTTGGGTTAGGGATTGTGTAAGTGTTATAGTTTTGGTTAAAATTAGGGTTACATTAGGTTTAGGGTTAAGGTTAGGGTTAGGAATACTGTGTGGGTTAGTGTTAGGTTAGGGTTAGGGTTAGAGTTATGTTTAGTGCTATGTTTATTGTTAATTTTAGGCTTAGTGTTAGCGTTAGGGTTAGTTTTATAGTTAGTGTTAGTGTTAAGGTTAGAGTTAGGTTTAGGGTTAGGGTTAGGTTTAGGATTATGGTTAGGGTTAATGTTATGTTAGGTTTAGTGTTAGGGTTACAACTAGTGTTTTGGTAAGGGTTAGAGTTCGTTTTAAGGTTATTGTTAGTATTACAGTTAGAGTTAGTGTGAGGTTTAGGGTTAGCATTAGGTTTAGGGTGAGGTTTAGGGTCGGTGTGAGGGTTGGGGTTACCTTTAGGTTTAGGGTTAGAGTTGGGGTTAGGGTTAGGATAAGGGTTAATGTAGAGTTAAAATTTGGTTTAGGTTTTTTGTTAGTGTTAGTGTTTTTTGTTAAGGTTAGGGTTAGTGTTATGGTGAAGGTTCGTGTTAGAGTTAGGTTTGGGTTAGGTTTAAGTTTAGGTTTTGTGTTAAGTTTAGGATTAGGGTTAGTGTTAGCTTTTGGTTTAGGGTGAGGGTTAGAGTTAGGGTTAGGATTAGTGTTAGTGTTAGGTTGGTGTTATGTTTAGGGTCCAGGTTATTGTTAGTGTAAAGTTTAGGGTTCAAATTTGGTTCAGTGTTAGGGTTAGTGTTATGGTTAGGGTTAGATTAGGGTTTGGGTTAGGGTTACTGTTCATGTTAGGGTAAGTATTATGGTGAAAGTAAGGTTTAGGTTTAGATGTACGGTTAGGGTTATTGTTAGGGTTAGTGTTAGGGTAAGGGTTAGCTTTAGTGTTTGGGTTAGGTTTATAGATAGGTTTAGGAATAAAGTTAGGGTTGAGTTAGGGTTAGCGTTAGGTTTAGTGTTAGGGCTATGGTGAGTTTTAGAGTTAGGGTTTGTGTTAGGTTAAAGTTTAGGGTTATTGTTAGGGTTAGTGGTAGGCTTAGGGTTATGTTTATGTAAGGGTTAGGTGTAGGGTTAGGGTTACAGTTAGAATTATATTTAGGCTTAGGGTTAGGGTTAAGGTTAGTCTGAGGTTTAGGTTTAGCATTAGGGTTAGTGTTAGGTTTTGGTTAGGGTTAGAGTAAGGGTTAGGCTTAGTGTTCGGTTTGGTTTATGGTTACGGTTAGATTCGAATTAGTGTTAGGATTAGCGTTAAGGTTAGTGTTAGGTATAAGGTTAAATTTAGGGTTAGGGTTCATGATAGAGTTAGGGTAGGGTTAAGGGTTAGTGTTGAGATTTGGGTTAGGTTTAGGTTTAGGGTAAGTGTTAAGTTTAGTGTTAGGGTTATGGTGAGGGTTAGGGTTAGGTTTAGTATTAGGTTTTTGGTAAGTTTTAGGGTTAGATTTAGTGTTATTTTTAGGATTAGGGTTAGGGTTAGTGTTTGGTTTGTCTTAGATTTAGGATTAGGGCTAGTGTTAGGGATACTGTTTGGGATAGGGTTAGGCTTAGGTTTAAAATTAGGGTTTGGGTTAGAGTTATATAGGTTTATGTTTAGTTTTAGGGTTAATGTTACTTTAGGATTATGTTTAGGGTGAGGTTTAGGGTTAGTGTTAGTGTTAGGGTTTTGGTTAGGGCTAGAATTAGGATTAGGTTTAGAGTTAGGGTTAGTGTGGATTTAGGGTTAGGATTTGGGTTAGTGTTAGGGTTAAAGTAAGGCTTAGGGTTAGGGTTAGTGTTGGGGTTAGGGTTACGGTTTTTTTTTTGGGGGGGTTAGAATTAGGGTTAGGGTTAGGTTTAGCTTTAGGATTAGGATTATGGTAAGGTTTAAAGTTAGGTTTTGTGTCTGGATTAGTTTAGGGTTAGGTTAAGGGTTAGGATTACTGTTAGGTTTAGGGTTTGGTTTTGTGTTAGTGTTAGTGTTAAGGTTAGAGTTATGGTAATGTTAAGGTTAGGGTTAGGTTTAGAGTTAGGGTTAGTGTTAGTGTTAGGTGTAGGGTTAGGTTTAGTGTAAGATTTAGGGTTAGTTTCATGGTTATGGTTAGGATTGGTTTTAAGTTTAGTGTTAAGTTTACAGGTACATTTAGTGTTAATGTTAGGTTTAGGGTTAGGGTTAGTGTTATGGTTAGGTTTATATTTAGTACTATGGTTAGGGTTAGGGTTAATATTAGGGTTCAGGTTCAGGTTAGGGTTAGTATTAGGGTTAGGGTTGGGGTTATGTTTATTGCTAGTATTACAGTTAGGTTTAGGTTTAAATTTAGTGTTAGAGTTTGGGTTAGGGTTCAGGTTATGTTTTTTTTTGTTGTTGTTGTTAGGTTGAAGATTTGTGTTAGGATTAGGGCTGGGTTAGATTTAGTAATAGGTTTAGTGTTAGGATTAAGGTTATTGTTAGGGTTAGGGTAAGGGTTAGGGTTAGGGTAAGGGTTAGGGTTAGGTTTAGGGTTAGTGTTAGGGTTAGGGTTAGTGTTAGGGTAAGTGTTAGGGTTAAAGTTAGTGACATTGTTAGGTTTAGGGTTAGGGTTAGGGTTAGGTTTGGGGTTAGTTTATATTTTGGGTTATTGTTAAGGTTAGTGTTTGTTTTGGAGTTCGGGTTATGTTTAATGTTATTGTTAGTTTTGGGGTTAGAGTTAGGGTTAGTGTTAGTATTAGGGTTAGGATTCATGTTATATTAAGTGTTAGGGTTAGGTTTAGGGTTAAGATTAGTGTTAGTGTTACGGTTAGACTTAGGAATAGTGTTAGTGTTATGGGCAGGTGTAGGGTTAGTGTTAGTGTTAGGGTTAGGGTTAGTGTTAGTGTTAATGTTCAGGTTATGTTTAGTTTTAGGGTTAGGATTCGAGTTAGGGTTAGCATTAGTGATAGGCTCAGGTTTAGGGTTAGCATTAGGGTTACGGTTAAGATTAGGGTTAGGGAAGTGTTAGGGTTAGGATTAGGATTAGGGTCAGCTTTAATGTTAGGGTAAGTGTTAGGTTTAGTTTTAGGTTTAGGTTTAGTGTTAGGTTTGGTGTTAGTGTTAGGGTTAGTTTTAGAATTAGGTGTAGGCTTAATGTTAGTGTTAGGGTTTGGGTTATGGTTTGTGCTAGTGTTATGGTAAGGGTTAGGGATTCTGTTAGGGTTAGAATTAGACTTAGGGTTATGGTTAGGGTTATGGTTAAGATAAGGGGTTGTAAGGGTTAGGATTAGCTTTACGGTTAGTGTTAGGGTTATTGTTAGGTTTAGGGTTAAGTTTAGGGTTAGGCTTTGTGATAGGGTTAGGGTTGGGGTTAGTTTTAGTGTTAGTTTTAGGGTTAGTGTCACTGTTTGTGTTAGGGATACAATAAGGTTTAGGGTTAGGGCTTCAGTTGGGATTAGGTTTAGGGTATGATTAGGGTTATTTGTTGGTTAAATTTTGTATTAGGGTTAGGGTTATGCTTAGGTTTAGGGCTATGGTTAGGTTAGGGTTAGGGATAGGGTTAGAGTAAGAGTTAGGCTTAATGTTAGATTAGTGTTAGGGTTCTGTTTATGGTTAGGGTTAGATTTAGTGTTAGACATAGGGTTAGGTTTAGGGTTAGTGTTTGGGTAAGTGTTAGCATTAGGTTAAGGACTAGGGTAGGGGTTAGGGTTAAGTTTTGTGTTAGGGTTAGTGTTTTCTTTCGGGATAGGTTTAGGGTTAGTTTTAGTGTTAGAGTTTTATTTAGAGTTACATGTAGGATTAGGGTTAGAGTTAAGTTTAGGGTTAGTTTTAGGGTTACAGGTAGTGTTAGGGTTAGTTTTTGGGTAAGGGTTTTGGTTAGCATTATGGTTAGTGTTAGGTTAGGTTTAGGTTTATGTTTAGGGTTAGTTATAGGGTTAGGGTTAGTGAAAGGATTATGTTTGGTGTCAGGCTTAGTGTTAGGGTTGTGGTTAAGGTTACTGTTATGGTTATGGTTAGGGTTAGGGTTAGGTAAGGACTAAGGTTAAAGTTACTATTAGTGTTAGCGTTAAGGTTAGGGTTGCAGTTAGTGTTAGGGTTAGGGTTAATATTAGGGTTAAGGTTAGATTTAGATTTAGTGTTAGGGTTAGAGTTAAGATTTTTGTTAGGATTAGAGTAAGTGTAATAGTTAGGGTTACGGTTAGGATTAGGTTTAGGGTTAGAATTAGTGTTATTGTTAGGGTTTCTTTTAGAGTTAGGGTTAGGGTTAGCTTTAATGTTTGAGTTAGAGTGAGGTTTTGTGTTAGGATTAGGGTTAGGGTAAGAGTTAGGGTTGGGTTTAGGGTTATCGTTAGGTTTAGGTTTAGGGTTAATGTTAGGTTTAGGGTTAGGGTTCAGTAAGGGTTAGGGTTAGGGTTACGTTAGGCTCAAGGTTATGGTTTAGGTTAGAATTTGTGTTAGGTTTAAGGTTAAACTAAGTGTTAGTTTTAGGTTTAGGGTTAAGGTTAATATTAGGGTTAGGGTTAGGTTTAAGATTATCATTATGTTTAGGTTCAGTGTTAGGGTTAGTGTTAGTGTTTGGTTTAGGATTAGGGATCATGTTATATTTAGTCATAAGTTTAGTGTTAGGGTTAGATTTAGTGTTAGGGTTAGGGTTAGAAATAGTTTTAGGGTTAAGGACAAGTTTAGGGTTAGTGTCAGGGTTACAGTTAGGGTTAGTGTTAGGGTGAGGGTTCATGTTATGGTTAGTGTTAAAGTTAGGGTTAGAGTTAGGATTAATGTTACTGATAGGGTTAGGTTTATGGTTAGGGTTAGGTTTAGTGTTTGGTTTTGGGTTAGGGTTAGGTTGCGGATTAGGGTTAGTTTTAGTATTAGGGTAAGTTTAAGGTTAGGGTTAGGTTTAGGGTTAGTGTTAGGGTGATGGTTAGGGTTAGTTTTAGAATTAGGTGTAGGCTTAAGGTTAGTATTAGGGTTAGTGTTAGGTTTGGGGTTATGGTTTGTGATAGGGTTATGGTCAGGTTTAGGGATTGTATTAGGGTTAGGGTTAGAGTTAGTGTTAGGGTTATTGTTAGGATTAGGGCTATAGTTAGGGTTAAGATTAGTGTTAGGGTTAGTATTAGGTTTAGGTTTAGGTTTAGGGTTATCCTAAGTGATAGGGTTAGGGTTTGGGTTAGGTTTAGTGTTAGTGTTAGGTTTAGGGTGAGTGTCACTGTTTGTGTTAGAGATAGGTTTAGGGTTAGTGTTAGGGCTACATTTAGGATTAGGGTTAGGTTAATTTCAGCATTATGAGGTGGGTTACGGATCAGGTTAGGGTTAGGATTAGGCTTAGGTTTAGGGCTACGGTTAGTGTTAGGTTTAGGATAGGTTTATGGTTAGGGTTAGGGTTACTGTTAGGTTTAGTTTTATGGTTCTGTTTATGATTAGTTTTAGGTTTAGTGTTAGGGCTATGGTTAGTTTTAGGATTAGTATTAGGTTAAGGGTTATTATTAGGTTTAGGTTTGGGTTAGTGTTAGGTTTAGGGTTATGGTTGGGGTTAGGTTTAGGTTTAGTGTTAGGGGTAGGGATAAGTTTCAAATTTGTTTAGGTATAGTTTTAGTATTAGGGTTAGGATTAGGGTTGAGGTTAGTGTTAGGGTAATTTTTATGGTTAGGTCTACGATTCATGTTATTGTGAGTGTTATGGATAGATTTTGTTATAAGTAAATGGTTAGGGTTAGAATAACAGGATTTGGCTTAGAGTTAGGTTTAGTTTTAGGTTTAGGGTTAGTTTTAGAGTTACAGGTAGGGTTATGGTTAGTTTTAGAATTAAGGTTTTAGTTAGGATTACAATGAAGTTTAGGTTTAAGTTTATTGTTAGGGTTAGGGATAATGATAGGGTTAGGGTTGGGGTTAGGGTTAGGTTTAGTGTTAGGTTTAGGTTTAGGGTTAGGGTTAGGTTAGGGTTAGTATTAGTGTTAGGGTTGGAGTTAGGGTGAGGGTTAGGGTTAAGTTTAGTGTTAGGGTTAGGATAAGAGTTAGGTTTCATGATAGACTAAGGTTAGTGTTAGGGTTAGTGTTACTTTAGAATTAATATTAGGGTTAGGGTTAGTAATAGGGTTAGTTTTATGGTTAGTATTAGTGTTAGGTTAGGGATAGGGTTAGTTTAAATTTAGGGTTATGGTCAGGTTTAAGTTTTCTGTTGTGGTTAAGTTTAGGGTTAGGGTTAGTGGTAGCATTAAATTAGTTTTAGGTTTAAGGTTAGGGTTAGGTTAAGGCTTAGGGTTAGGTTTAGGGTTATGGTTAGAATTACTGTTATATAAAATTATGATTAGGATTAGGGATAGTTTTAGTGTTTTGTTTAGGTTAGAATTTGTGTTAGAGTTACTGTTAGTGTTATGGTGAGGGTTTAATTTATGGTTAGAATTTGGTTTATGTTAGGTTTAGGTTTAGGGTAGGTTAGGGTTAGGGTTAGGGTTAAGATTAGTGTTAGGGTTAGTGTTAGATTTAGAGTTAGGGTAAGTTTTAGAGTTAGGGTTATGGTTAGGTTTAGTGTTCTTGTTAGGTTTAGGGTTATGGTTAGTGTTAGGTTTATGTTTAAGTTTAGGATTTGGGTTAGGGTGAGGGTTAGATTTAGGGTTAGGGTTATGTGAAGAATTAGCATTAGTGTTTAAGTTAGGGTTATATTTAGGGTTAGGGTTAGTGTTATTGTTAGGATTATGGTTAGTATTAGGTTTAAGTTTAGGGTTAGAGTGATGGTTATGTTTAGGTTTAGGGTAAGAGTTTGGATAGGGTTAGGAATAGGGTTTATTGTTAGTGTTAGGCTTTCTGTTAGGGTTAGGGTTAGCGTTAGTTTTAGAGTTAGTTTTAGGTTTGGTTTTAGGGTTTGGGTGAGCATTAGGAATAGAATTAGAGTTAGATTTAAGGTTCATATTAGGGTTAGGTTTATGGTTAGTCTTAGGTTTAAGAATAGGAGTAGGGTTTGGTAAGCATTAGAGTTAGGGTTATGATTTGGGTTAGTGTTAGATTTTGGTTTAGGGTTAGGTTTAGGGTTAGTGTTAGGGTAAGGGTTAGGATTAGGTAAGAATGAGGGTTAGGTTTAAGGTTATGGTTAGAGTTATTGTTATGGGGATAGGGTTAGTGTTAAGGTTAGGACTAGTGTTACAGTTAAGATTATGTTAAGGATTAAAGTTTGGTTTAGTGTTAGTGTTACGGTTAGTATTAAGGTTAGGTTAGGTATAGGTTTAGCGTTAGTGTTAGGGTTTGGGTTAGAGTTAGGGTTACTGTTTGTGTTAGGTTTAGGGTTAGGGTTAAGTGTGGGTGAGGTTTAGGGTTAGATTGGGTTCAGGGTTATGGTTTGTTTTAGTGTTTGTGTTAGAGTTAGAATTAGACTTAGTGTTAGTATTAGGGTTAGGGTTAGGGTTCATTTAGAATTAAAGTTAGGGTTATATTTGGTGTTAGTGTTAGGGTGAGGATTTGGGTTTGGGTTACGTTTGGGCTTAGTGGAATGGTTAGTGTTATGATTTGTGTTATGTTAGGGTTAGGTTTATTATCAGGGTTATTGTTAGGTTTAGTATTAGGGTTAGGATTAGGTTACAGATAGCATTAGGATTAGGTTCAGGGTTAGGGTTAGGTTTTAGGGTTAGGGTTAGGGTTAGTCTATGGTTAGTGTTAGGGTTAGGGTTTGGGTTATGTTTAGTGTTAGGTTTAGTATTAGGTTTAAAGATGGTGTATTATGTTTAAAGTTTAGGTTTATGGTTAGGTTTAGTGTTAAGGTTAAAGTTAGGGTTAAGTTTAGGGTTAGTGTTTTGGTTAGTGTTAGGTTTAGGGTTAGAGTTAGGGTTAATGTTATGGTTAGGGTTGGTGTTTGGGTTAGTTTTAGGGTAAGGGTTAGTGCTAGCTTTACTGTTAGGATTAAGGTTAGGGTTAGGGTTAGTGGGTAGGATTAGGGTTTGTGTTCGTTTTAGGGTTTAGGTTTAGGGTTAGTGTGATTGTTACTGGTAGGGTTAGTGTTAGTGTTACATTTAGAATTAGGATTAGGGTTAGGTGTTAAGTTTAATGAGACTTTTAGGATTAGGGTTAGTGTTTGAGTTAGGGTGAGGAGTAGGGTTAGGATTAGGGTTAGGTTTAGGTTTAGATTTTGGATTAAGCGTAGGGTTACATTTAGTGTTATTAAGAGTTAGGGTTAGAGTTAGGTTTCTGGTTAAGGTTAGGGTTAGTTTTAGAGTTAGGGTTTGGGTTAGGCTTAAGGTAGTGTTAGGTTTAGGGTTAGGGTTTATGTTAGGGTTAGGGTTAGGGTTTTTCTTAGCGTAAGGGTAATGGTTAGTGTTAGTGTTAGGGTTAGGGTTTGGGTTAGTGTTAGTGTTAGGTTTAGGATTAGTGTTAGGGTTAATATTTGGTGTTTTGTAAGGTTTACAGATAGGGTTATGGCTAGGATTATGGTTAAAGTCAATGATAGGTTAATGGTTAAGGTCAGTGTTAGGGTTTGGATTAGCATTTGGGTTAGGTTTAGGTTAGGTTTAGGGTTAGGGTTAGTTTTAGGTTTAGGGTTAGTTTAGAGTTTGGGTTAGGGTTAGGGTTAGTGTTATATTTTAGTTTAGGATTAATGTAAGGTTTAGGTTTAGTGTTAGGTTTAGTGTTAGTGTTAGGTTTAGTCTTAGATTTAGGGTTTGGGTTACTTTTAGGATTAGGCTTAGGGTTAGGATGAGGGTTACAATTAGGTTAGTGTTTGTGTAAGGGTTAGGGTTAGGGTTACAGTTAAGGTTAGGCTTATGGCTCGTGTTAGGGTTAGTATTAGGGTAATGTTTACTGTTAGGGTTAGGGTTAGAGTTAGATTTAGGATTAGGGTTAGGGTTAGGTTTTGTGTTAGGGTTAGGGTTATGGTTAGGTTTTGTGTTAGGGTTAGGGTTATGGTTAGGTTTAGTGTTAGGGTTAGTTTTAGAATTAGGGTTAGGTTTGGGATAGGAATAGGGTTAGTGTTAAGGTTAGGATTAGTGTTAGAGTTAAGGTTATGTTTAGGTTTAAAGTTTGGGTTAGTTTTAGGGTTAGGGTTTGTGTAGGTTTAGGGTTAGGGTAAGGTTAGTGATAGGGTTAGGGTTAGGGTTCGGTTTAGGTTTCGTGTTAGGGTTACGGTTAGGGTTAGTGTTAGGGATAGGGTTAGGATTAGGTTTAGGGGTAGTATTAGGGTTATGGTAAAGATTAGTTTTATTAAATGGGCTTGGGTTAGGGTTAATATTAGGGTTATGGTTAGGATTCATGTTAGGGTTAGGTTTAGGTTTAGTGTTAGGTTTAGGTTTAGTGTTAAAGTTATTGTTAGTGTTAGGTTTAGAGTTAGGTTTAGGTATAGTGTTAAATTTAGGGATAGGATTAGGTTTAGTTTTAGGGTTAGAGTTAGAGTTACGTTTAGTGTTATGGTTAGGGTAAGGATTCGTTTTAGGGTTATGATTAGTTTTAGCTTTACTTTTATGGTTAGTGTTTGTTTTAGGATTAGTGTTTGGTTAGTGTTTAGGATTAGTGTTTAGGTTAGTGTTTGTTAGGATTAGGGTTAGTAAATGGTTTAGGGTTATGTTTAGGGCTAGTGTTAGAGATAGGGTTTGGGTTAGGGTTAGGGTTAAGCTTAGTGATAAGTTTAAGGTTATGTTTAGGTTAGTGCTAATGATAGGGTTAGGGTTGCGGTTAGGCTTAGTGTTCGGGTTAGGATTAGGATTGGTGTTAGGTTAGTGGTAGTGTTAGGAATAGGGTTAAGGTTAGTAGGGTTATGGTTAGTGTTAAGGTTAGAGTTAGGATAACTGTTAGGATTAGGGTTACGGTTAAAAATAGAGATAGTGTTAGTGTTAGAGTTAGGGTTAGGGTTAGTGTTAGGTTTAGGTTTAAGGTTAAATTTAGGGTTAGTGTTAGGGATAGTGTTACTGTTTGTGTTAGGGTAAGGGTTAGGGTTAGGGTTAGGATTCAGAATAGATTTAGGGTAGAGTTAGAATTAGGTTTAAGTTAGATTAAGAGTTACGGTAAATTTTCATGTTACGGTTAGATTTAGAGTTAGGTTTATGGTTACGTTTATTGTTAGGGTTATCTTTAGATTTAGGTTAAGGTTAGTTTTAAGATTAGTGTTAGGATTAGTGTTAGGGTAAGGTTTAGGTTTTGTTTAGGGTTAGGTTAGGGTTAGTGTTATACTTAACGATAAATTTTTGGTTAGAATTTGGATTGGTGTTTGTGTTAGGGTTACTGTTAGGTTAGGGTTAGTGTTAGTGTTTGGTTAATGTTTAGGGTTAGTAAAAGTGTTAGGGTTAGAGTTAGGGTTAGGGATATGTTTTGTGTTAGTGTTAGCACAAGAGTTAGGGTTATGGTTAGGAGGAGGTTTAGAGTTAGGTTAGGATTAGTGTTAGAGTTAGTTTTAGGGATAGGGTGAAGTTGGATTAGTGATAGTCTTTATGTTAGGGATAGGTTTAGGGTTAGAGTTAGTGATAGCTATATGGTTAATGTTAGGGTTAGTTTTATGGCTAGGATTAGGGTTAGGTTTAGGATTAGTGAAAGTTAGGGTTAAGGTTTGGGTTAGTGTTAGGGTTAGTATTAGAGTTAGTGTTTGAGTTAAGATTAGGTTTAGTATTAGGGCTATGTTTAGGTTTAGGGTTACTGTTAGGCTTAGGGTTAGGTTTATGGTTAGTGTTAGGGTTAGGGTTAGGATTAGGTTTTGTGTTAGCAGTACCACTAGTGTTAGGGTCAGGGTTAGTGTTAGGGATACATTTAGAGTTAGTGTTAGGTTTAGGTTTAGGATTAGGGTTATTGTTAGTGTTAGGGTTAGGCTTAAGCTTAATGTTTCGGTTAGGTTTAGTGTTAGATTCAGTGTTGTTTCAGGGTTAGGATTAGTGATAGTGTGAGGTTTAGGGTTAGTATTAGTATTTGGTTTGGGGTTAGTTTGATGCTTAGGTTTAGGGTTAGGGTTAGGTTTAGTGTTATGGTTTAAGTTAGGGTTAGTTTTAGGGTTAGTTTTAGTGTTAAGATTTTGGTTAGTTTTTTGTAAGGGTGAGGGTTAGGGTTAGGGTTACAATTTGGGTTAGGGTTAGAATTGGTGTTTGGGTTAGAAATAGGGTAATGGTTAGTATTAGGGTTAGTTTTAGGTTTAGTGTTTGAATTTGACTTAAGTTTATTGTTTTTGGTAGGGTTAGGTTTAGGGTTTGTGTTAAGGGTATGTTTACTTTTAGGTTAGGGTTAGTATTAGGGTTAGGGTTAGTTTTAGCATTAGGGATAGTGTTAAGGTTAGGGAGAATTTTAGGTTCAGGGTAAATGGTAGGTTATGGTTAGGTTTAGGTTAAGTGTTATGGTTAGGGTTAGGGTTAGGTTTAAGTTTTGTGATAGGGTTAGTGTTAGGGTTAGTTATACTGTTAGGGTAAGGGTTAAGTTTAGGGTTAGGGTTCTGGTTAGGCTTAGTTTTAGTTTTAGAGTTAGTGTTAAGGTTAGGGTTAGGGTTAGTGTTAGGGTTAGGGTTAGGGTTTATTTTAGGGTTATGTTTAGTTTTTAGGTTAGTGTTAGTATTTGGGTTATGTTTAGGTTTAGTTATAATGTTAGGTTTGTTGATAGGTTTGGGGTTAGTGTTAGGTTTAGGGTTAGGTTTATGGTTAGGTAAGTCTTAGGGTTAGAGTTGGGTAAGGTTTAAAATTATGGTTTGGGTTATGGTTTGTGTTAACTTTAGGGTTAGGTTTAGGGTTAAAGTTAGATTTAGGATTAGGGTTATAGTTAAGGTTAGTGTTAGAGTTAACATTAAGTTAGTGTTAGGGTTAGTGTAAGGATTAGGGTAAGTTTAGGGTTAATGTTAGGGTTAATGTTAGTGTTAAAGTTAGTGCTTGGGTTAGGGATTGTGTTAGGACAAGTTTGAGGTTTAGGTTAGGTTTAGTTTTAAGTTTAGGGTTAGTGTTAAAGTTTGGGTTAGGGTTAGGATGAGGATTAGTGTTAGGGTTAGGTAACATTTAGTTTTAGGCTTAGTGTTAGGGTTTGTGTTATGGTTAGTGTTAGTATTAGGTGTAGAATTACAGTTCTGACTAGTGTATCGTGTAAGAGTTAGGTTTAGGATTAGTGTTAGGGTTAGTATCAGGGTTAGGGTTAGGGTTAGATTTATGGTAAGGGATAGGTTTAGAGTTACTCTTAGGATTAGTGACAGTGTTAGTTAAGTGTTAGGGTAAAGGGAAGGGTTCACATTGGGGTTAGAGTTATAGTGAGTTTTAAGGTTAGGGTTAGGTTTAGGGTTAGGTTTAGTTTTAGTGTTTGAGTTAAAGTTAGGGTTAGGGATATGGATAGTGTTAGGTTTAGGGATAGATTTAGGGTTAGTGTTAGGCTGAGGTTAAGGTTAATATTACAGTTAGGGTTAGTGTTAGTTTTCGGGTTAATGTTTGATTTAGATTTAGAGATAAGATTAGTGTTAAGATAAGGGTTAGTTTTACAGTTAGTGTTAAGTTTACATTTAGTTTTAGGGTTAGGGTTAGTGTTATTTTTATGTTAGGTTTAGCGTTAGGGTTAGTGTTTGTATTAGGGTTAGGGTTTGGGTTAGTGATAAGTTTAGGGTTATGTTTAATTTTAGTGTTAGTGATAGGGTTAGGGTTCGGATTAGGGTCAGTGGGTTAGGGTTAGGTTTAGTGTTATGGTTAGTGTTAATGTTAGGGATAGGGTTAAGGTTAGTGTTAGGGGTAATGTTAGCATTAGGGTTAGGTTTAATTTTAGGGTTAGGGTTAGGGTGATGGTTAGGGTTAGGGTAAGTGATATGGTTATGTTTATGGTTACAGAGAGAGGTAGTGTTAGGCATAAAATTGTTTTTATGATAAGTATTGGGTTTGTGTTAGGATGAGGGTTAGGTTTGGGGTTATGTTTACGGTTAAGGTTAGGATTCAAGTTAGTGTTAAGTTTCGGATAAGGCTTAGGGTTTCTGTTAAAGTTATGGTTAAGGTTAGGGTGAGGGTTCATGTTAGGGATATGTTTGAAGTTAGTGTTAATTTTATTTTAGGGTTAGGGTTAGGTTTATTGTTAGGATTAATGGTTTTGTTAGAGTTAGTGTTAGGTTTAGTTATAGTTTTAAAATTAAGGTTAGGGATAGGGTGAAATTTAGGGTTAGTATTAGCATTCAGGTTAGGTTTCGGTTTATAGTTAGGGTTAGAGTTCAGGTTAGTGTTAGGTTCAGGGTTAGGGTTAATGTTAGGGTTAGGGTTAGTGTTAGGGTTAAGATTAGTTTTAGGTTGGTGTAAGGATTAGGGTTAGGGTTAGTGTTACAGTTAGGGTTATGGTTAGGGTTGTAGTTATGATTAGTATTAGGGTAATAGTTAGGGTTAAGGTTAAAGTTAGTGTTAGGGTTAGTGTTAGAATTTGGGTTAGGTTTAGCGTGAGTTGTAGGATAAAGTTGAGGGTTCGGGTAAGGATTAGGGTTATTGTTAGTGTTAGGTTTATGTTTAGGTTTAGTGTTATGGTTAGGGTTACTGTTAGTGCTCAGTTTAGTGTTAGGGTTTGATTAAGATTTAGGGTTAGGGTTCGGTTTAAGTTTAAGGTTAGGTTTAGTTTTAGGGTTTGGGTTAGGTTTAGTGTTAGGGTTAGGTTAGGGTAAATTAGGTTTGGTGTTAGGGTTTGTGTTAGGCTAAGGGTTACAGTTTGGATTAGGGTTAGGGTTAACATTAGTGTTAATGTTAGGCTAAGGGTTAATGTTCGGGTTAGGGTTAGAATTAGAGTTATGGTAAGCATTATGTTTAGGGTTAGTGTTAAGGTTAGGAATATAATTAGGGTTTGTGTTAGGGTTAGCGTTAGGGTTTGTGTTAGTGTTAGGCTTAGGTTGAGTGTTAGGGTTAGGGTAAGGGTTAGGGTTGGGTTAGTTTTAGTGTTTGGGTTAGTGTTAGGTTTAGGGTTATGGATAGTGTTAAGGTAAGGAATAGTTTTAGGTTTAATGTTAGGCTTATGTTTAGGGTTAGTGTCAGTAATAGAGTTAGGGTTGGGGTTAGGGTTAGTGTGCAGTTTAGGGTTAGGATCGGTGTTACCATTAGTATTAGTGTTAGAGATAGGGTTATGGTTAGTGTTAGGGTAAGTATTAGTGTTAGAATTACGGTTATGGATATAGTTAGTGTTAGTGTTAGGGTTAGGGTTAGTGTTAGCATTATGGTTAAGATTAGGGTTAGGATTTGTGTTAGTGTTAAGGTTAATTTTAGGGTTTGTGTTAGGGTGAGTGTTAGGTTTAGGGTTAGGCATATGGTTATGGTTAGGATTCAGATTAGGGTTAGTGTTGGGGTATGGTTAGGTTTGGGTTAGAGTAAGGGTTAAGATTTGTGTTATGGTTAGATTTAGGGTTAGGTTTAGGAATAAGTTTATTGTTAGTATTAATGTTAGATTTAGGTTAAGGTTCCTTTTAGGTTTAGTGTTAGGGTTAGGTTTAGGGTAAGTTTTAGGTTAGGTTGAGGGTTAGGGTAGGTTAGGGTTAGGGTTATGGTTAGTGTGATGGTTTGTTTATTTTTAGGATTAGTGTTAGGGATAGGATGAAGTTTAGGGTTAAGGTTAGGATTAGGGTTTGTGTTAGGGCTAATGTTATAGTTAGGGTTAGGATTTGTGTTATGGTTGGGATAGGATTAGGGTGAAGGTTAGGTTTAGGGACAGAGTTAGTGTTAGCATTAGGGTTAGAGTACGTGTTAGCAATAGGTTTATGGTTAGTGTTAGGGTTAGGGATAGGTTTAGGGTTAGGTTTAGAGTTAAGGTTAGGTTCAGTGATATGGTTAGGATTAGGCTTAAGTTTAGGGTCAGTGAAAGTGTTAGCAATAGGGTTAGTGTTAGTGTTAGTGTTAGGGTTAGGTTTAGGGTTAAGGTTAGTGTTAGGTTTAGGATTAGTTTTAGGGTTAGTTAGGTTTAGGGTTAGGGTTAGGTTTAGTGTTAGGGTTAGGGTTAAGGTTTCTATTAGGGTCAGGTTTAGGGTTAGGATTTCAGTTGAGATTAGGGTTAGTTTAGTATTAGGAATATGGTTTGATTAGTGTTACAGTTTGGGTTAGGCTTAATGTTTCATTTAGTGTTTGGGTTAGGGTAAGGATTAGGATTAATATTAGTGTTAGGTTTAGTGTTGGGGTTAGGTTTAGGGTTAGTGATAGAGTATGGGTTAGGATTAGCATTAATGTTAGGGTTAGGGTTAGGGTTATGTTAGGGTTAGAATTATTTTAGCATAAGGGTTATGGTTGTGGTTAGGGTTAGGGTTAGAGTTACAGTTAGGTTTAGGGTTAGGTTTAGAGTTAGGGTTTGGTTTAGGTTTTAGGTTTAGTGTTAGGGTTAGGTTTAAGTTTATGGTTAGTGTTAGCTTTAGGGTTAGGTTTTAGGTTAGAGACAGGGTTAGTGTAGGGTTAGGATTAGTGCTAGAGTTAGGTTTATTTTTAGGTTTAAGTTTATTGTTAGTCTTAGGATTAGGGTTAGTGTAAGCTTAAGGTTAGGGTTAGGTAAGTGATAATGTTAGGGTTAGGGTTCTGATTGAGTGTCATTTTAGGGTTATGGTTAGGGTTAGTGTTATGGTTAGGGTTAGCATTATGTTTATGGTTAGTGTTAGTGTTAGGTTTAGGATTAGTGTTTGTAATAGGGTTAGGGTTACGTGTAGTGTTAGGATTAGGGTTAGGGTTCCTGCTAGTGTAGTTTTAGGGATATGTATAGGTTTAGGTTTAGTGTTAGGGTTAGTGTTAGTGTTACGGTTCATGTTAGGTATAGTGTAAGGTTTAGGGATAGGTTTCTGGTTAGTTTTAGGGTTAGGGTTAAGATTAGTGTTACAGTTAGGATTAGGGTTAGGGTTAGGGTTAGCTTTCTCTTTAGTTTTTTGGTTAATGTTAGAATTAGGGTAAAAATTTGGTAATGTTAGGGTTATGGTTGGGTTAGGTTTAGGATAATGGATTGTGTTAGGGTTTGTATTAGGCTTAGAGTTAGAATTAGGGTTACAGTTAGCTGTAGAGTTAGAGTTAGGGTTAGGGTTTGGGATAGGGTTATATTTAAAGTTAGGTTTAGTGTTAGGATTAGGGTTAGGGTTAGGTTTATTTAGGGTTAAGATTAGGATCACATTTAGGGTTAAGTTAGGTTAGGGTTAGTGTAATATTTATGATTAATGGTAGGGTTAGCTTTAGATTCAGTGTTAAATTTAGCCTTAGGGTTAAGGTTAGAGTAAGTTTTAGGTTTAGTGTTAGGGTCAGGGTTAGTGTTAGGGTTAGTTTTAAGATTAGTGATAGCTGTTGAGAGCCACAGCTGAAGGGGCCCCAGCAAACTTCCAGCTGCCAGCTGATGATTGGCTTACAGGGGCCCCAGCAAACTTCTAGCTGCCAACTGATTGGCTCCTCTGTGCTGATGCTCATTGGGTTGTTTCCCCACCCTTTCAGACCACGGAGCTACTCATTGGGGGACTTTTGTTTGGCTCCGCTCACGTGACCCAGCCAATCAGCCTCAAGAGCAGGAGGAGTGAGGGAGGTGGAGAGGCTTGTGGGAAGCCAGTGGTGGCAGTTGTGCTCTGAAGGTTTTCCTGAAGAGCTGTGTGGTTTGGCATGTGTGTTCTAAAAATAAAGTTCGTTTCTTTTGACAAGTGGCTCCTGAATTGTGCCCAGCCAGACTGCGGCATTTGGTGAGCTGCATGGTAAATGACTGAGGGTAAGTGATAAGATAAACTGCTCACCCCTGAGGGCAGGGTGAGAGGATGGGTAGCCATTTTAAGATTCTTTTTTTTTTTTTTTTTTGCTTCTGTTCTAAGTTGCCTGTCCCTGGAGATGAGTGAGATGGAAGTAAAACCACTCACATCTGAGGAAACACTATTTGTGTCTGAGGAACAATTAGGGAGAAAGGACTGATGGACATTTCAGGAGAATAGAAAGGCTGATATAATTATTTTGGGTAGTTCCTTTTTTATTTCATTCTGTCTCAGTTTTGTTTGGTGTTATCTTGTTGGGTTGTATTGTACTAGAATTATGGGATCAGAAATTAGTAAAAAACAAACCGAAAGAGTTTTAAGTAAATTGTTAGAGAAAGGAGGCATCCCAGTAAAATCAAGAGCAGTCAGGGCATATGATGATAAAATACAAAAAATGTAACCCATGGCTTTTTAAGGAGGAGTTGTTAAATATATCACAATGGAACCATCATGGTGATGATTTAAAAAAGAATAGAAAAGAAAATCCCAGGGACTCTGCCAGTTGGCACATTGCCATTGTGGACATTCGTATCTTGTTTGCTTAGTCCAAAGCCTTCAGTTCAGACAATGGTAGAGGAAGCAGAAGATATTGATTCAAGTAAAAGAGAAGGTCTCTCAAGTTAGTCAGACAGAGGAAAAGATTCAAGTAAAAGAGAAGGTCTCTCTAGCTAGTCAGACAGAGGAAAAAAGTTTAGAGCAGAAAAAGCCATTAGGGGAAAAGTTACAACAGGAGACTGCTACAAACACCTGTCTATCACCAGAGGGTGTTAGTGTCCAACCAACAGTGTCACATCCATGTGCTGGGAGGCCCCCAACCCCCGCAGTTGATAGTTGGGATCCTGAGACAGGATCTCAAATATTAACATGCCCTGTATTTGAGCATGCAGGAGGGCAGCAAATTCACCATGCTTTAAATTTCAAAAAAGTGTAGCAGCTAAAAGAGGCTGTAACAACCTATGATCCTCAAGCACCCTTCACTGTAAGCATGGTCGAATCCATTACTAACATGAACATGATGCCAGCAGATTGGGCTAATATGTGTAAATCTGTGCTAAATGGAGGACAATACCTGTTATGGAAGGATGCCAATGAGGAATTTTGCAAGGAGTCGGCTAGGCAAAATGCAGCAGCTGGTTATCCTCAGAGAAATCTAGATATGTTGTTAGGAAAGGGACCTTATGGGGATCAACAGCAACAAATTGCATATGATCCTGGCATATACATACAAATTGCTGTAGATGCGGTTATGACATGGAAGACTTTACAAGGACATGGAGGTATACAAGGTCAATTATCTAAGGTAATGCAAGGAGCTAATGAACTTTATGCTGAATTTGTAGATAGGCTTATTCAAACAGCTACCAGAGTTTTTTTTTTAATACAGAACAAGAAATGCCATTAATAAAACAACTGGCTTATGAGGAAGTGAATCAGTGGTGCGAAGAAGTCAATAGACCATGGAAACATGAAGATTTAAATACATATATTAAATTATATAGAGACATTAACGAACAAGGGCAATTTGTGGTAGCTGCAGTACAACAGGTTTTAGATGCCAGGCCAAAAACATCTTACAATTGTGAACAAACAGGACATTTTAAAAGGAATTGCCCCATAGGAGGAGGGTTTATAAAACTAGGTATTAAAGGAATAGAAAACTGGGTATTTGCCCACAATGCTTTAGAGAGAGACTTTGGGCTAATGAATGCCGTTCTCAAACCACCATAGATGGTATGCCATTATCAAAAAACGAACAAGGACCAGGTGTCTATCCACACTATCATGGAGAAAGGCATCAGGCTCCATTGCCAAAAAATGGAAAGGGGGCCCAGTGCTCTGGGTCCCAAGAACACAAATATACGGAGCACTGGAGGAACACAGCAACCCCATCAGGGTAGTTCCCAGGACATATTGTCCATTAAATCCCTCACTAGACAAACCAGAGGAAGCACAGGATTGGACATCTGTGCCTCTGCCAGAACAGTACTAACTCCAGAGATGGGAGTTCAAATCATTCCCACATGGGTAAAAGGACCTCTTCCCAAAGGAACAGTAGGCTTATTATTGTGATGCAGTTCTTCTACTCTAAAGGGACTTATGATAAGTCCTGGGGTAATTGATCCCAATTATGAAGGTGAAATAAAAATTATAGCCAGTTCTCCAAAGGGTATATCAGTAATTTCACCAGGAGATAGAGTAGCACAGTTACTATTAATACCCAGCCTACATGATAAATGATCCAGTCATACTGTAGAATGAGGTTACAAGGGATTAGGCTCCACAGGTGTAGATTGGGCTATCCTTTCTTTAAATTTAGATTCTCGCCCCATGCTAAAACTAAATATTCAAGAACATGAATTTAATGGGCTACTGGATACAGGTGCAGACCTTAGCATCATCTCTTGTCAAGAATGGCCAAAACATTGGCCATTACAACAAGCCACTCAAATGCTTCAAGGCATATGAGTGGTGGCTAATCCCCATAAAACTGCAATGGTATTAGATTGGAAGGATCCTGAAGGATGTGAAGGAACTATACAGCCATATGTATTGGATCATCTTCCCATAAATTTATGGGGATGTGATGTCCTGGATCAATTAGGTTTGACATTAACAAATAACATCAACCAAAATGCACCCACTATTATGGCTAGACAAGGATTTAAGGAAAAAAAAAAAAAAGATTAGAAAAACAAGAACAAGGTATAGCAGCACCAATACAAATAGATCAAGGAACAGACAGACATGGTTTGGATTTTCATAAGGGGCCACTGAGACAATAAAAATTACTTGGAAATCAGAAAGACCAGTATGGATTCCTCAGTGGCCCCTGACTAAAAAAAAAGATACAAGCAGCCCATGAGCTGGTCAAACAACAATTAGCAGAAGGACATATACAACCTTCTGTATTCTCCCCATAATACTTCCATTTTTGTAATCAAAAGAAATCTGGTAAATGGAGATTATTGCAAGATTTAAGAGCCATTAATAATGAGATGGTTATTATGGGACCTGCTCAATCAGGGATTCCTCAATTGTCTGCTTTGCAAAAATCCTGGTATATTTTAGTTATAGATATTAAAGATTTTTTTTTCAATTCCAATTCATCCTTAGGATAGTCCACGTTTTGCATTTACTATCCCTGCACTGAATCATAAAGGTCCGGATCAGAGATATGAATGGAAAATACTCCCTCAAGGGATGGTTAACAGCACAACTGTGTGTCAAATTTTTGTTAACAAAGTAATCTAGCCACTTAGAGATCAAAATCCTGAACTACAAATATTTCACTATATGGATGATGTACTATTAGCACACAAAGATAAAAACACATTGCGAGAATGTTATGCCACACTTATAAACTTATTAAAAAAATTATAATCTAGAGATAGCAAATGGTTAATATACAATTAAAGTTTCCAATTAATTATTTAGGAGTTCTATTATCCTCAACCATGGTCTTTCCACCAAAAATTCAAATACGAGTAATTCATCTGAAATCACTTAATGACTTTCAAAAGTTATTAGGAGACATAAATTGGATAAGGACTTATCTAGGTATACCAACAGGAGAGATGGGACTTTTATTTGATATCCTAAAAGGTCCATCAGATCCAAATTCACCCCAAATGTTTACGTCTGAAGCAAGAAAGGCATTAAAAATCATTGAAACATATATGGAAAATATGCATTTGGATAGAATTGATATGTTTGCCATTATTATTTATTGTACTACCAATAAAAAATATTCCTACAGGAGTATTTTGGCAAGAATGTCCATTATTGTGGATATATTTATCTTATTCTCCTAATACTATTCTTACTAGGTATCCTGAGGTTGTAGGACAATTAATACTCAAAGGAATAAAAGCAGCAATGGGAGTGTTTGGAATTTCTCCCAATAAAATTATTACTCCATATACTATGGATCAAATTAATGAGTTAGCTAATGAGTTAAATACTTGGGAAATAGTCATGTGCAAATCTAATGTTTCATTTCATAATCACTTACCATCTAATCCTCTATTGTCTTTTTGGTCATTGCATCCTGTAATTTTTCCAAAAATGACAAGAAAAACACCTATCATGAATGCTCCAAATATATTCACTGATGGGTCAAATATGGTACAGCAGCAGTAGTCACACCTCATCAAACTTTTACATTTTTAGTACCTAAACAATAAGCTCAAAAGGTAGACCTTAGTGCAGTATTAGAAGCTTTTGTGATGTTTAAAGATTCTGTATTTAATTTATTTTCTGATAGTCAGTATATAGTTAATGCTATAGTATCCCTTGAAGATGCTGGTAGGATTTCCACTTCCTCTACCATTATCTCTTTGCTTTCCACTATACAGAGTGTAATCTGGGACAGAAAAGATCCATTCTTTATAGGACATATCAGGGCACATACAGGATTGCCTGGAGCCCTTAGTTTGGGCAATGATTTAGCAGATAAACTACATATACATGATATAACATATTTTCTCTACACTAGAAGAAGCTACAAATTTTCATAAAAAGCATTTTAAAATAACTAAGGTACAAGCTAGACAAACAATAAAAAATGTCAAAATTTTGTGACCTTTTTACCACAAGTTAATCTTGGAGTCAATCCTATAGGATTGATACCTAACCATATTTTGCAGATGGATGTCACACACTTGCCAGAATTTGGAAAATTAAAATATTTGCATGTTACAGTTGATACTTCTTCTGGATTTTTGATGGGCTCCCTTCATGCTGGAGAAAAAACTAAAGATATTGTAGCTCATTGCTTACAAAATTTTGCCACTGTGGGCATTCCAAAACTTTTAAAAACAGATAATGCCCCTAGATATACCTCTACTTCTTTTAAACAATTTTGCTCATCATTTGGCATTGCTCATACAACAGGAATCCCATATAATCAACAGGGACAAGTCATAGTTGAAAGAGCTCATCAAACTATTAAAATATACTTATTAAAGCAAAAAGAGTTAATTGGGAAGGGGTATATATTCCCCAAAGGTAAACTTAAAATAACACTCTTTACTCTAAATTTTTAAATTTGTATTCATCAGGGCTTAGTGCTGCAGAAAGGCATATGTGTAAGTCCAAGGTACTTTGGAAGGATATTCTAAGAGGACAATGGAATGGTCCTGACCCAGTAATTGTCTGGAGTCAGGGGTCTGTTTGTGTGTTTCCACAGGGAGAACAGCAGACAATTTGGATTCCAGAAAGATTAACTAAAGTGATTTCTACAGACCAAAAAGAAGATGTTTGGCTCAAATCCATAACAACTGATATCCAAAACTCCTGTCTGGCTATTCTTACATCTGCAACAGAACCAGGATGCTTTTTTCAATATCTATTTTATTTTTACATTTTCCCACATCATGAAGTTCTATTTTGTTTTTTGAGCTCATACAGACCTAGGTTAATATTTTGCTGATCAGTACTATTTTTTGACTATAGAGTTTTTAAACATTGCAATGGAGATTTCACCTGTAAAAAGTTATAAGGCCTTTACTATTATGTTATGTGTTGTATGTATTATATAATGTGTGCACACTTGTGTTTTGTGTTGTAATTTTGTATGTACATATGTCCATATATCATATATGATGAGCATTCATGAAAAAATGGATCCAAATATATTTTTTTTACTCACATGATTTAAATGGTTTAATTTAAATTGGGTAAACAGCTGTTGAGGATTGTTTTAATATGTGAACAAAAAAGGAGGTTAACAGATCTGTTTGTTTACTTTCACCTTTCCTTTTCATTATATTTAATAATTCTGTTCAAAATAATGTAAATTGTTCAGAAAATTGTTTTCTTTTAGTGCCTTCTGGTATGTTACATAATTTTTTCTTTAGCCATTATTGCCAGAATTCCTATCTTCATCCCAGTGCCAGTGAAGACAAAGATAAAATCAATCTACCGATTCTGCAAGAGCCATCACTGAACTGCTTGCAGAACTTGCCTGGACTATGTATCACAGGTATGCATTGTGAACTCACTTGTATGCATTGTGAACTATCTGTTGGTGCAGTGACTTGTGGTAGTGTTGGGGTATTTTTGCTGATGATGTCATCAGTGGTACAATTTTTCCAAAAGGAGCCCTCAATTGACTTGGTGTATCCTCCTCCCTTCTTCTTTTGATGGCCGTTCAGCTAAAATTTTGGGGCCAACAGAGGTGAGGTAAAGAACCTCACCCCCCACCCCCGTTGGTACAAAAACGTATCCACAGGTGTGGCTGTATGCTGGACCGGTAGTCAATTATGGGTAAAATCCAATTGCAATGGTACCAACCTAAGACCGGAGGCTGACACATTGAGGTGAGCTCATCCGTTGACAGGTAGGGACCATATGTAGTATTGGGCAACTTGTGGAAGGCAGGGTCCCTAAGCCGCATGCTTGGTGTTTAAACAGAGAGGGGGAGATGTTGAGAGCCACAGCCGAAGGGGCTCCAGCAAACTTCCAGATGCCAGCAAACTTCCAGCTGCCAGCTGATGATTGGCTTACAGCGGCCCCAGCAAACTTCTAGCTGCCAACTGATTGGCTCCTCTGTGGTGATGCTCATTGGGTTGTTTACCCGCCCTTTCAGACCACCGAGCTGCTCATTGGCGGACTTTTTTTTTTTTGGCTCCGCTCACGTGACCCAGCCAATCGGCCTCAAGAGCAGGAGGAGTGGGGGAGGTAGAGAGGCTTGTGGGAAGCCAGTGGTGGCAGTTGTGCTCTGAAGGTTTTCCTGAAGAGCTGTGTGGTTTGGCGTATGTGTTCTAAAAATAAAGTTCGTTTCTTTTGACAAGTGGCTCCTGAATTGTGCCCAGCATTAGGGTTAGATCATAGTTTTGGGATAGGGTTAAGGTAAGGTTTATGTTTAGGATTAAAATTAGGTTTAGTGTTAGCATTAGGGTTAGAGTTAGGGTTTGTGTTAGGATTAGGCTTAGAGTTAGGGTTTGTGTTAGTTTTAGAGATAAGGTTAGGGTTACAGTTAGGATTAGGATTAGAGTAGGTGTTAGGATTAGGGTTAAGGTTTGTGTTAGGGTTAGGTTAGGGTTAATGTTTGCTGTAGGGTTTGGGTTAGTGTTAATGTTAGGGTTAGTGTTAGGGTTAGGGTTAGGGATAGGTTTAGTGTTAGCATTAAGGTTTGGGTTAGGATTTATGGTAGGGTTAGGGTTTGGTTTAGGATTATGATTAAGGTTAGGATTAGCATTCGGTTTTGTTTAGGGTTAGGGTTAGTTTTAGGTTTAGAGTTATAGCTAAGGTTAGTGTTATGGTGGGGTTAGGGTTAGGGTTAGTGTTAAGGCAAGCATTAGGGTTAAGGTTACAGTTAGGATTAGTGTTAGGCCATTTTTAGGGTTAGGGTTAATGTAAGACTTAGTTTATTGTTAGAGTTACTGTTAGGTTTATCATTAGAATTAAGTTTAGGTTTATTGTTAGGGTTAGTCTTAGGGTTATGATAAGGATTAGGGTTATGGTTAGTGTTTGGGATAAGGTTATGGTTTAAGTAGGTTTTCGTGTTAGGGTTAAGGTTAGAGTTAGCTTTAGAGTTAGGTTATATTTAGGGTTAGGATTAGGATTAGGTTAATTAGTGTTAGTGTTAGGTTTTGCATTAGGGTTAGTGTTAGGTTTAGTGTTAGTGATATGGTTAGGTTTGGATTAGGGTTAGTTTTAGGGTTAGGGTTAGTGTTTGTGTTTAGGTTTTTATTAGGTTTAGGTTTTGGGTTTAGGATTAGTTTTAGGGTTAGGTTTAATGTTATTGTTAGGGTTACAGTTAGGGTTCGTGTTAGGGTTAGGGTTAGGGTTAGAGTTAGGGTTAACAATAGTTTTAGGGTTACGGATAGATTTAGGGTTAGGGTTGGTGTTATGTTTATGGTTAGGCTTAGGAATAAAGTTAGTGTTATTTTTAGGGTTAGTTTTAGGGTTAGTGGTAGGGTTAGCATTCAATTTATGTTTAGGGTCACCATTAGGGTTAACGTTAAGATTAGGGTTAATGTCATGGTTAGGGTTATGATTAGGGTTAGGTTTAGTGTTAGGTTTAGTTCTCGATTTAGCATTAGGGTTAAGGTTACAGTTATTGTAATGATATTTTTAGGGTTAGGTTCAGGTTAATTTTAGGGTAATGGATAGGTTAGGTTGATGGATAGTGGTAGGGTCAGGATGAGGATTAACATTAGGGTTATGGTTAGGGTTAGAGTAATGGATAGGGTTAGAGCTAGGGTTATGGTTAGTGTCAGGATAGGATAGGGTTAGGTTTATGTTTTGTGCAAGGATTAAAGTTAGGGGTAGGTATAGGGTAAGTGTTAGAGCTTGGTTTAGGGTTCGAGTTAGGGTTAAAGCTAGGGTTGGGTCTTGGATCAGGGCTACGTATTGTATTATGTTATGGCTCTTCATAGGGATATGGCTAATGTACAAACTACGGTTACAATTAGGGCTAGTTTTAGGATTACATTTCCGACTGAGTCTAATTTAAGATTATGTTTAAGTTTAGGGTGATATTTTTAACTAGGGTTAGTTTTAGGGTCAGAGTCACAATTACCATCTTTTTTTATGGTTAAGGATAGGACTCAAATTAGGAGTAGGCTTTGGGCTAGATATAGGGTTAGGATTTGGTTTAGGTTAAGGGTTAAGTTCAATCCTGTGGCTCGGTTTTGTTTTAGGACTAAAGTTAAAGTTAAGGGTAGTTTTATGATTAGCGTCAGTTTTATTGCTACTGATAGGGTGAGTTTAGGCTTAGGAGTTGATTTATAGTTATTTTTAATTCTAGGGTTAGGGCTATGGCTAGTGTTAGAGCTAAGATTAGGGCTAGTGTTTAGGTTATGGTAAAAGATAGGGTTAGAACTAGGAATAGGGCTATGGCAAGAGTTAGAGTTAGACTTAGGGCAAGAGGTTGGTTTAGGGTTAAGACTAAATTAGGGCTAGGGAAAGGTCTAGGATTAGTGTCAGGCTTAGGCCTAAGATTAGGTCTTTTTTATGGTTAGGTTTTAGGGTTAGGTTTAGGGGAAGGTCTGCCTGTTTGATTTCCACCTGCATTTCCATTTACCCATAGGTGTCAATATTAAGTGAAACCTGAAAATGCAATGTGTTCATGATAGTGAACTGCTGAATTGAGAAGAACATATCTTGAGAGCATACTAAGGCTAGATAAAAGATGACTCCTGCCCAGTATCAAAGAAATTTAAACAAAATTAACTCTTACCCTAACATTACCTCTAACCCTAGACATAGCTATAACCCTAAACCTAATATTAAACCTAACCTGATTGGAGATCCATTAATCCTAGTATTCCTGCCCTTGGGGAGCCTTGTGGGGCAAGTTAAGTGATGAATCCTACGGAACATCAAACAAATCTGACAAAATAATTAGGGAGGTATTTCAGTACAAGCATATTTTCCTGTTTTCTCCTAAATGGATCTCAGATTAAGGTGTTTTGCTGCTTAATCATAGGCCTATTTTTGCAAGGGACATACCAACGTCCCTATGGAGAACTGATGGAGTTGTGAAGTTTCAAGCAGCTTCCACAAACCTTATTTGATTTTCAACTCCATTAACTTTCCCGTATAGGTCAAAATTAAGTGAAATCGTTAAATACAAAATGTTCCTGACAGTGAACCTGTGAACAGAGAAGGCATAAACCTGTGGAACAGAATAAATCTAGCTAAAAGATAAATCCTGCCAAGTATCAAAGAATTTTGAATAAAACTAACTCTAACCCTAACTCTAGCTCTAACCCTAGCTCTTCCTCTAACCATAACTTTTTTATGAACCCTTTGACCATATAATTTTCAAACTTTGGCAACCTAGTGGGAAAAGCTAAGGATTGAATGCTCCACAATATCAAAGAAATATGTCCAAAAATTTGATGGAATATATCAGTACATGCATATTTCTGTTATCTCCTAAAGGACTCTTGGATAAATTTGTTTTTACATGCTTCAACTTAGGCCTACAGTCACAAGAACAAACCAGTGACTGCTCACAGAGAATTGATGAAGTGTGAAGTTTCAAGCAGCTAGCACCAATGCAGTTTGATTTCCAGCTTCATTTCCATTTACCTGTATAGGACAAAATGAACTCAAACTTTAAATACAAAGTGTTCCTTACAGTGAACCATTGAATCTAGGAGGCCCAAACTTGGGGGTATAGGAAGGATAAGAGAATAATGAATCCTGCCCAGTATCAAAGTAATTTGAACAAAACTAATCTAATCCTAATACTAGCTCTAACACTAGACCTAATACTGTCCTTTACACAAATCCTAACCTTTTTGAAAAACTGTTGATCCTAGAAGTCCCAAATATGGGGAGCCCAGGGGGCTAAGCTATCAGATGAATCCTATACAGTATCAAAGAAATATGACCAAATAATTGAGGTGGTATTTTAGTTCATTCTTATTTCTGTGTTTTCTGCTAAAGGGCTCTTGGATTAAGTTGTTTTTGCCATCTTCATCTTAGGGCTACTTTCACAAGGAACAAACCAGAGATTCCCCACAGAGAACTGATTCAGTGTTTGAAGTTTCAAGCAGCTAGCACCAACCTGGTTTGATTTCAACCTCCACTTTCATATACCTATATAGGTCAAGATGAAGTGAAACCTTAAAATAGAGAGTGCCCCTTTTAGTGAACTATTGAAATGAGAAGGCCCAAACCTGAGGAGAATATTAAGGCTAGGTAAAAGATGACTTGTTCCAAGTATCAAAGAAATGTATACAAAACTTACTCTCACCCTAACACTACAACTACCCCTACCCCTAACCCTAAACCTAACACTAACCCTAACCTGATTAGAGAACCATGGTTCCTAGAAGTCCCACACATAGAGAGCTTTGTGGGGCAAGCTATGTAATGAATCCAACTCAGTATCAAACAAATCTGACAAAATAATTATGGGTGGAATTTTAGTGCATGCTTATTCCCTGCTATCTCCTAAAGGGTTCTTGGATAAAGGTGTTTTTGCATGCTTCAACTTAGGCCTACACTCACAAGAAACATACCAGAGTGTCCCCACAAAGATTTGAGGGTGTGTGTACAGTTTTAAACAGCTAGCATAAAACCTGTTTGATTTCAAGGTCCATTTACATTTATTCATATAGGTCAAAATGAAATAAAATGAAAATATTAACTGTTCCAGACACAAAATCGTTGAAACAAAATGCCTAAACCTGGGAAACCAAGTAAAGTTAGTTAAAGATGAATCCTGGATTGTATCAAAGAAATTTGAATAAAGTAACTCTAACCCTAACACTACCTCTAAACTGAGCCCTAATTCTAACCCTAAACATTAACATAGCCCTATCCCTAACCATAACTTTGACCCTAATTTTAACTGTAACCATTTCCCAAACCCTATCTCTAACTCTATCCATAACCATAACTCTAACCCTAATCCTAATGCTAAATGTAGCCCTAACCCTAACATTCACCAAAGACCTGCTCTAATCCTAACCTTCTCCCTAACTGTAAATCTATCTCCAAACAAAGCACTTACCCTAAAACTTACCCTAACTTAGGCCTAACCCTAACCCTGACACTAGCCCTAAACCTAACCATAAACATAGCCATATCCCTAGCTGTAATCCAATCTGATACCCTAAACTTAAGCCTAACCCAAATGATAACAATAAGACTAAACCTAACTGTAAAGCTATCCCTAAGGCTATTCAAAACTCTAAACCTAACCAGAACCCTGAACCTAAACATATCTATTACTCTAAACCTAATGCTAATTTGAGCCTTAACCCTAAACCTTAACCAAAACCAATCCCTAATCCTGATTCTTACCGTAAAAATAAAACTAGGTCTAAACCTGACCTTTTCCTTAAACCTAACCCTTACAGTAGACCTATTCAAAACCAAACTCTAACTGTAATGCTAGACCTGACATTAGCTCTAGCCTTTTTCCTAGCCCTAATCCTAACATAAACCCTCATTTAAGCCATAAAACTAGCCTTAATCCTAACCCTCACCCTAACCCTAACACAGGACTTAATCCTAACCATAACCCTAGCCCTAAACTTAACTCTAACTGTATCCATTACCCTAAACATAACCCTTATACTAACGCTAACCCTAAGACTAACCCTAAACCTATCACTAACCCCCAAACTATCAATTACCCTAAACCAAACTGAACTCTAAATCTAACCATATTTTTACACTAGCCCTAACCCTAACTCTAATTTGAGCTGTAACCCTAAACTCAAACCTAAACCAAGACCTAACACTGGCCATGGTCCTTATAATTCCCCTAACTCTAAAGCTGACTCTTATCCTACACCTAACCCTTACAATATACCCAGCTGTAAACATTTCCCTAAAACTATCCCTAACTGTAAATCTAGACGTGACATTAGCCCTAGCCATAATTCTAGGCCTAACCCTAAAACAAACCCTAGCCCTTATCCTAGCCCTAAACATAGCCTTAATTACAATCCTAACCCAAACTCTAGTCCTAACACTGACATTAACCCTAGCCTTAATCTTAGCCCTAATTTAGCTCTATTGCTAATAGTAGTCCTTAGACTATCTCTAACTCTCACAATAGAACTTTCACTCATTCTAACCCTATTCCTTACCATAACCCTAATCCTACCTCTAACCCTTACCCTATCCTTTGCTCTAGCACTAACCTTAGACAAAACCTAACTCTAAATGAGCCCTAAACTGAAGACTTAGCCAAACCCTAATACTAGCCCAAACCATAACACTAATCCTAAAACTAGCCCTAACCATAGCCCTAATATGAGTTGTAAGCCAAACCCTTAAATTAACCATGAACCTCACACTGACCCTAACACTACTAGCTCTAAACATCACCCTAACCCTAAAGCTAACACTAACACTAACTCTACACCAAAAACCTTAAAACTAGCCCTAAATATCACCCTTGTCTTTACATTAGCCCTAATCCTAACCCTATCCCTAACTTAACCCAAAACTTAGCCCTAATCCTAGCTTTAAACCTAGCCCTATTCATGATCATAAACCTAGCCCTAAACCAATCTCTAACTCTATTACCATAACCAAAAGAATAACCCTAACATTTACCCTAGGCACAAACCATAATCTTAACCCAATTTATTACCCTGAAACTAAACTGAACCTAAACTTAACCCTATCATTACCCTATCCCTAACACTAACACTAATACAAGCCCTAACTTTAAACCTTAACCTATCCCAACCCTAACACTGTTCTTGACGCTAATAAAACCCCTAGCTCTAAACTTAAAAATAACCCTACACCTAACCCTTATCATAGACGTAGCCATAATCCTAACACTAAAACTATCATTAAACATAATTCTAGACCTTATATTAGTCTGAGCCCTAATCCTAGTCCTAAACCTAAAACAAACTCTAGCCCTCATCCTAGCCCTACACATAGCTTTAATCAAAACCCTAACACTAATCCTACTCCTAACCCAAATTGTAATCATCATCCTACATCTACACCTAATTATAATGCCATATCTTACCCTGAACTTAAAAATAACCCTAACCCTAACTCTAGGCTTAAGCCAAACAATAAACCTAGCCCCAATTCTAGCACTAATTTAGCCCTATCTCCAACATTACCCTAACCCTAACTCAAGACCAAATCCTAACCATAACCCTAGCCATAACCTTAACTCTAACTGTATCTATTACACTAAACATTACCATTTACACTAATGTAACCCTAGCCCTCAATCTACCTCTAAACCTAACCTCAACCCTCATCTGACCCTACAAGTAACCCTAGGTCTAAACCTTACCCTAAACCTAAATCAAAACCTAACACTAGACCTACCAGTAATCCTATAGTTATACCTAAGCCTAACACTAGACCTAGACCCAAAGCTAATCTTAAATATAGCTATAACTCTAGCCCTAGACCTAAACAAAATGCTAGCACTAGACCTAACAATAACTCTTAACCTAAACCAAACACATACACTACCCCTAGACCTAAACTGAATTCTAATTCTGACTCTAACCCTAAACCTAACACTATCCTGAACACTGACACTGATCCTAACACTTAAACTAGTTTTAAACCTGACACTAACCAAAAACCTACACCTAACAATAGACCTAGCTATAACCCCAAACCTAAAACTAGCCCTAAACATAACTCTAGCTTTTACATTACCCATAGTCCTAACCCTAGCCCTAAACCTAACACAAAACCTATAGCTAATCCTAGGCCCAAATTTGGCTCTAAGCATAAACCTAAGCCTAGCCCTAACCTAACCCTAACTCTAACCCTAACCCTCTCTTTAGACCTAACCCTAGCTCAAAGCCTAACCCTTACATTAAACATAACCCTAGCCCTATCCTAAATCCTAAACCCAAACCTAGCCCTAATCCTCACCTTAACCATAGACCAAACTTGAGCTCTAACTATATCTATTACCCTAACCCTAAATCTAACCCTAATTAAAACCCTATCCCTAACACTAAACCTAACTCTAACCATAATCTTGAACTCAGAAGTGAACCTAAAGCTAAACCTTGCACTAGCCCTAACCCTAGCTCAAACACTAACCCTTATCCTAACCTAACCATAACCTTAACCCTAAACTAACATCCAAAAACAAACCCTAGCCCTAGCCCTAAACCTAACCCTAATCCTAGACTTAATCCAAACCATAACCTAAACCCAACCCTAACTATCCATTACACAAAACATAACCCTTACCCTAATTCTAACCTAACCCAATCACTTAAACCTAACCCTTCCATTTCCTTAACTCTAAACCTAACCCTAATGCTAATTTGAGCCCTAACCCCTTAACCTTAATGTAAACCAAACACTAACACTGACCCTGACTGTGACACAAATGATAATTCTCACTCTAAAGCTGACCTTTAACATAAACCTAACCCTTACCCTAGACATAGCCATAACCTAACCCTAAAACTATCTTTAACCATAACCCTAGACCTTATATTATCCCTAGCCCAAGTCCTAGCCCTAATCCTATCAAAAAACCTACCCCTCATCCTAGCCCCAATACGAGTCTTAATCCTAAAGTGAACCATAACCCTAGGACTAAACCTAATTCTAACCCTCACCCTAGCCTTAAACCTAGCTATAACACCACCCATTACTCTAAACTTAATTCTAACCCCAGTGCTAAACCTAACCATAGTCCAACCCCTAGGTTTAACCCTAACACTAACCCTGGTCCTAATCATAGCCTTGAATTAGCCCTAATCCTAACACTCACCCTAAGCCTACTCCTTAGAATAAATCTAATTCTCAACCTAGACGTATTCCTGGTTCTAATCATATTCCTTACTATAACCCTAACTCTAGCCCTAACCCTAACTTTAAATCAACCCTAACTTTAAATTTAACCCTAACCCCAAGCCTACACTTCACTCTCACACTAGCCTTAACCCTGATGCTTATCCAAAATCTAGCCTTAACCTTAGCCCTAGCCCTAAAAAAACTAAGCCATAGCCCTATTCATAAGCCTAAACCTAAACCAAAACCCAACCCTACACCTAGCACTAACTTTAGCCCTAATTCGAGTCCTAAACTTAACACTAAAACTAACCCTGATCCTGACACTGACCCTAAATATGACCCTTGCTCTACACGTCACTTTAACCCTAACCCTAAAACTGACACTAATTTTAATACTAGTTCATATATTAGCTATAGCCCTAACCCTAGCCCTAACCAAACCACAAACCTAGCCCTTATTTGAGAGGTTATCCTACTTTTAAACTTAATCCTAACCTTAAATCTAGCCCTAAACTTTACCCTAACCCTAGCCAGAATACTAACCATAACCATAGCCTTATCACTAGCTCTAACCCTATCCATTACACTAACCATAACCATAACCCTAATGGTAACCCTAGGCCTAACCCTAACCTTATCACTACCCCTAACCTTATTCATTAGCCTAAACCTAACCTGAACCCTAAACCTAACCCTATCATTAGCCTAAACCTAAACCTAATGCTAATTTGAGCTCTAATCCTAAACTTAACCTAAGCCAAACCCTAACTTTGACCCTTCCCATAATAATACACCTAGCTTTAACTCTGACCCTACCCCTAAACCTAAACCTTATACAAGACCTAGTCATAAACCTAACCTGAAAACGATTGCTAACATAACCATAGACCTGATATTTGCCCTAGCTGTAATCCGAGCCCTAACCTTAATACAAACCATAGTCCTAACCCTAGCCCTAACACTAACACTAGCCCTAATCCTATCGACAACCATAGCACTAAACTTAGCTCTAACCTTATCAATTACCCTAAACATATTCCTAATTCTAATGTAAGCCTAAGCCTAAATCTAACCCTATGCCTAACCATAAACCCATCCATTATGCTAAACCTAACCTGAACCTTAAACCTAACCCTATCATTACTCTAACACAAACCCTAATGCTAATTTGAGCCCTAACCCTAAACCCTAATCTAAACAAAACCCTAAACATGACACTGACCCTAATAATACACCTAGCTCTAAATTTAACCCTTACCCTAAATCTAACCCTTACACTAAACATAACCATAAACTTAACCCTAAAACTATCCCTAACCCTAACCCTAGAACTGACATTTGCCCTAACACTAATCCTAGCCCTAACCAAAACACAAAACCTAGCCCTCATCCTAGTCCTTAACCTAGCCTTAATCATAACTCTAATGAAACCCTAGCCCTATACCTAATTCTAACATTCGTCCTAGCCCTAAACCTAGCTCTAACCCCATTATTTACACAAAACCTAAACCTAAGCCCAAAACTAACAATAGGCCTAAACATAAACATAAACTTAGCCTTATTTCTAGCGATAATTAAGCCCTATACCTAACCAAACACTAAGCCTAGCCCTAAGACTAACTCACACTCTCAACCTAGCCCTAGCCCTAGTTCTAACCCAATTTTTATCATAACCCTAATCCTAGCTATAAACCTAGAACTAATGCTAGCCATACCTTAAGCCCTAGACCTTACCCTAGATCTAATCATACCTCTAAATCTAACTCTAATCCTAAGACTAGTGTTAGGGTTAGGTTTAGAAATAGGTTTATTTTTAATGCTAGTCTTAGGTTTAGAGTTAGACTTAGTTAGGTTTACTACACTAGTATTAACCTAAGGCTAATCTTAAAACTAGCTAACCATAGCCCTAGCCCTAAAACAAAACAAAGCCATAGCACTAACTTTAAAGCTTAACCTAAACCAAAACCTAACTCTACACCTAACCCTAACCCTAGACTTAATTCGAGTCCAAATCCTTACCCTAAAACTACCCATGACCTTAATTTTGACCCTAATACTAACACTAGCTCTAAACATCTCCCTAATGTTAAACCTAACCCTAACAATAGACCTAGTCCTAACCACAATATTATAACTCTACTGCAAACATTGGCTGTAACTCTAAATCTAGCCCTAACTCTAACCAAAATTTAGCCCTAATCTGAAACCTAACTCTAGCTTTAACACTAAACCTAATCCTAACACTAGCCCTAACCTTACCCAAATTGTAGCCCTAACACTAGGTCTAACCCTATCCCTTATCCTAAGCCAACCCTAACCCTAATACTAACTCTAGTCCTAGTAATAGTACTAATCCTATTACTAGTCCTAATCCTAGCTCTCATTCTAGCTCTAACCATAACTAAAACCTGACACTTCTGACTCTAATGGTAACCGCAGGTCTAAACCTGACCCTAATCCTATACTGAACCCTAACACTAGCACTAGAAATAAACCTATTCCTAAACCTCACCCTAACACTAGCCCTAGACCTAAACCTAATCCTAAATCTAGCCATATTTCTAGCCCTTGACACCCAAATAAACGTAGTCCTAGTCCTAATAATAAACCTTAACCTAACGAAAACACTAACCTACCCTTAGACCTAACCCTAGTGATAATTCTGGATTTAACGCTAAAGCTAACTCTAACCTGAACACTGACCCTGACCCTAACACAAAATCTAGCTCTAAACATCATGCTAACATTAACCCTAACATTAACACTTGGCCTAGCCATAACACTAACCCCAAACTGGCCCTAATCATACCTTAGTTCTTATATTAGCTGTAGCCCTAACAGTAGCTCTAACCTAACACAAAACCTGGCCCTAATCTGAGTGCTAACGCTGGCTTCAACCCTATCACTAACCCTAGCCATAAGCCACTCCCTAAACATTCCCTAACCCTAGCTCTTATCCTATTTGTTACCATAAGCTAAACCATAAACCTAATGTTAACCCTGGTCCTAACCTTAATCCATAGCCCAACCCATATTCTAACCCTAATACTAGTCCTAACCCTAGCCTTCATTCTAGCTCTAACCATAACCAAAATCCTAATCCTAACCCTGAAACTTATACTGACCCTGACTCTAACCGTAACCCTAGACCCTTACCCTAACACAAACCCTAGCTCTAAACTTTATCCTAACTGGAAAACGAATATTAACACTAGACAAACCATAAATCTACCCATGACCATAACCCTAGCTCTTATATTACCCATACACCTAACACTAGTCCTAAACCTCACACACAACCTAGCCCTAATCCTAGCCCTAAACATAGACCTAAGCATAATGCTAAACCTGTCCCTAGTGCTAAGCTTAACCCTAACACTGGCCCTGGCCCTAACCCTACTCAAACTCTAATCCTTACCCTAAACATAACAATAGCCCTAATGCTTAACCTAACCCTACACCTAGACCTAATCCTAACTGTAACCATGGCACAAACTTCACCACAAACTCTATTCATTAACTTAAACGTAACCCTAACCCAAATGCCAACCCAAGCACTAACCCTAACTCTAACCCTAACACTTCTGCTAAACCTAACACTAACACTAAACCTGGGCCTATCTCTAAACCTAGCCAAAATCCTTACCCTAAAACTACATCAACATAAGCCCTAACACTAGAACTAACCCTATCATTTACCCTAAACATAAACCTAACCCAAATGCTAACCCTAGGCCTAAACCTAATCCTATCACTAACACTAACCCTATCTATTACTCTAAACCTAACCTGAACCCTAAACCTAACACTATCCATTACTTTAACCCTAACCCTAATGCTAATTTGAGCCCTAACCTAAACCTTATCCTAAACCAAACCCTAAACAGGACTCTGACCATAATAATACACCTAGCTCTAAACCTGACTTTTACCGTGAACCTAACTTTCCACTAGACCTAGCTATAACCTATAGTTAACACTATTCCTAAATGTAACCCTAGACCTGACATTAGCCCCAGATTGAATCTAGCTCTAACCCTTAACACAAACCCTAGTCCTCATCCTAGTCCTAAACCTAGCCTTAATCCTAACTCGAACACTCACCCTATTCCTATACCTAATTTTAACCCTCGCCGTATCTCTGAACCTAGCAATAACCTCATCCCTTCCCCTAACACTAACCATTACCCCAACACTAACACTAACCCTAATTCTAGCTCTAACCACAGGCCTAACCCTTACACTAAACTTAGCGCTAATCTAGCCCTAATTTAGCCCTAACTCTAAGCAAATCCCTAACTGTAGCCCTAAAAATAATTCTAACTCACAAACTAGCCTTATTTCTATTTCTAAGCCTGTCCATTACCGTAAACCTAACACTAGCCCTAACATTAGCCCTATCCATATATCTAATGATAACTCTAAATTATGGTTATAAACTCTAAATCTAATCCTAACCTTAAGCCTAAACCTTACCCTACCACTAGTTGAACACTATCGCTAATCATAATACTGAACCTAACCCTACCCCTAGCCCTAAAACAAAACCAAGCCATTACCCTAACCCTAAACCTAACCTAAACCAAAACCTAACCCTACAACTAGCCATAACCCTAGCTTAAATTTGAGTCCTAGGATGAAAACTAACCCTCACACTGACTCATATCCAAACACTAACCATAGCTCTATATATCACCCTAACCATAAAGCAAATGCTAACACCATTCCTAGTCCAAACCCTAACCCTAAAACTAACCCTAATAATAACCCTAGTAATTATATTAGCCTTAGTGCTAACCCTAGCCCTTACCTCAAAACAAAAATAACCGTAATATTAGACTTTACACTAGATTTAACCCTAACCCTAACACTAGCTCTAAGCCTAGCTCTAACCCTATCCCTTATCCTAATCCAAACCCTATCCATAATGCTAACCCTACTCCTAATCATAATTTTTAGCCTAAATCAAACACTAACCCTATTACTAGCCTGAACCCTAGCCCTCATTCTAGCTCTAAACCTAACCCAAAACCTAAGCCTAAACTTCACCCTTATTCTGACCATAACACTAATTATAGGTCTAAATCTGACCCTAACCCTAAACTGAACCCTGAAATAAGTCCTACAGGTAAACTTTTACCTAAACCTAACCCCAAAACTACCCCTAGACCTAAACCTAATCCTTTATCTAGCAATAACTCTAGCTCTAGACCTAAACAAAAACTTAGTCCTAGCCCTAACAATAACCATTAACCTAAACCAAACAATAACACTACCCCCAGACCTAACCCTACACCTGATTCTGGCTTTCACCCTAACTCTAATCTGAACACTGACCCTGACACTAACACTAAACCTAGCTCTAAAAATGACTCTAAACAAAAATATAAACATAATACTAGAATTAGCCATAACCCTAACCCTAAAACTAGTCCTAATTAGAACCCTAGATCTTACATTACCCATAGCACTAACCCTAGACCTAAACCTAACCCAAAAGCTAGCCCTAATCCAAGTTCTAAACCTATCATAAGCATAACCCTAACCCTAAACCTAGCCCTAACCCTAAGCCTAACACTCACTTTAGACCTAACCATAGTTCAAACCTAAACTGTGGCATAAACATAACCCTGGCCTTATCCCTAACAATAATTCTAACCCTAGCCCTAACCCTGACACTAACCCTAACCCTATACATTTCCCTTATGATAACCCTATTCCTAATGCTAACCCTAGGCCTAAATCTAAACCTATCACAAACCGTAAATCTCTCCATTACCTTAAACCTATGCTGAACCCTAAACCTAACCCTATTCATTACTCTAATTATAACTCTAACCCTAATGCTCATTTTAGATCTATCCCTAAATCTTAACCTAATACAAACCATAACCCTGACCCTGAACCTAAAAATAACCCTAGCTCTAAAACTAACCCTTACCTTAAACTTAACACTTACACTAACCTAAGACATAGACCTAATCCTAAATCTACCCATAACTGTAACATTAGACCTGACATTATCCCTAGCCCTAATTCTAGACCTAACCCTACAACAAACCCTAGCTCTCATCCTAGCCCTAAACCTAGCCTTAATTATAACCCTAACCCTAACCCTAACCCTAGACTTTATCCTAATTCTAGCACTCACTCTATCTCTAAATGTAGCTATAACATCCTTTATCCTAAACTTAACCCTAAAACTAGTCCTAATGCTAGGCCTAATCTGAACACTAACCCTAGTTCTAATCCTTACCCTGATTTACCCCTATCCTTAAAACTAGCCAAAACCCTAGCCTTAATATTAACTCTCTCACCCTAGCCTTACCCCTCGTTCTATCCCTATCATTTACCATAATCCTAAACCTAGCCCTAAAACTTGCCCTATCATTAGACCTAGCCCTATCCCTAGATCTAATCCTAACTCCAAGTCTTAAATAATCATTACCCTAAGCCTAACACAAACACTGGTCCTAATCCTAATGCTAATCATATAACCTAGGACTAAAACAAAACTGAGCAATAGGGGCTGAGGATGTGGTCGAGCAGTAGCTCATTCACCTGGCATGAGGGGGGTGATAGGTTTGATCCTCAGAAACAATAAAAATATAATTTAAAAAAAGATGTTGTGTCCACCAAAAACTAAAAACAAAAAAATATTTAAAATTCTTTCTCCATATCTGTCTATCTATCTATCTATCTATCTATCTATCTATCTATGTATCTATCTATCTATCTATCTCTCAAAATAAAAACCGAGCAATTGTCCTAATCTTAAACCTTAACTTAAACCAAACACTAACACTGCACCTAGACCTAACCCTAGCCCTAATTCGAGTCCTAACCATAATAACCTTAAAATAACCCTGACCCCGAATCATATCCTAACACTCACCCTAGGTCTAAAAACCACCCTAAGTTTAAACCGAACCCTAACAGTAACCCTAGCCTTAATTCGAGTCATAACCCTAACCTTAAAAGTAACCCTGATGCTAACTCATATCCTAACAGTCAACTTAGCTCTAAAGACGGCCCTCACCTTAAACTGAAATCTAAAAGTAATCCTAGCCCCTATTTGAGTCCTAACCCTAACCCTAAAACTAAAATTGTCTCTGAATTTTATCCTAATACTAACCTAGCTATAAATATCTCACTAATATTAAACCTAACACTAACACTAGACGTACCCCTACCCCAACCCTAAATGCAACCTAGTTCTTACATTATCCATTGCCATAACATTAGCCCTAACCCTAATCCACACAAATTAGCCCTAATCTGAGCCCTAAACCTGGATTTAAGCCTAACCCTAACCCTAACTCTAGCCCTAAACCTAGCTCTAAGCCTATCCCTTACCGAATGTGAAACACTAACCCTAATGGTAATCCTAGACCTATCACTAATTTTTAAGCTATCCAAAGCCCTAACATTATTAATTATCATAATCTTACCCTCACTCTGGCTCTAACCCTAATCCAAACCCTAATGTTAACACTGACCATTATTTTCATCCTAACACTAACCCAAGGTCTAAAACTGTACCTAACCCTAGACCAAACCATAACACTAGCTCTAGACCTAAACAAAAACCTATCCCTAACCCTTAAAGTAACCCTTAACCTAACACAAAAACTAACCCTACCCCTATACCTTAAACTAGTTCTAATTCTGGCTGTAACCCTAATTCTAACTCGAACCCAGACATTGACCATGCCCTTAAGAGTAAACCTACTTCTAAACCTGACCCTAACCAAAAATCTAAACCTAACACTAGACCAAGCCAAAATCCGAACTCTCAAACTAGCCCTAATCATAACCTGAGCTCTTACATTACCCACATCCCTAACCCTAGGCCTAAACCTAACACAAAACCTATAACTAATCCTAGGCCTAAGCATAACCCTAAAACTAACCCTAACTGTAACCTAACATTTTTTTGGTCCTAATCCTAGCTCAAAGCCTGATTTTTTTTTCCTAAACATAAACTACACCTGTCCTTAAATATACCCCTAACACTATCGCTAATCCTAAACCTACCCCAAGCCCTAAACTAGCTCTAAACCTATCCATTACCCTAAAACTAACCCTAAACCTATTGATAAAATTAGGCCTAATCCTATTCTTAAACCTAACCAGAAAACTAAAACTAGACCTAACCCTAAACCTCACACTTGCCATAGACTAACTTTAGCTTAATCCAAAACTCTTACCATAAACATATACATAACCATAGCCCTAACCATAAACCAAAACCTCAATCTAACACTGTCAATAACTCTATGCCTACACCTAACCATATCCATTTCTCTAACCCTACCCCTACCCCTAGTACGATGCTAGCCGTAATCCAATCCTAACCAAAACCATACTCTAATCTTATCCCTAGACCTAATTAGCCCTAACCCTAGCTCAAAACCTAACACTTATAATCAAGACCTATTCCTCACCATATACCTATCCCTAACCTTAGCTCTAACCCTATCCATTATCCTAACCATTACCCTTAACCTAATGCTAATCCTAGGCCTAACACAAACTCTACCCTATCAATTACAGTAAACCCAACCTGAACCCTAAACAAAAACCTATCATTACCCTAACCTTGACCCTAATGCTTATTTGAGCCCTAACTCTAAACCCTAAACTCAACCAAATTCTAACTTGATTCTGACCCTAATAATTCCCCTAGCTCTAAACCTGACCCTTAACCCTAAACCTAACCCTTACACTAGACCTAGCCATAAACCTAATCCTAAAATTGTCCTCTCCTCAACCGTAACCCCACACCTGATATTAGCCCTAACCCTAACCCTAAAAAGAAAACCCAGCCCTTATCCTAGCCCTAAACCTAGATCAATCCTAACCCTAACCCTAAACCTATTTCTAACCCCAATACCAACCCTAGCCCTAATCTTAGCCCTAATTTCACCCTATCTTTAAACCCAACCATAACGCTAGACCTAAGAATAAATCTAACTCTCACACTAGCCCTATCACTAGTCCTAAGCCTATCAATTAACATAACCCTAACCCTAGCCCTAAACCTAGTCCTAACCCTTGTACTATCCATAGCTCAAGCACTAGCCTTAGATCATAATCTATCTCTAAATCTAACCCTGACCCGAAGCCTAAGCCTAACCCTAACACTAGCTCTAACCCTAACACTAATCCTAAAACTAGCCTTAATCCTAGCCCTAGCCCTAAAACAAAACCGAGCAATAAGCTCTATCACAAACCCTTAAACTTACCCAGACTCTAACCATACACCTACCCCTAATCCTAGCCCTAATTCAAGTTTTAAGCCGAACCTTAAAACTAACCCTGACACTGACTCAGACACTAACACTAATCCTAACTCTAAACATCATTCTAATCCTAACACTAACTCTAACACTAAACGTAGCCCTAATCTTAACCCTAAAATTACCCCTAATTGTAACCCTTGTACTTACATTAGCCATAATCCTAATACTAGCACTAACTTAACCAAAATCCTTTCCATAATCTGAGCCCTAGCCCGAGCTTTAACTCTAACCCTAAACCTAAAAATAGCCCTAGCCCTAATCATAACCATAAGCCTAGTCCTAACCCTATACATTACCATAAGAATAACCCTAACCCTAAAGCTAACACTAGGCCTAAACCTAAACCTATCTCTAATTCTATCCCTATCCAGTTCTGTAAACCTAACATGAACCCTAATTCTAAGCAGATCATTCCACAAACCATTACCCTAATGCTATTTCAATCCCTAACTTTAAGCCAAAACATATTCCAAACCCTAACCTAGACCTTCACCTTAATAATACCCCAACCCTAAACCTGACCCTAACCCTATACCTAAACCTTACACTAGACATACCCAGAATCCTAACCCTAAAACTATCTTTAAACATAATTCTAGACTAGAAATTATCCATACCCCTAATACTAGCCTTAACCCTAAAACAAAACATAGCCCTCATCCTAGCCCTAAACCTAGCCTTAATCATAACCCTAATCCTAACTTTTATTCTAAACATCACTTTACCTCTAAAACTAGCATAACACCATCCCTTAAAGTAAACTAAATTCTAAATCTAACCCTAATTCTATGCTTAAACTGAACACTAACCATTGACTTAATCCTAGCCCTAATTTAGCCCTATTCCTAACCCTAACCCTAACCTTAGCCCTAAGACTAACAATAATTCTCACACTAGCCTATCACTAGTTCTATTCCTAGCCCTTACCATACCCTAACCCTAGCACTAACCCTTGCCCAATCCTTAGTCCTAGCCCTAACCCTAAGCCTAAGCCTCATGCTAACACTAAACATAATCCTAACACTAATCATAAAACTACCCCAACCTACCACTAGCAGTAAAACAAAACCGAGCAATAGCCCTAACCCTAAACCTAACTTAAACCAAACCCTAACACTACACCTAGACCTAATCATAGCCTTAATTTGAATCCTAAACTTAACCTTAAATCTAACCCTGACCCTGACTCATATCCTAACACTCACCCTAGCTCTAAACACCCTCCTAACTTAAGCTAAAACCTAAAAGTAAACCTATTCTTAATTTAAGACCTAACCCCAACCCTGACCCTGACTCATATCCTAAACTAACCCTAGCTCTAAATATCATCATAACTTTAAACCTAATCCTAACCTTAGACCTTCCCCTAACCTGAACCCTAAAACTAACCCTCATTTTAACCCTAGTTCTTACATTAGCCATTGCCCTATCATTAGCCCTAACCCTAACCCAAAAACTAGACATAATTTGAGCCCTAAACCTAGATTTAACAATAATCCTAACTCGAGCTTTAACCCTAGCTCTAAGGCTATCCTTTACCCTATGAATAACCCTAACCCTAATGGTAGCACTAGACCTATGCCTAATCATTAGGCTAACCAAAATCCTGACCTAATTAATAGTACAGACCCTAGTTCTTATTCTAGCTCTAATCCTATCCCATATCTGAACACTAACCCTGACCCTTACTCTGAACCTAACACAAACCCTAGTTCTAAAACTGAAACTAACACTAGACTAAAACCTAACACTAGACCTGGACCTAAACCTAATCCTAAATCTAGTCTTATCTCTAGCCCTATACCTAAACAAAAACCTAGTCCTAGGCTTAACAATAACCCTTATCCTTACACAAACACTAACCCTACCCCTACACCTAAAACGACTCCTAATTCTGTCTGTAACCCTAACTTGAACTCTAACCCAAACAGTGACTCTGCCTTTAAGAGTAAACATAATTCTAAACGTGACACTAACTGAAAATCTAAACCTAACACTAGATCTTGGCATAACCCTAATGCTAAATCTAGCCCTAATTATACTCCTAGCTCTTATATTACCCTCGGCTTTAATCCTAGGCCTAAACCTAATGCATAACCTAGAGCTAATTCTAGGCCTTAACCTAGCCCTAAGCATAACCCTAACCCTAACCCTAGCCCTAACCCAAACCTAACCCTCACCTTAATCCTAATCCTAGCTCAAAACCTAACCCTTATTATAAACATAAACCTAGAACTATCCCTGAATCTAACCCTAAAACTAGTACTAATCCTAAACTTAACACAAGCCCTAATCCGAGCTCTAAACTTACCCATTACCCTAACCCTTTCCATAAACCTAATTGTAACCATAGTCTTCACCCTAACCATAATCCTAACCCTAAAAAGAAAACTAACCCTAATCCTAAACTGATATTCGCTATAGTCCTAACCATAAACCAAACCCTAAACCTTAACATAAACCTAAACATAACCATAGACCTAATCCTAAACCTAAAATTAAATCTAGCCCTGTCCCTAACACTTAACCTACATCTAAACATATTTATTACCCTAACCCTAACCCCAAACTGAATTATAACCATTCCCCTAATCCTAACCCTAAACCTAAACCTACAGTAATCCTATCCCTAAACATAACCCTGAACCTAACCCTTGCTCTAAACCTAATCATAGCTCAAAACCTAACTCTTACACTAAACATAACACTAACCCTAAACCTAGCTCTAACCCATACCCTAACAGAGAACTCAAGACCTAATCTTAACCATAAGTCTAGCTATAACCTTATCTCTAACTGTATCCATTACCCTAATTATAACCCATATCCTAATGCTAATGGTAGGCCTAACCCTATCTCAAGACCTATTCCTGACCATAACCCTAGCCGTAAACTTAACTCTAACTGTATCCATTACCCTAAACATAACTCTTTCCCTAATGCTAATCTTAGGCTTAACCCTAAACCTATCACTAACCCCAATCCTGTAAATTACCCTAAACTTAACCTGAACCCTAAATCTAATGCTATCATTACCCTAACCATAACCCTAATGCTAATTTGAGCCCTAAAGCTAAACTCAAAACTAAAAGAAACCCTAATCATAACACTGACCCTAATAATTCCTGTAGCTCAAACCTGACCCTTACCCTAAACCTAACCTTTACATTAAACTTAGCCAAAACCTAACCCTAAAATCATTCGTAACCATAACCCTATACCTGACATTAGCCCTAGATATAAACCTAGCCCTAAACCAAACACAAATCCTATCCCATATTAGCACTAAACATAGCCTTAATCATAACCCTAACCTTAAACCTAGGCCTAACTTAAAACCGATCCTATCCCTAATCTTAAAACTAACTTAGCCCTATCAGTAACTCTAACCCTAACCCTAGCCATAAAACTAAGTTTAACTCTCTCCCTAGCCCTAAAACTACTTCTAACCCTATCCCTTTCTGGAACTCTAAACCTAGCCGTAACCCTGGACCAAACCCTAGCTATTTCCTTAGCCCAAGCCCTAACCCTAGATGTAAACTTAACTCAAAATCTAACCCTAATGTAAAGCCTAAGCCTAAACCTAAATCTAACCCTAACCTTAACCTTAACACTACTACTAAAACTAGCCCTAACTCTAGCCCTAGGCCTAATACAAAACCGAGCCATAGCCCTAACCCTAACCCTTAACTTAAACCAAATCCTAACCCTATACCTAGCCCTAACCCTAGCCCTAATTCTAGTTTTAGGCAGAACCCTAAAACTAATCCTAACCCTGATTCTGACGCTAACACTAACCCTAGCTTTTAAAATCACCTGAAACATAACCCTAAACATAACACTAGACCTAGACCTAACCCTAACCCTAACCCTAAAACTAGACCTAATTATAATACTAGTACTTAAATTAGCCATAACCCTAACCCTAGCCCTAACTTAATCCAAAACCTAGCTTAATCTGAGCCCTAAACTGAGCTTTAACCCTAACCCTAACCGTAACCCTAAACCTAGCACTAATAATAACCATAACCTTAGATCTAACCTTAGCTCTAACCCTATACATTACCCTAACCATAATCCTAACCCTATTGCTAACCCTAGGCCTAAACCTAACCATATCCCTAATCCTAACCCTATCTATTTCCCTAAACCCAAGTTGAAACTTAAACCTAACTATATTATTATCCTAATCCTAAACCAATGCTAATTTGAGCCCTAAATTTCAACGTTAACCTATCCCAAACACTAATCACAGCCCTGACCCAAATAATACCCTTAGCTCTAAACCTGACCCTGACCCTAAACCTAATCTTTACACTACATCTAACCTAACCCTAAACTATCTTTAACTGTAAAGTTGAACCTGAAATTAGCCCTAGCCCTAATCTTACCCCTAAACCTAGCCTTAATTCTAACTCGAACAAAAATCTGAGGTTTAACCCTAAATCTAACCCTCACCCTAGCCCTAAACCTAGCTATAACCCTATTCCTTACCCTAAACCTAACCATAACCCTAAACCTAAACATAATCTTAAACCTAACTCTAACATTTGCCATAACCCTAGGCCTAACCCTAACACTAAGCCTAGCACTAAACCTAATTTAGTCCTAACCCTAAACCTAGCCTTAAGACTAACTCTAACTCTTTCCCTAGCCTATCCCTATTTCTATCTTTAGACCTCACCCAACCCAGGATCTAAACCTAACAATAAATTTAAACCTAACTCTAAATTTAACCATAACCATAATCCTGAACCAAATCCTAACACTAGCCCTAACAAAAATGCTAATTCTAAAACTTGCCTAACCCCTAGTTCGAGCCTTAAAACAAAAGCAAGCCATACCCCTAACCCTAAACCTTAACCTAAACCAAACCATAAACCTACACCTAGCCCTAACACTAATTCTAAAAGTAACCCAGACCCTAACACTGATACTAACACTAATTCTAACTATATGCATCACCCTAACCTTAAATTCACCCTAACACCATAACTAGCCTTAACCCTGTCCCTAAAAGTAGCCTAATTGTAACCCTTGTTCATACATTAGTCAATGTCCTAACCCTAGCCCTAACCCTAACACAAATCCTACTCCTAATTCTAGCCCTAACAATAGCTTAAACCCTAATCTTATCCCTAAACTAGCCCTAACTCTAACCCTAACACCAGCCCTAATCCTAAACCTAACCGTATCCCTTAACCTAAGCCAAACCCTAAAACAAATGCTAACCCTTGTCCTAATGCTAATTCTTGGCCTAACTTAACCACTAACAGTGTTACTAGTCCTAAATCTAGTCCTCATTTAGTTCTAACCCTAACCTTGACCCTTATTCTAATCCTAACAGTAACCATAGGTCTAAACCTGACCCTAACCCTAAACCAAATCCTAACACAAGCCCTACTGGTAAGACTAAACCTAAACCTAAACCTAACATAGATTTATAACCAAAATTAATCCTAAATAGAGCTATAATTCTAGCCCTAGACCTAAACAAAATCCTAGCTCTAGCCATAACAATAACCCTTAACCTAAACTAAAAACTTACCCTACACATAGCCCCAACACTAGTCCTAATTCTGGCTCTAACCCTAACCCTAATCCTATCTGGGACATTTACCCTGACTCTAACATTAACCTATCTCTAAACCTGACCCTAATCCAGAACCTAGTCCTAACACTAGACCAAGCCACTACCCTAACCCTAATACAAGCCCTAAACATAACCCTAGCACTAACCCTATTTCAACATTAATCTTAACCCTAACAGTAACGCTAACCATAGTCCTAATCCTAGCCCTAAACTTAACACAAAACCTAGCCATAATCCTAGGCCTAAACTTAGCCCTAAGTATAAACCTAAACCTAACCCTAGCCTTAACAGTAACCCTAAACACTAACAGATGCCTTAGACCTAACCCTAGCTCCAAGCCAAACCCTTACCCTAAACATTAGCATAGCCCTATCCTAAACCATAACCCTAACCCTAACTCTTATCTGAACCTTAATCCTAGCTCAAAATTCAGTTCTAACCCTTTAAATTACCCTAATTATAACCCAATCTTTAACATTAAACTTAACTCTAACCGTAAATATATCCCAAGACCTACCTATAAACTTAAACCTCACCATAGCCCTAACCCTAGTGGAAATATTAAGCCTTACACTAAACCTAATCCTAAGACAAGCCCTAATCCAAACCCTAACCCTAACATTAAATCTAACATTATCCATTACTCTAAATCTAACCCTAACTAATAAAATCTCTAGCAATAACCTGAACCCTAAACCAAACCCTTACCATAAACATATCCCTAGACCTGAACATAAACCTAACCCTCACCCTAGCCATTACCCTAGCTCAAACAGTAACCCTTACCCTAACCTAATCATGACCCTAGCCCTAAACCTAACATATACCATAAACCAAACCCTAGCCCTATACTTAAACCTAACTCTAATTTTAGACTTAATCCAAACCATAACCTAGCCCTAACCCTAGCTCTAAATCTATCCATTATACTAAACATAATCCTAACCTAATGCTAACCTTAACCCTATTGCCAAACCTAACCTATCAATTATCCTAAACATTTACAGAAATTTAAACCTAACCCTATCCATTACCCTAACCGTAAGATTAAACATAACACTAATTCAAGCTCTAAATCTAATCTTTGACCGAAACAAAATGCTAAACCTGACCCTAAACCTAATAATACCCCTAACTCTAAACCTGACCCTTACCCTAAACATAGCTCTGACACTAGACCTAGCCATAACCTAACCCTAAAACTATTATTAAATGTACGCCTAGTCTTGACATTAGCCCTAGCCTTAGTTCTAGTCCTGAACCTAACAGAAACCAAAGCCCTAAACCTAGTCTTAATCCTAAACTAAAACCTAACCCGAGCCCTAATCCTAATTCTAACACTCTCCGTAGACCTAAAGCTAGCTATAATGCCATGCATTTCCAGAAACTTAATCCTAACCTCAACGCTAATCCTAAACATAGCCCTACCCCTAGGCCTAACCCTAACACTTATCCTAGTCCTAATTTTAGCCTTACTTTAGCTTTAACCCTAATCCTAACCCTAAGCCTACTTCTAAATCTAAATCTAACTCTCATTCTAGCCATTTCCCTAGTTCTAATCCTATCCCTTACCATAAAATGAATCCTAGCCCTAACCCTAACGTTGGATCTAAACATAACTCTAAATAAAAACCTAACCCCAGGCCTAAACCACACCCTAACACTAGGCCTAACCCTACCCTAGCCCTAAAACGAAACCAAGATATAGCCCTAAATCTAAACCTAACCCTAACCCATAGAATTCAAGATGAAGTGAAACCTTAAAACACAAACTGTTCCTTACAGTGAAACTTGAACAGAGAAGGTCCAACCTGGGAAAAATACTAATGCTAGGTAAAAAGATGCTTGACAAGTATCAAATAAATTTGAACAAAACTAACTCTAACCCAAACATTAGTTCTAACCCTAGCCTTAACCTAATCCTAAAACTAAGCCTTTCTTGTTTATAGAGTTTGATGATAAAAGTCTCAAACTTGGGGTGCCTAGTAGGGCAAGGTAATAGATGAATCCTGCCCAGTATCAAAAATTCTGACCAATAATTGTGGAAGGTGTTTCAGTACATGCCTATTTCCCCTGTTTTCTCCTAAATTGTTTTTTCATGCTTCAGCTTAATGTACTTTTACAAGGAAAAAAACCAGAGCATGCCCACAGCAAAGTGATTGAGTGTGTGAAGTTTTATGCAGCTAGCACCAAACATGTTTGATTTCCAGTTCCGTTTCCATTCACACCTATAGGCCATAATGTAGTGAAAACTGAAATTCAAACTGTTCCTGACACTGAACTACAGAACCTTGAAGGCTCAAACTTGGGAAGAATTAAAAAAAAAATACCTTTAAAAGGAAGATGGCAGCGAGGGGAGTGCATTGCCCCCGTGTGCTGCTTCATGTGTGGGAGTATGACAAGTCGGGATGGCTAAAGGATATCTTGTTAGGAATTTCCAGCAATAGTGGGGTGCTCCAGAACCTGGAGGAAGGATTTCCATCGCACGAGGATCGGCTACGGGGACTCAAACGCGAGAGGTTTGTCGCACAGAGGGTAACACTGCTTATTCAGCAAATCGCCCCGCGGCTAGAGTCTGCAGCGCGTGCTGGGAAACGAGGAGATAGCGACGCAGGGATACAGTGCTGCAGTTTCTGCCAGCCATGCAAGCACCGTACTCAGGGCTGAATTCTGGGTTCGAGACGGGGGAAGGAAGCGGTCCATCTCGGTTCTCCACACTGGTCAGACCACAGAGGAGGCCAGCAGCCACCATGTTGGAAAGCTGACGTCACCATCCCTGTTTTCAACTGACCGCAGCTCATTCAGCCATAGAACAGGTAATTTCAGGCTGCAATTCACCTGTGGCTTGCAGACAGATTGCTAGGGTTCAGTGCCTGGGTGCTTCTTAGAACCTGATCTTAACGGAGCGAACATGAGCGCGGGGCGGCCGAGTTCCGGCTCCCGGAACCGTCCCGGAACTGCCCTGGCCCAGGGCTGTGGAGCCTGCGGAGGCTGCTTCTTGGACCCTGCTCCTGTCAGAGCATACACCAAGCACTATGCGGCCGAATTCCGGCTCCCGGAACTGAGCCCGCGGGGACTGCTTCTTGGAGCCTACACTTATAGGAGCTTACACCGAGCACGGAGCGGCCGAGTTCCGGCTCCCGGAACTTCCCTGGCCCGGGGCTAGGAGCCCGCGGAAACTGCTTCTCGGTCCGGGTCCTGCTGAGGGCCGGTCAGGACTCACCCGTTGCTTTGGTTGCCCGGAAAGGAGAACGAAATGCTGCCATTCGCATAGGATACCAACATGGCAGAGATCTGATGTCATCAGAAAGCGGCGGAGGAGAGAACTTCATCAATACCAGCGGAGACATAAACAATTGGTCTCCTGGTAGGGGGGGTGAGGCACAGACACCCGAGTCTCCTCAATTTGTTGTCGAGCCAGAGGGGAGGAGCCGGGCCACTGCCAGTGCCCGGAGCAAGCCCAGCAGCTTGCCAGCATGGTGACCGCATGACCCCAATTGGAAAGGGGGCAGAGCAGAGCCGCCACCTGCACCCGCAAGGTGGGCAGACCCGTGACCCAGTGGTACATGGGCGTGGTAGGGGGGGCAGGGCAGAGCCGCCATTCGCGCTTGCAAGGTAAACAGACCTCTGACATCCTGGCAGGTCAGGCCCAGTGGCCTGCCAGTGTGGTACACACATCACCCCAACTGGAGGAGGGGCAGAGCAGATCCTTCTCCCACGCCCGGATCAGGCCCTGCAGGTGTGGTGGTCACGTGACCCAATTGGAGTGGGGGCCGAGCGGAACCGCCACCCGTGCCTGCAGGGTGAGCAGACATGTGACCAACCTGCAGATCAGGCCCAGGGGTCCGCAGGCGTGGTAGGAGGGGCAGGGCAGATCCGCCGCCTGCACCTCCAAGGTAGGCAGACCTGCAACAGACCGGCGGATCAGGCCCAGGAGCCTGCCGGCATGGTACACACACCACCCTAATTGGAGTAGGGGCAGAGCAGAGTCGCCGCCCGTGCCAGGAACAGGCCCAGCGTCCTGCAGGTGGGGTAGTCACAACACCCCAATTGGAGTAGGGGCAGAGCAGAGCCTCCACCCGTGCCCGAAAGGTGGGCAGATCTGCGACCAACCAGCGGGACAGGCCCAGTGGCCTGCCAGTATGACAGACATGTCACCCCATTTGGAGTAGGGGCAGAGTAGAGCCGCCGCCCGTGACTGCAGGGTAGGCAAACCTGCAACCAACCGGCGGATCAGGCCCGTTGGCCAGCCGGCATGGTACACTCGTCATCTCAATTGGAGTAGGGGCAGAACAGAGCTGCCGCTAGCACCCAGAACAGGCCCAGTGACCTGTCGGCGTGGTAGCCAGGACACCCCAATTGGAATAAGGAGAGAGCAGAGCCGCCACCCGCGCCTGCAGGAAAGATACGCAAGTAGTATGAAAAGACAAGGAAAGAAAGGACCACAAGCAATGCAGGTCAACGCAACTTTAGAAGAGGTAACAGCTGCAGCAGATGGAATGTCAGATAAAGAATTCAGGATATACATGCTTCAGATGATCTGGAGTATCAAGGAAGACATTAAACAGCAAAATCAGACAATGAAAGATCACTTCGACAATGAATTACACAAACAAATCCAGGAAGCAAAGGATCAACTATACAGGGAGATAGAGGTTATAAAAAACAAACAAACAGAAATCCTAGAAATGCAGGAAGCAATAAACCAACTTAAAAACTCAATGGAGAATACTACCAGCAGAGTAGAACACTTAGAAGATAGAAAATCAGACAATGAAGACAAAGTATTTCAACTGGAAAAGAACATAGACAGCTCAGCAAGACTGTTAAGAAACCATGAGCAGAACATCCAAGAAATATGGGATAACATTAAGAGACCAAACTTAAGAGTCATTGGGATACAGGAAGGTACAGAGCTCCAAAACAAAGGAATGAGCAGTCTATTCAATGAAATAATACGGGAAAACTTCCCAGACTTGAAGAATGAGACAGAATCCCAAATCCTAGAAGCCTACAGGACGCCGAATGTGCAAAATCATAAGAGATCCACACCTAGACACATTATAATGAAAATGCCCAACATACAGAATAAGGAGAGAATTTTAAAAGCTACAAGAGAAAGGAAGCAGATTACATTTAGGGGTAAGCCAATCAGGATAACAGCTGATCTTTCAACACAGACTCTGAAAGCTAGAAGATCCTGGAATAACATATTTCAAACACTGAAAGAAAATGGGTTCCAACCAAGAATTGTGTATCCAGCAAAATTAAGCTTCAGGATGGAAGATGAAATTAAAACCTTCCACGATAAACAAAAGTTAAAAGAATTCACAGCTAGAAAACCATCTCTTCAAAACATCCTCGCCAAAGCATTACAGGAAGAGGAAATGGAAAATAACAATGAAAACCAACAGTGGGAGGTAGGACAGTAAAGGGGGGGGGGGATAATCAAAGAGGAAAACAAACCATGTTTAGTAACAGAAATAAACAAATATGTCTGGAAGAACAACCCATATCTCAATAATAACCCTAAATGTTAATGGCTTAAACTCACCAATTAAGAGACACAGGCTAGTAGAATGGATCACAAAACAAGACCCAACAATATGCTGCCTACAATAGACGCACTTGATAGGAAAAGACATACATAGGCTGAAGGTGAAAGGTTGGGAAAAATCATATCACTCATATGGACTTCGGAAACAAGCAGGAGTGTCCATACTCATATCAAGTAAAATAGATTTCAAGCCAAAGTTAATCAAAAGGGATAAAGAGGGACACTACATACTGCTTAAGGGAACCATACTCCAACAAGACATAACAATCATAAATATTTATGCCCCAAACAATGGTGCAGCTATGTTCGTCAAACAAACTCTTCTCAAGTTCAAGAGTCTAATAGACCACCATACAATAATCATGGGAAACTTCAACACACCTCTCTCACCACTGGACAGATCTTCTAAACAAAAGTTGAATAAGGAAACTATAGAACTCAATAACACAATTAATAACATAGACTTAATTGACATATATAGAATATACCACCCAACATCAAGCAGTTACACTTTTTTTCTCAGCAGCACATGGATCCTTCTCAAAAAATAGATCATATATTATGTCATAGGGCAACTCTTAGACAATATAAAGGAGTTGAGATAATACCATGCATCTTATCTGATCATAATGGATTGAAACTGAAAATCAACGATAAAAGAAGGAAGGAAAAAGCATACATCACTTGGAGAATGAACAATAGGTTACTGAATGATCAATGGGTTATAGAAGACATCAAGGAGGAAATTAAAAAATTCTTAGAGATAAATGAAAACACAGACACAACGTATCGGAATCTATGGGACACATTGAAAGCAGTTCTAAGAGGAAAATTCATTGCTTGGAGTTCATTCCTTAAAAAAAGAAAAAAACAACAAATAAATGATCTCATACTTCATCTCAAAATCCTTGAAAAAGAAGAGCAAAACAACAGCAAAAGAAGAAGAAGGCAAGAAATAATTAAAATCAGAGCTGAAATTAATGAAATCGAAACAAAAGAAACAATTGAAAAAATTGACAAAACTAAAAGTTGGTTCTTTGAAAAAATAAACAAAATCGACAGACCCTTAGCGATGCTAGAGAAGAGAAGAAGAGAGAGAACTCAAATTACTAGCATACGGGATGAAAAAGGCAATATCACAACAGACACTTCAGAAATACAGAAGATAATCAAAAACTATTTTGAATCCTTATACTCCAATAAATTAGAAGATAGTGAAGGCATAGATAAATTTCTTCAGTCATATGATCTGCCCAGATTGAGTCAGGAGGATATAGAAAACCTAAACTGACCAATATCAATTGAGGAAATAGAAGAAACCATAAGAAGACTACCAACTAAGAAAAGCCCAGGACCGGATGGGTATACAGCAGAATTTTACAAAACCTTTAAAGAAGAACTAATACCAATACTTTTCAAGCTACTTCAGGAAATAGAAAAGGAGGGAGAACTTCCAAATTCATTCTATGAGGCCAACATCACCCTGATACCTAAACCAGACAAAGACACTTCAAAGAAAGAAAACTACAGACCAATATCTCTAATGAACCTAGATGCAAAAATCCTCAATAAAATTCTGGCGAATCGGATACAAAAACATATCAAAAAAATTGTACACCATGATCAAGTAGGATTCATCCCTGGGATGCAAGGCTGGTTCAATATATGGAAATCAATAAATGTTATTCACCACATCAATAGACTTAAAAATAAGAACCAGATGATCATCTTGATAGATGCAGAAAAAGCATTCGACAAAGTACAGCATCCCTTTATGTTCAAAACACTAGAAAAACTAGGGATAACAGGAACATACCTCAATATTTAAAAGCAATCTATGCTAAGCCTCAGGCTAGCATCTTTCTGAATGGAGAAAAACTGAAGGCATTCCCTCTAAAATCTGGAACAAGACAGGAATGCCCTCTCTCACCACTTCTGTTCAACATAGTTCTCGAAACACTGGCCAGAGCAATTAGACAGATGAAAGAAATTAAAGGCATAAAAATAGGAAAAGAAGAACTTAAATTATCATTATTTTCAGATGACATGATTCTATACCTAGCAGACCCAAAAGGGTCTACAAAGAAACTATTAGAGCTAATAAAGGAATTCAGCAAAGTGGCAGGATATAAAATCAAAACACATAAATCAAAGGCATTCCTGTATATCAGCGACAAATCCTCTGAAATGGAAATGAGGACTACCACTCCATTCACAATATCTTCAAAAAAAATAAAATACTAGGGAATCAACCTAACAAAAGAGGTGAAAGACTTATACAATGAAAACTACAGAACCCTAAAGAGAGAAATAGAAGAAGATCTTAGAAGATGGAAAAATATACCCTGTTCATAGATAGGCAGAACTAACATCAACAAAATGGCGATATTACCAAAAGTTCTCTATAGGTTTAATGCAATGCCAATCAAAATCCCAACGGCATTTCTTGTAGAAATAGAGAAAGCAATCATGAAATTCATATGGAAAAATAAAAGACCCAGAATAGCAAAAACAATGCTAAGCAGGAAGTGTGAATCAGGCGGTATAGCGATACCAGACTTCAAACTATACTACAGAGCAATAGTAACAAAAACAGCATGGTACTGGTACCAAAACAGGCGGGTGGACCAACGGTACAGAATATAGGACACAGAAACCAATCCACAAAACTACAACTATCTTATATTTGATAAAGAGGCTAAAAGCATGCAATGGAGGAAGGATAGCATCTTCAACAAATGGTGCTGGGAAAACTGGAAATCCATATGCAACAAAATGAAACTGAATCCCTTTCTCTCGCCATGCACAAAAGTGAATTCAAAATGGATCAAGGAGCTTGATATCAAATCAGAGACGCGCCGCCTTATAGAAGAAAAAGTTGGCTACGATCTACAGTCGGTGGGGTCGGGCTCCAAATTCCTCAATAGGACACCCATAGCACAAAAGTTAATAACTAGAATCAACAAATGGGACTTACTCAAACTAAAAAGTTTTTTCTCAGCAAAAGAAAAAATAAGAGAGGTAAATAGGGAGCCTACACCCTGGGAACAAATCTTTACTCCTCACACTTCAGATTGAGCCCTAATATCCAGAGTATACAAAGAACTCAAAAAATTAGACAATAAGAGAACAAACAACCCAATCAACAAATGGGCCAAGGACCTGAACAGACACTTCTCAGAGGAGGACATACAGTCAATCAACAAGTACATGAAAAAATGCTCAACATCTCTAGCTGTCAGAGAAATGCAAATCAAAACCACCCTAAGATACCATCTCAGTCCAGTAAGATTGGCAGCCATTATGAAGTCAAACAACAACAAGTGCTGGCGAGGATGTGGGGAAAAGGGTACACTTGTACATTGCTGGTGGGACTGCAGATTGGTGCAGCCAATTTGGAAAGCAGTATGGAGATTTCTTGGAAAGCTGGGAATGGAGCCACCATTTGACCTAGCTATTCCCCTTCTTGGTCTATTCCCTAAAGACCTAAAAAGAGCATGCTACAGGGACACTGCTACATCGATGTTCATAGCAGCACAGTTCACAATAGCAAAACTGTAGAACCAACCTAGATGCCCTTCAATAGACGAATGGATAAAAAAAAATGTGGCATTTATACACAATGGAGTATTACTCTGCATTAATAAATGACAAAATCATAGAATTTACAAGGAAATGGATGGCATTAGAGCAGATTATGCTAAGTGAAGCTAGCCAATCCCTAAAAAACAAATGCCGAATGTCTTCTTTGATATAAGGAGAGTAACTAAGATCAGAGTAGGGACGAAGAGCAGGAGAAGAAGATTAACATTTAGCAGGGATGAGAGGTGGGAGGGAAAGGGAGAGAGAAGGGAAATTGTATGGTAATGGAAGGAGACCTTTAGGGTTATACAGTGTAGGGGGTAGAGAGAGAGGAGGGGAGGGGAGGGGAGGGGAGAGGTGGGGAGGGGGGAGGGTGGAGGATGGGAAAGGCAGCGGAGCACAACAGACACTAGTATGGCAATATGTAAATCAATGGATGTGTAACTGATGTGATTCTGCAATCTGTGTATGGGGTGAAGGTGGGAGTTCATAACCCACTTGAATCAAATTGTGGAATATGATATGTCAAGAAATTTGTAATGTTTTGAACAACCCACAATAAAAAATTAAAAAAAAATACCTTTAACTCTTACACCAGGTCTAAATTTATTCCTAACACTAAGTTTAACACTAAACCTAATCTGTATAGAGAACGTTTGATCAAAGAAGTTTTGAAATTGGGGAATCTAGTTGGGCAGGCTTACAGATGAATCATGGGAAGTTTCAAAGAAATCTGACAAAATAATTGTGGTAGCTATTTCAGTACATGCATATTTCCCTGTTTTCTCCTAGAGTGTTCTCAGATAAATTTGTATTGCATGTTCAGCTTATTATTAATTTCACAAGGAATAAACCAGAGAGTGCCTGCCGAGAATTGATTGAGTGTGTGAAGTTTCAAGCAGTTAACACCAACCTTGTTTGATTTCCAGCTCCATGTCCAATTACCCATGTAGGTCAAAATGAAGTGAATCCGTAAAATACAAATTTTTCCTGTCAACAAAGAATTAAGCCGAGAAGGCTGAAACCTGGGGAACATAGTAAGGCTAGGTAAAAATGTATCCTGCCCAGTATCAAAGAAAATTATCAAGAAAAATTCTGAATCTAACACTAGACCTAACTCTACCCTAACCTTTTTAGAGAACATTTGATCATAGAAGTCTCAAAGTTGAGGAGCTTAGTGGGGCAAGCTAACAGATGAATTCTGCCCAGTATCAAAGAAATCTGACCAAATAATTGGGGGCAGTAGTTGAGTATATGCTTATGTTCCTGTTGTCTCCTAAAATGCTCTCGCATAGTGTTGTTTTTGCATGCTTTATCTTTGGGATACTTTCACAAAGATAAATCATTGCATTCTCACAGAGAACTGATTGAGTGTGTGAAGTTTCAAGCATCTAGCAAAAATCCTGTTTGATTTCCAACTCCATTTCCATTTAGCCATATAGGTCAAAATTTAGTGAAACCTTAAAATAAAAACTGAAATACTGACAGCAAACCAGTGAACCTAGAGGCCCCAAACTTTAGGAACATAGTAATGCTAGGTAAAAGGTAAATCCTGCCTAGTATCAAAGAAATTTGAACAAAACAACTGTAAACCTAACACTAGATCTATCCTTTATTATAATCCTACAGCTCACCCTAGCCTGTTTAGAGGACCTTTGATCATAGAAGTCTCAAACTAAGGGAGCCTAGTGGGGCAAGCTAACAGATAAATCCCACACATTATCAAAGAAATCTGAGCAAATAATTGGGAGAAGTTTTTCAGTACACGCATATTTCCTTGATTTCTCCAAAAGTGCTCTGGGATAAAGTTGCTTTGCATGTTTCAGCTGAGGGCAACATTCACAAGGAACAAACCAGAGAGTGCCCACAGAGAACTGATTGTGTGCGGTTTCAAGCAGCTAGCACCAACCCTGTTTGATTTTGTGCTCCATTTTCCTTTAACAAAATATTTCAAAATAAAGTGAAACCTTAAAATACAAACTGCTCCTGACAGTGAACAATTGAACCTAGAAGGCAAAAACCAGGAAACATTGTGAGGCTAGGTAAAAGATGAATCCTGCCCAGTATCAAAGAGACATGAAAAAAAAAAAAAACTCACTCTAACCCTAACACTAGGTTTATACCTAACCCTTACACTAACCCTAATCTGTTTAGAGAACAATTTACCTTAGAAGTCCCAAATTAAGCCTAGTGGGGTAAGCTAACTGATGAATCTTGTGCAGTATCTAAGAAATCTGACCAAATAATAAGGAGAGGTAGTTCAGTATATCTATATTTCCCTGTTGTCTCCAACAGTACTTTTGGATAAGGGTGTTTTTGCATGCTTCAGCTTTGGGAAACTTTCACAAGGAAGGAACCAGAGTGCCCACATAGAACTGACTGAGTGTGTGCAGTTTTAAGCAGCGAGCACTAAACATGTTTGATTCAAGTTCCATTTCCATTTACCCGTATAGGTCAAAATGAAGGAAACCTTAAAATACAAACTGTTCCTGACAGCAAACCATTGAAGGGATAGGGCCTGAACCTGGGGAAAATAGTAAGGCTAGGTAAAAGACGAATTATGCAAAGTATCAAATGATTTTGGACAAATCTCACTCTAACTCTAACACTAGATCTAATCCAACCTAAACCTAATTCTAACCTGTTTACAGTATCTGTGATCATAGAAGTCCCAAACTTGGGGAGCCTAGAGGCACAACTTAACAGATGAATCTTGTGCAGTATCAACGAAATTTGATAAAAAAAAAAAAAAAAAAAAAAAAAAAAAATTGGGGGAGATATTTTAATACATTCATATTTTCCTGTATTTTTCTTAAAGTGCTCATGGATAAATTGTTTTTCGTGCTTTAGCTTAAGTTACTTTCACAAAGAAAAAACAAAAAGTGCCCACAGAAAGCTAATTGAGTGTGTGAAGTTTCATACAACTAGCACTAAACATGTTTGATTTCCAGCTCCACTGAATTTACACCTATAGGCCATAATGAAGTGAAACCTATAAATTCAAACTGTTTCTGACACTGAACCATTGAACATTGAAGGCCCAAACTTAGGGAGCCTACTAAGGCTAGGTCAAAAATGAATCCTGTACAGTATCAAATTAATCCAATCAAAAAAGAAGCTCTTTCAGTACATGGATATTCTGCCTGCTCCTAAAGCACTCAGAGAAAAATCTGTTATTTTCTACTTCATCTTAGGGCTACTACCATGGCAAACACCAGAATATGCTCACTGAAAATTGATGGATATTGTGAAGGTTGAAGCAACTAGCCCAAACCCTGTTCAATTTCCAGCTTCATTTCCATTCACACCTACAGGGAAAAAAGAAGAGAAACATGAAAATTGAAACTGTTCCTGAAAGCAAAACCTTTATGTAGGAGGCCCACACATTTGGAGTATAGTCAAAATAGGAAAAAGATGAATCCTTCATAGTATCATAGAAATTTGAAAACAAAATTAACTCTTACCTTAACACTAGCTCTATCCTAGTCCTAACACTAACCCTAACACTAACCTTAACCTGTTTAGAGTCCCTTTGATCCTAGAAGTCCCACACTTGGGGATCCAGGTTGGGTAGGCTAACACATGAGTCTTTCACAATATGAAAGAAATTTGACCAAATAATTGTGGAGATAGTTCAGTACCTGCATATTTCCCTGTTTTCTCTTAAAGTGCTCTCACATATAGTTGCTTTGTATGCTTCAGCTTAGGGCTAATTTTACAAGGAATAAACCAGAGAATGCCCATAGAAAACTGATTGAGCATTTGAGGTTTGAAGTATCTAGCATCAACCCTGTTGGATTTCCAGCTCCATTTCCATTTACATGCATAGGTCAAAATAAAATGAAAACTTAAAATACAAACTGTTCAGGAGAGCAAACCCTTGACCCTAGAGGCCAAAAACTAAAGAATATAGTAAGGCCAGATAAAAGATGAATCCTGCCCAGTATCAAAGAAATTTGAACAAAACTATATCTAACAAAACAATAGCTGTAACCCTAGCCCTAACATAATACTAAATCTAATCTTACATGTTTAGAAAACCATTGATAAATGCAGTTCAAATAAAGGAGCCCAGTGAGGAAAGCTAACAGATGAATCCTGTGCAGTACCAAAGAAATCAGACCAAATAATTGGGGGAGGTATTTCAGTACGTGCATATTTTTCTGTTTTCTCCTAATGTGCTCTTGGATAAATTATTATTTTTTTCATGCTTCAGTTTAAGGTACTTTCACAAGGAACAAGCAGAGAGTGCCCACAGAGAGATGATTGAGTGTGTGAAGTTTCAAACAGCTAGTACTAACTCTGTTTGATTTCCAGCTCCATTTTCATTCATGTCCATATGCCATAATAAAGTGAAACCTAAAAAATTCAAACTTTTCCTGTCAGTGAACTGGAAAACCTTGAAGGCCCAAACTTGGGGATCCTATGAAGACTAGAAAAAGGATGAATCCTTTACAATATCAAAGTAATCCATGCAAAAAAATGAAGCTTGCTCCTAAAGTGCTCACAGATAAAGCTGCTTCTTTCTAATTTAGCTTTGGGCTACTACCACAAGAAACAAATAGAGAATGTGCACTGAGAACTGATTGAGTGTGTGAAGTTTCAAGCAGCTAGCACAAATCAGGTTTGAGTCCAGCTCCATTTTCATTCACCCCTATGGGGCAAAATGAAGTGAAACAGGAAAATTAAAACTGCTCCTAAGAGCAAACCCTTTTACTAGGAGGCCCAAACATGGGGAGCATACTAAAAATAGGAAAAAGATAAATCCTGCCTAGTATTCAAGAGGTTGGAAAAAAACTAATTCTAACCCTAACACTAGTTCTAATCCTAACTCTAACCATAAACCTAATCCTAACCTGTTAAGAGAACCTTTGATAATAAGAGTTTTAAACATGGGGAGACTAGTGGGGGAAGCTTACATATGAATCCTGCACATTATCAAAATATCTGACCAAATTATTGGGGGAGGTATTTCAGTACATGCATATTGTCCTGTTTTCTCCTAAAGTGCTTTTGGATAAACTTGTTTTGTATGCTTCAACTTATTGCTACTTTTACAAGGAAGAAAACAGAGAGTGTCCACAGACAACTGATTTAGTATGTGAAGTTTCAACCAGCTAGCACCAACCCTCTGATTTCCAGCTCCATTCTCATTTACCCATATAGGTTAAAATGAAGTGAGACATTAAAAGCAAACTATTCCCAACAGTGAACCATTTAACAGAGAAGACTCCAAACTGGGGCACATAGTAAGGCTAGGTAAAAGATAAATCTTCCCAGTATCAAAGAAATTCGAACAAAAAAACTCTAATCCTAACACTAAGTCTAAAGCTAGCTCTAACCCTAACTGTAATACTAACCCTTACCTGTTTAGTGAACCATTGATCCTAGAAGTGCCAACCATGGGGAGCCTAGTGGAACAAGCTAAAATATGAATACTGTATAGTAACATAGAAATCTGATCAAATTGTTTGGAGACTTATTACAGTACATACATGTTTCTCTGTATTCTCCTAATGGACTCTCGGAAAAAAGTTTCTTTTGCATGCTTCATTTTTGGCCTACCTTCAAAAGAAAGAAATCTGAGAGTGCCCACTGAGAACTGATTGTGTGAAGTTTCAAGCACCTCCTGCCAATCATGTTTGATTTTCAGATCAATTTTCATTCACATCAACAAGCCATAAGGAAGGGAAAGCTTAAAATACAAACTGTTCCTGACAGCGAACCATTGAACTGACAAGGCCCGAATCTGTTGAGCATAGTAAGGACAAGTAAAAGATGAATCCTGCCCAGTATCTTAGAAATTTGCAGAAAACTAGGGCCGCATGGGTGCTCTCAACTCAGATGAAAGGCTGAACTGTGCAGTTTCTCTGGGTGCAGATAGCAGTCTCAGCCACACAGGCACTCTCTGCACAGATGCAAGGCAGCACAGAACACAGAGGCTTTGCTTGCGGGTCACCAGACCGAGTTCTGGACACAGCACAAGGTCACTCCAGAACCACCTACCTCACCAAGCACCATACATGGGTAATAGATGGAATCCATCTTGCAAAATCTTACTTGCCATCTATCAATGGGCATGGCTACTAGCTTGATTCTTCAGCTTATCATGTACCCAGTTTCCAACTCCCCTACCTCCAGCTGTGATAACTGAAGATTTTTCTCACAAGCTTTTGGGGGGTGTATCTATCAATGTGGAACAGAAACTGTACATGTACCTGGTTTCCAATTCAGAGACTAAGAGTAGGGAGGCTCCAGGTATAAGCTCAAGCCATCTCACCATGGCTACCTCCACCACCCTGAGTACAGAGACTCAAGCTAGGAATAGACATCTTCACCTACTGCAAGAAAAGAAAACAGAGTTCTGAGAGATATTTTTTTTTCTTTCTTAAATTTCTTTTCTTGTTCTGCTCATTCATTCTCCTCTACCCTTCCCCCTCTTGTCCTCACAGCACCAACATATGTGAAACCAAGAACTTTCCATGAAATTGGACTTTAACAACTGAATCACTAGAATTGTATAATATAGAGAAATTGCATAGGCCCCAACTCATCACCTATTTATTTGCTCTTATTTTCTTTCTCCCTCTCTTTCTTTCTTTCCTTGTTATATTTCTTCTTTTTTTCTTTCTCCCTCTATCCCACTTTCAGCCTCCTAACTTTTACTACTTATACATAGGGTAATTTTATGAATACAGATAAGGAGTTTGAATTTATACCTTCTTCCATAAATCCCCCCGTCTATTCATTAGAGTTCTCCACCAAAGTTGCTAAGTTAATCACATATCCTCATTCATTTCCCCCTTAACATAGCAACCTACCCAATATCTCAGTTCTCTATACACCACCCGAAATGGCATGTCTTTTATGAAACTAATGACTATATTCTAAACAATAATTGAAACCAACATCTCTAAACACAGAGTCTAAATATAAATGTATTTATAATGGTTAGGCTTAGGCTTCGGGTTAGGGTTTGATTTAGAATTAGGTTTTGATCTATGGTTAGGGCTAGGGCTAAGGATAGAGCAAGGGTTAGGACTAAGGTTTGGGTTAGATTTAGGATTATGGTAAGGGATAGGGTTATAACTAGTGATAGGGCTAGTATGAGAGTTAGAGTTAGTTTTATGGCTAATATTAGGGTTAGGGTTAGGGTTAGGCTTAGGAATAGGGCTAAATTAAGGCGAGTGTTAGTGTTAGGTTTAGGCCTTGGGTTAGGGTTAGAGTTACGATTATGTTTAGGGTAAGGTATTGGGTTATAGCTAATTTGAAGTCTAGTGCAAGGGTTAGTATGAGGGTTAGGGCTAGGGTTAGGTTTATGGTTATGATTAAAGCTAGGTTTAGGGTGAAGGCTAATATTTGGGTTAAATATAGGTTTAGAGCTCAGATTAGCATTAGGGTTAGGGCTAGATTTGGGCATTGGCTAATGTAAGAGCCAAGGTTACAATTAGTGTTAGTTTTAGTGTTAGGGTTAGATGTATGTCTAGTGTTAGGTTTAGGTTTAAGGTTAGAGTAATATTTAGAGCTAGGGTAATTGTTAAGGGCTAGGGCTAGATTTAAGGCTAGATTTAGGACTTAACCCTAACCATAACTCTAGCATTAACCCTAGCTCTAAGGCTACTCCTTAACCTAAGAAAAACTCTTACCCTAATGGTAACCCTAGACCTCTCTCTAATCCTTAGACTAACCAAAACCCTAACCCTATTTATTAACCCTAGCCCTCATTCTAGCTCTAACCCTATCCCAAACCCTAACACTATTGCTGAGCCTTATTCTGACCCTAATACTAACCCTAGGTCTAAAACTGACCCTAATCCTAGCTTAGTGTTATGGTTAGGGTTATATTTAGGGTAAAGGTTAGGTTTTGAGCTAGAGTTAGGTATAGGATGAGGATTAGGTTTAGTGTTATGGTCAGGGTTAGGTTTATGGTTAGGGCTACGGTTTTCATTAGGGTTAGGTTTAGGTTTAGAGTAATAGATTGGGTTAAATGTATGGTTAGCTTTATGGTTAAGGTTATGTTTAGTTTTAAGTTTAGTTTTAGGGCTAAGTTTACTGTTGTTTTTTCTGTAAGAGTTAGGGTTTGAGTTACACTAAGGGTATGGCAAGGTTTAGGTTTAGGATTAGGTCTAGGGTTAGGTTTATGGTTTGGGTTAGGGTTTGAGTTAAGGTTAGGTATAGAGTTATCATTAAGGTTAGGGTTAGAGTTAGGGTAATGTCTAGGATTAGAGCTAGTGTTAGGTCTACGGTTAAGGTTAGGATTAGGGCTATGGTCAGGGTTATGGTTAGGGATAATGCTAGGATTATTTTAGGCTAAGGGGTAGGCTTTTAGCTAGATTTAGGACTAAGGTGAAGGTTAGGGTTAGGGTTAGGACTAGGGTTAGGTTTAGAGTGAGGGTTAAGCTTAGTGTAGGTTTAGGCCTCGATTAGGTTTAGGGTTATTTAAGTTTTGTTGTTAGGTTTAGGCCTAGGGTTAATGCTATGTGTAATGTAAGATCTAGGGTTCTGATTAGAGCTAGTTTTATAGTTAAGGTTACAGCTAGGTCTAGTGTTAGGTTTAGGTTTTGGGTTAGGGTCAGGTTTAGAGCTAGGTTTAATTTTAGTGTCAAGGCTAGAGTTTAAGTTAAAGTTAGGGTTAGGTTGAAACCAGAATAGGACTAGGGTTAGGTCTAGTGGTAGGGTTAGTGTTTGGTTTAGAATAAGAGTTATTGTTAGGGCTAGCACTATGTTTTTGTTTAGTTAAAGGGGTAGAGTAACAGATAGATTTAGGATTAAGTTTAGGTCTGGGGCTAGTATTTGGAATAGGTTTAGGTATAAGTTTACTGGTAGGGCTAGTTTTAGGTTTCGATTTTGGTTTAGGGTCAGGTTTAGACCTATAATTAGTGTAAGGGTCAGAATAAATGTGAAGGTTAGGGTGAGGTTTTGGTTACAGTTAGGTCTAGAATGAGGACTAGTGTTAGGACTAGTAATAGGGTTATTGTTTGTATTTGGCTAAGGATTATGATTAGGAATAGAGTTAGCATTATGAATAGAGTTTGGGTTAGGGTAATGGGTAGGATTAGAGCTGGGGTTAGGGTTATGATTAGGGAGCTTATGTTTATGGCTAGTTTTAGAATTAGTGTTAGGGTTAAATCTAGTGTTAGGGCTCGGGTTAGGGCTATTTTTGTGTTAGAGTTAGGGCTATAGTTTGTCTAAGGCCAAAATAAAAACTAGGGTTATGATTTGGGTTAGTTTTAGGGTTAGGCTTTCGGCTATGTCGAGTGTTAGCATTAGTTTTAAGGTTAGGGTGATATCTAGAACTAGGGTTTGTGTTTGGATATGAGTCAGGTTGAGGGTTAGTTTTAGGCCTAGGACTCAAATTACAGCTCGGGTTATGGCTAGTTATGGGTTAGGGTTTGGTTTAGAGCTATGGCTTTTTTTTTTTTTTTTTTTTTTTTTTTTTTTTTTGTCTAGGGCTTGGATCAGGGCTAGTTTTAGGATTAGCAATAGTGTTAGAGCTAGTTGTAGAATGTGGTTTAGGCTTAATTTTAGGGTTAGATTTAGAATTATGGTTAAATCTAGGGTTAGGGCTATGGCTAGGTTTAGGGCTCAGGTTAGGTCTATTGTGAGGGTTATGGCAACAAAAAAGGTTATAAATAGAAATGGAGCTAGTATGTGATTTAGAGTTTGTGTTAGGGCTAGGTTTAGGGGTAGGGTTAAGGTTATGGTTCAAATAGGGCTAGGATTAGTGCTATGATTAGTGTTAGGATTAGGCCTATCTTTAGGGCTAGGGTTAGGTTTAGTTTTAGGGGAAGTAATGGGGTTGTATAGCTAGGTTCAGTGCTAGGGAAAGGGTTATATTTAGGGCTAGGACTAGGGTGAGGGTTCTGGTTAGGATTAAATTTAGGTTTAGGGCTAAGATGAGGGCTAGGGATTGTGTAAAGGATAGTGCTAGGATTAGGGCTAGGAAAAATGTCAGGTTCTAGGGTTATGGTTAGGGATAGGTTTATGGTTAGGTCTAGTGTAAGGGTTAGGTTTAGTGTAGGGGTCAGGTATAGAGCTAGGTTATTATTAGGGTCAGAGTATGGGTTAGGGTTTGGTTTGGGTTAGGGTGTAATTTTAGGGCTCAAATATAGCATTAGGGTTAGGGTTTGGGTTAGTATTAGAGTAATGGATAGAATTAAGTTTACAGTTCAGTTTAGGTTTAAAGTAATGTTTAGGGTTGTGTTAGGGATGGGGTTAGGGTTAGGTCTAGGATTAATATTTGGTTTAGGCTTATGTTTGGAGTAATGAATTGGTTTAATACTAGTGTTAGGGCTTAGGTTAAGGTTAGGATTAGGGCTAGGATTTGAGTAACTCTTAGGTTTAGAGTTCAGTTTAGGTTAAGTGTTAGGGATTGAGCTAGGGTTAGGGCTAGGGTGAGGGTTAGAGGTAGAATCAGGGCTATGGTTAGGGTTATGTTTTAGGGTTAGGGCTAGGTTTAGAAATAGGGTTAAGTTTATGTTTAAGGTAATGGATAAAGTAGAGCTAGGATTTGGGCTATGGTTACACTTAGAATTAGGGATAGTGTTACGGTTAAGTTTAGAGCTAGGGTTATGTTTAGAGTAAGGGTTAGATATTGAGCTAGGGTTAGGGCTATTGTAAGCATTAGGTTTAAGATTTGTGCTAGGGTTAGGGTTAAGGGTATGCTTAGGTCTATGTTTAGGACTTTATTAGGGCTAGGTTTTGTCTGAGGTTTATCGGTAGTGATAGGGCTATGGGTAATGTAAAAGCTAGAATTATGGTTATAGCCAGTTTTTTGGGGGGTTAGAGTAATAGATATGTCTAGTATTAGGTTTAAGTTTTGAGTTAGGATAAGGTTAGAGCTAGGGTTTGTGTTAGGGTAAGCGTCAGTGTTCTGGTTAGCATTTTGTTTATGGTTAGGGCCAGAATTAAAACTAGGGTTTGGACTAGGGATTGGGTTAGGCTTTTCATTACTTTAATGGATATTTTAGGGTTAGGGCTAGGTTTTTGTTTAGGCCTGGGGCTAGAGTTATGGCTATATTTAGGATAAAGTTTAGGTCTAGTGCTAGTGTTATGGTTAGTTTTAGGTATAGGTTTACTGGTAGGGCTAGTGTTATGGCTTGGTTTAATGTTAAGGTCAGGCTTTGACCTAGGGTTATTGTTAGGGTCAAAAGAAGGGTAAGGTTTAGGCTTAAGCTTCGGGTTAGGCTTAGAGATATAATGAGGTCTAGGGTTAGGACTACTAATAGAGTTAGGATTTGAGGTAATCTAAGGATTAGTGTTAGAACTAGGGTACCATTAGGGTGAGAGTTTGGCTTAGGGTAAGGAATAGGTTTAGAGCTAGGGTTTGGGTTAGTGTTTGGTTAGGGTTAGGATTGGGGTTAAAGCTAGGGTTGAGGCTCAGATTAGTGCTAGGTTTTGTATTAGAGTTAGGGCTGTGGCTAATGTAAGAACTAGCTTTACTGTTAGGGATAGTTTTAGGGCTAAGATTGGGGTTAGGTCTCTTGTTTGGGTTAGGTTTAGGGTTAGGGTGATGTTTATAGGTAGGTTTAGCTTTAGGTTTAGAGTCAGGGTCAGTATTAGTTGTAGGGATAGGGTTATGACTAGGTTTATCATTAGGATTTGTATTAGGTTAAGGATTAGGATTAGGGCTATAGCTCAGTTTTGTTTGTGGGCTATGGCTATGTGTAGGGCTAGTTTTCAAATTAGAATTAGGGTTAGGGCTAGTGTTAGGGTGAGGTTTAGGTTTAGAGTTAGGGTTAGATTTAGAGTTAGGGTTAGTTATATGAATAGGACTATGGCTAGGGTTAGGAATAATGTTAGGGCTAGTGTTAGGTTTAGTCAATACATAAGGTTGGTACTAGATATAGGTCTAGGGCTAGAGTTAGGGTTAGTCTTAGGGCTAGGGTTAGAGTTAGAGTTAGCAATAATTTAGGGCAAGGATTAGAGCTATGGTTAGTGTTAGGATTAGGCCTAGGGTTAGGTCTAGGTTTTCTGTTAGTGAAGTGTTAGGGTTAGGTTTAGGGGAAAGGATGTGGTTATACCTAGGTTCAGAATGAGGGCGAGAGTTGAAATTAGGGTTTGGGCTAGGATTAGGGTTCACATTAGAATTACGGCTAGTTTTAGGGCTAGGATGAGGCCTCAGATTTTATGTTAGGTTTAAGGCAAGAATTAGGTAGAGTGTTAATGTCGTGCCTAGGGTTATGGTTAGTGATACTGTTAGCGTAAGTTTTATGGCTTGGTATAGTTTAAGGGTTATGTTCAGGGTAAGGGTCAGGTTTAGAGCTATGTGTGTTGTTTTAGAGTCAGTGTCTTGCTCAGAGTTTGGGATAGTTTTTGGTTTAATTTTAGGATTCGAATTAGCATTAAGGTTAGGGTTAGGGTTAGAGTTAGAGTAATTGATAGGGTTAGGTGTAGTGTTCAGGTTAGGTTAGGTAAGGATAAGGTTAGTGTTAGTGATAGGTTTAGATTTAGGTTTAGGTCTAGGTTAGTGTTAGGTTTAGCATAACTCTTAGGGTTTGGGCTAGGATTAGGACTATGACAAGGATTACATGTATGGTTAGGTCTAGGGTTATGTTTACAGTTAGTGTTAGTGTGGGTTTAGGGTTAGGACTAGGGTTAAGTTTACAGTTAAGGTTAGAGTAGGTTTAGGGGTAGGACTCGTGTTATCATGATGTTTATAGTTAGGGTTAGGGTAATCGGTGGGTTTAGAGCTATGTTTAGAGCCATGTTTTGGTTAGGCTTATGTTGAGAGTAATGGATAGTTTTAGGTCTAGGTTTATGGTTAGGAATAGGGCTGGGGTTAGGTTTAGGGTTAGGCCTAGGTTTAGTGTTACGGTTGGACTTAGAGCTATGGTTAGTTTAGGGTTAGGGATAGAGCTAGTGTTAGGGCTAAGGTTAGGGCAAGTGTTAGGGTTATGGTAAGGGATAGGGTTTGATCAAGGAATAGGTCTAGGGTGAGAGTTATTCTTAGGGCTAGTGTTAGCATTAGGTCTAAATTAGGGCTAGGATCAGGTCTAGGATTAGTGTAAGGGTTAAGTCTAGAGTTAGAGTTAGGGATAGATTTTGGGAAAGGGATGGGGTTGTAGCATGGTTCATAACTAGGGCAAGGGATAAAATTAGGTTAAGGTTAGAGTAAGGGTTCAGGTTATGATCAAGGCTAGGTATAGGGCTAGGATGAGGGCTAGTGTTTGTGTTAGGGTTGTGGCAAGAATTAGGGGTAGGGTTAATATCAGGTCTAGGGTTATGGTTAGGGATAGTGTTCAGGTAAGATTTATGGCTAGGTCTAATATCAGAGTTAGGATTAGGGTGAGTTTCAAGTGAGAGGTAGGGGTATTTTAATAGTCAGAGTCAGGTTTAGGGTTAGTGCAAGGATTAAAATTTAGGATTAGTTTTAGCATAAGGGTTAGGACATGGTTTAGGTTTAGAGTTAGCATTAAAACTAGGGTTGGGGCTCACATTAGGGCTAGATTTTGGGTCACATAAGTGCTAGTGTAAAAAGTAGGGTTATGATTAGGGCTAATTTTAGGGTTACCGTGAGGGCTAAGTCTAGATTTGTGGTTAGGTTTAAGTTCAGGTTGATGTTTTGAGCTAGGATTAGTGTTAGGTTCAGAGTCAGGGTCAGGTTAGTTTTAGAGTTGGGAATAGGACTTGAATTAGGGGTAGACTTAGGGCTAGATGTAGGGTTAGATTAGATTTAGGATAAGGGTTAGGGTTAGTGCTATGGCTCGTTATGTTTTAGGGCTAAAGATAAAGTTAAAGGTAGTTTTACAATTAATGTTAGTGTAATTGCTAGTGATAGGTTGAGTTTAGCTTAAGGGTACATTTAGAGTTATGGTTAATTCTAGGGTTAGGGCTATAGCTAGGTTTAGGGCTAAGTTAGGTCTAGTGTTTGGCTTATGGTAAGGGATAGGGTGAGAACTACAAATAGAGCTAGGGTGATAGTTAGAGTTAGTCTTAAGGCTGGGGGTAGGGTTAAGTTTAGGGCTAAATGAGGGCTAGGAATATGTCTAGGATTGTTGTTATGATTAGGCCTAGGGTTAGGACTATGTTTAGGATTAGGTTTAGGGGAAGAGATGGGGTTATAACTAGGTTTAGGGCAAGGGCAATGAATAGAATTAGGTTTAGTTCTTCGGTTAGGTTTGTGTTAGAATTAAGGCTGGGTTTGGGGTTAGGATGAGGGCTAGGGTTTGTGCTAGGTTTAGGGCATGTTTTAGGGATAGGGATAATGCCAAGTTTAGGGTTACAGCTAAGGATAGTTATAGGTTAAGGTTCATGGCTAGGTCTAATGTTAGGTTAAGGTAAGACCCAGGTTCAATGTAAGGTGTATTTTTTAGTGTCAGGGTCAGGTTTCTGGTTTGTGTTAGGTTAATTATTAGGGTTAGGTCTCAAATTACCCTTAGGGTTAGAATTAGGGTTAAGTTTATTAATAGGTTTAAGTTTAGGATTCACATTAAGATTAGGGTAATTTTTAGGGTTAGGGTGAGTGATAGGGTTAGGTTTTGGCTGAGGGTTATTATTTGAGTAGGGTTATTGTTAGGGTAATGAATAGCATTAGAGCTTGGGTTATGGCTTGGCTTTTGGATAGGGTTAAGGCTAGAGTTGAGTTAGGGTTATTGTAGGGCTGGGGTTAGGGTTTGGGTTAGGTTTAGGGAACAGGTTAGGTTTTGAGCTAGGTTTAGTGCTAGGGTGAGGGTTAGGTTTATTATTATTTCTAGGGTTAGATTTAGTGTTAATGTTAGGGTTACTGTTAAGGTTAGTGCTAAGATTATCTTTAGAATTAAAATAATGGGTAGGGTTAGATATTGTGTTAGGTGTAGGGGTAGTTTTAGGTTTAGGATCAGTGTTAGGGTTAGGGCTAAGATTATCATTAGAGTTAGGGTAATGGAAAGGGTTAGGTGTCAGGTCAGGGTTAGGGGTAATTTTAGGTTTAGTGTTAGTGTTAGGGTTAGGGCTAAGGTTAGTGTTAGAGTAAGGGTTAAGATTTTATCTAGGGTTAGGTTTAAGGTTAGGTCTAGGATTAAATACAATTAGGATTAGAGTTAGGTTTATCATTAGGGTTAAGTTTCGGTTTAGGGTAATGAATAATTTTAGAGATAGTATTAGGGGTAGTGTTAACATTATGATTAGGGCTAGAATTTGATTAGGTTTAGGGATAGAGTTAGGGTTATATTTATGGTTCGGTTTTGGGTTTTATCTAGGGATAGGTCTAAGGCGAAATTTAGGGTTAGTGTGAGAGTTAGGCTTAAGTTAAGGGATAAGTTTAGGTTAGGGTTAGGATTATGCTTTGGGATAGATTTAGGCCTAGGATTAGGGCTAGGTTTTGTGTTAGGTTTAGAGCTAGTTTTAGTGCTATGGTAATGTATGGGTTCCGTTTACAGTTATGGCTAGGTCTAGTGTTAGGTTTAGGTTTAGGTTTGGATCAGTTTTATAACTAAAGTTAGTGTTAGTGTCAGGGTCTGTGTTTAGATTAGGGTTAGGGTTACAGCAAGAGCCAGAATTAGGTTTGGTTTGGTCTAGAGTTAAGTTAGAGTTTGGCTTAGGTTAAGGGTTATCATTAGAGCTAGAATAGCTTTTTTTTTTTTTTTTTTTTTTTTTTTTTTTTTTTAGGTTTTGGTTAAATATATGGCTAGATATAGGATTAGGTTTAATCTACAGCTAGTGTTAGGTTTAGGTTTAGATATAGGGTTATGGGTAGGGCTAGTGTTATGGTTTGGTTTAGCATTAGGATCAGAAAAAGGGTTAGGGTTAGGGTTAGGATTTGGGTTATTATTTAAACAAAAATGAGGGCTAGGTTTAGGACTAGTAAAAGGGTTAGGATTTGGATTAGACTAAGGATTAGCATTAGGACTAGGGTTAGCATTAGGGTTGGGGTTTGTCTAGGGTAAAGGATAAGGTTAGAGCTAAGATTAAATCTAGGGTTTGAGTTAGGGTTAGGGCAAGTGTTAGGGCTACAGATAGTGTGAAAGCTAGGGTTAGGTCTCAGATTTGGTGTAGCTTTTGGTGACCATTTGTTTTAAGGTTACAGCTAATGTATGATCTAGGGTTATGGTTAGAACTAGTTTTAGAATTAGGGTTATGACTAGGTCTAGTATTAGGGGAAGATTTAAGTTTAGGATGATGTTTAAATTTAGGCTTAGTGTTAATGACAGAGACAGGCTCAGAGGTATTTTTAGGGTTAAGATTAGGACTCAAATTAAGGCTAGGCTTAGGGCTATATGTAAGGTTAGGGTTTGGTTGAGGTAAAAGTTTAGAGTTAATGTTATGGCTCAGTTTTGTTTTAGGGCTAAGTCTATGGTTAGAACTAGTTTTAAGATTAGCATTAGTGTTAGGGCTAGTGTTAGTGTTAGATTTAGGTGTAGAATTTGGGTTCGATTTAGATTTAGATTTAGATCTAGGGTTAGGGCAAGGTTATGGTTAGGGCTAGTGTTATTCTAGGCTTAGGGATAGGAATAAGGTTACAGCAAGTGATAGGGTTAGAATTAGGCCTAGGGCTAGGGCAAGAGTTATAGTTACTCTTAAAGCTAGGGTTAGGTTAGGTTTAGGATTAGGGATAGGGTTACTCTTAGGTTTAGTCCTAGGGTTAAGATTAGGGCTAGGGTTAGTGTTAGGGTTAGGGTTTATGTTAGGTTTAGGGTAAGTAATGGGGTTATAATTAGGTTTAGGGCTAGGGAAAGGGTTAGAATTAGGGTTAAGTTATGATTAAGTCTAGTTTTTGGGTTAGGATGAGAGCTAGTCTTCATTTTAGTATTAGGGCTAGGATTAGGACTAGGGCTAATGTCAGGTCTAGCATTACAGATAGGGATTAGTTTCGGGTTATGTTTATGGTTAGGTCTAGTGTAAAGGTTAGATTTATGGTAAGGGTCAATTACAGCTATGTTTATTATTAGGGTCTGTGTACGGCTTATGGTTTGATTTAAATTAAGGTTTAGGTTTAGGGCTCAAATCAGCATTAGGGTTAGAGCTAGGGTTAGGGTAATGAATATGCTTAGGATTAGGGTTCAGGTTAGTTTTAGAGTAGTGGATAGGTTTAGCGATTTCAAAAGGGTTAGGGTTAAGACTAGGGTTATTATTAGGGTTAGGATTATGTTTGGGTAATGGATAGAATTAGAGCTAGGTTTAGGGCTAGTCTTATAGTTAGGATTAGGACTAGGGTTAGGGTAGTGCATATGATTAGAACTGTGTTTAGCGCTATGGTTAAGGTTAGGATTAAGGCTAGTGTAAGTTAGGGTTTGGGATAGGGCTAGGGTTATGTTAAGGGTAAAGTTTACACTTTGAGCAAGGGATAGGTCTTAAGCGAGGCTTACGGATAGGGTTAGAGCTAGGGTTATGTTAAGGTTACACTTAGGGCCATGTTCAGGCGTAGGATTAGGGCTAGGTTTTGTGTTAGTTTAGGCCTAGGGTAGGGCCATTGATAATGTATGAGGTAGGGTTATTATTAGGGCTAGTTTTAGGGTTAGGGTTATTGCTCAGTCTAGTGTTAGGATTAGGTTTGGGGGTTAGGGTGAGCTTTGGAGCTAGGATTATGTTAGGGTAAAGGCCAGTGTCAGGTTAGATTTAGTCTTGGGGTTAGTGCCAGAATTAGGACTAGGGTTAGGTCTAGGGGTAGGGTTAGTATTTGGGTTAGGTTAAGTGTTATTGTTAGGGCTAGGGCTAGGTTGTTGTTCAGGTCTAGGGCTAGAGGTATGGGTAGATTAGGTCTAGGGCTATTGTTAGTTTTAAATTTAAGTATAGGATTTCCAGTTTAGGTTTAAGTATAAGATTAGGGTTCAGTTTCCTGTTAGGGTCAGGTTTAGACCTATGGTTAGTGTTAGGGTCAGAATAAGTGTCAGGGTTAGGGTTTGGGTTTGGGTTTGTGTTAGAGTTGGAAAGTTAGAGTTAGGACTATTAATAGGGTTAGTGTTTGGGTTTGGTTATGGATTAGGTTTAGGACTAGGGTTATCATTAGTTTTAAGGTTGAGCTTAAGGTAATGGATAGGGTAAGAGCTAGGATTAGAGCTAGGTTTAGGGTATGGGTTAGGGCTAGTTTTAGGGTTAGGGTTAAAAAATAGGGTTAACACTCTGATTCGGGACAGTTTGGGGTTATTTTGGGGCTAGTATTAGGCCTACAACTAATATTTGAACCAGGATTATGATTTGGGCTACTTTTGGGGTAAGTGTTATGGCTAGGTCAAGTGTTAGCGTTAGGGTTATGGTTAGGGTTAGACTTATGTTTAGAGCTAGGGTTAGTGTTTGGGTCAGGGTCAGTGTTCAGGTTATAGTTAGGGTTAGGTTTAAACCAGGAATTATCAACAGAGTTAGGTCTAGGGGCAGGGTTAGTGTTTGTTTTTGGTTAAGGTTTATCATTAGGGCTAGGGCTAGGTTTTGTTTATGTCTAAGGCTAGAGATATGGCTAGATTTAGGATTAAGTTTAGGTCTAGGGATAGTGTTATGATTAGGTTTCAGAATAAATTTATTTCTAGTGCTAGTTTTAGGTTTCACTATAAGGTTAGGGTCAGGTTTAGATCTATGGTTACCATTAGGGTCAGAGTAAGTTTCAGGTTTGTGTTATGGTTAGAGCTAGAAAGAGGGCTAGGTTTAGCTCTAGTAATAGGGTTAGGATTTTGGTTAGGCTAAGGATTAGGGTTAGGAATAGAGTTAGCATTAGGGTTAGAGTTAGCTTAGGGTAAGGGATAGGATCAGAGCTAGGGTTAGGACTATGTTTAAGGTTAGTGTTAAGGCTAGTGTTAGGTTTAGGCTTAAAGTTAGGGTTAGGTATTGCATTAAGGCTAGGTTTTTGTTAGAGTTAGGGCTAGGTTTAGAATTATGGCTAAGGTATTGTCTAGAGTTTTGATTTGGCTATTTATAGGATTAGGGTTAGGACTAAGTCTAGTGGTAGAATTAGGTAAAACATTAGGGTGATGTTTAGTGCTAGGGTTAGTGTTGACGTAAAATTCAAGGTAAGAGTTGTTTTATGGATAGGGTTTTGACTTGAATTAGGTCCAGGGTTAGGGCTAGGTGTAGGGTTAGGTTTCAGTTTAGGTTAAGTTTTAAAGTTAGGGCTGTGGCTCAGTTTTGTTTTAGGGCTAGGGCTATGGTTAGGGCTAGTGTTACTCTTAGCTTTAGGTTTAGGGCTAGGGTTAGGTTTAGGTTTAGGCTTAGGGTTAAAGTTAGATTTAGATTTAGGATTAAATCTAGGGTTAGGTCTAGGGCTAAGTATAGGGCTACTGTTAGGTCTTGTTTTATGGCTGGGATTAGGTTTATGGTAAGAGATAGGTTTAGAACTGGGAATAGGGCTAGTGTGAGAGTGAGAGTTAGTCTTATGGCTAAGCTTAGTGTTTGGTTAGGTATAGGCCTTAATTAGGGCTAGGAATAGAGCAATGTTTATGGTTATATTTAGGCCTAGGGTTAGTTTTAGGCTTGCAGTTAGGTTTAGTGTAAGCGATGGGGGTAGAGCTAGGGAAAGGGCTAGGGTGAAAGTTAGAATTAGGGTTAAGGCTAGCGTTTCATTCGAGTTATGATTAAGGCTAGTTTTAGGGCTAGGATGAGGGCTAGGGTTTGTGTTAGGGTTAGGGCTAGGATTAGTGTTAGGATGAATGTCAGATCTAGTGTTATGGTTAGAAAAAAATTTAGGGTTAGGTTTATGGCTATGTTTAGAGTGTTAGGTTTAGGGCAAGGATCAAATTTAGAGTTAGGAATATTATTAGGGTCAGGGTCAGGTTCAGGGTTTTGTTTAGGTCAGAATTTAGGGTTAGGGCTCAAATTAACATTAGGTTTTGTGTTGGGTAATGATAGGGTTTGGTTTAGGGTTCTGGTTAGATTTAGCATAATGGATATTGTTATGGTTAGGGATAGGGTTAGATTTAGGCCTAGGGTTTCAATTATAATTAGGATTATTTTTATGGTAATTGATAGGGTTAGAGATAAATTTAGGGCTCGGTTTATCGATAGGATTAGGGCTAGGCTTAGGGTTAAGGTTATGGGTTATTTTGTGTTAAGTTTAGGGCTAGAATTATGGCTAGGGCAAATGTCAGGTCTAGGGTTATGGTTAGGGTTAGTTTTAGAGTTAGGTTTATGGCTAGGTCTAGTATAAAGTTTAGGTTTATGGGTAGGGTCAAGGTTAGAGCTAGGTGTATTATCATGGGAAGGGTCAGAATTAGGTTTTGTGTGAGGTTAAGTTTTAGGTTTAGGGCTCAAATTAGCCTTAGTTTTAGGGTTAGGGTAATGATAGGATTAAGTTTAGGTTTCAGGTTAGGCTTAGGTTAATGAAATAGGTTAGGATTAGTGATAAGTATAGGGATAGGCCTAGGGTTACCATTAGAGTTATGGTTATGTTTAGGGTAATGGATAGTGTTAGAGCTAGTGATATGGATAGGGTAATGGTTAGAATTCTGGCTGTTGTTAGGGTAAGGTTAAGGGCTTGGTTGTGGATTAGTGTTAGGGTTAGGGTTAGAGTTAAGGCTCAGATTAGGGCTTGGTTTGGTGTTTGGTTAGGGCTAGGGTTAGGGCCATGTCTAATGTATGAACTAGTGTTACCATTAGTGCTAGTTTTAGAGTTAGGTTTAGGGGTAGGCCTAGGTCTAGTGTTACAGTTAGGTTTAATGTTAGGTTGATTTTAAAGCAAGGGTTATTGTTAGGGTCACTTTCAGAGTAATGGTTAGTTTTAGGGTTAGGGTTAGAACTCGAATTAGGGCTAAAATTAGTACTAGGTGTACAGTTAGGTTTTGGTTTAGATTAAAGATTAGGAATATAGGTTGGTTTTGTATTAGAGCTAGGGCTACTGTTACAGCTAGATTATGGATTAGCATCACGGTTAGGGCTGATATTAGGTTGAGGTTTAGGCTTAGAGTTAGGGTTAGATTTATAGTTAGGGTTAGATATAGGATTAGGGCTAGGACTAGGGCTAGGTTTAGGGCAGGGTTAGAGTTATGGTAACACATATGATTAGAACTAGGGATAGGGCTAGAGTGAGATTTGGAGTTAGTCTTAGTAGTAGTCTTAGGGTTAAATTTAGGGTTAGACTAGATTTAGGGTTAGGATTATGGCTAGGTATAGTGTTATGTCTACGTTTGGGGTTAGTGTCAGGTTTAAAGCTAGGTTCAGTTTTAGAATCAGGGTCAGTTTTGGGGATAGGGTTAGGGTTAGAGTTAAAGCAAAAATTAGCACTAGGTTTAGGTCTAGGGGTTGGGTAAGTGTTTGGTTTAGGTTAAGGGTTATTTTTAGGGCTAGTGCTAGGTTTTTGTTTAGGTCTAGGGCTAGAGATATAGCTATATTTAGGATTATCTTTGGGTCTAGGTCTAGTGTTAGGCTTAGGTATATGTATAAGTTTACCAGTAGGGCTAGTGTTAGGATTTGCTTTAGAGTTAGGGTCAAGTTTAGTCCTAGGGTTATTGTTAGGGAAAGATGAGTTTCAGAGTTATGTTTAGAGGTAGAATGAGGGCTAGGGTAAGACTAGTATTATGGTTATAGTTTAAGTTAGGCTAAGGATTAGGATTAGAACTAAGTTAGCATTTGGGTTCGGGTTTTGCTTCATAAGGAATAGGGTGAGAGTTAGGATTAGGGCTAGTGTTAGGGTTAGGGTTAGGACTAGTATTAGGGTAAAAGATAGGGTAAGGTCTCGGATTAGGGGTTGAATTTGTGTTAGGGTTAGAGCTATGGTTAGGGCAATGACTAATGTATGAGCTAGAGGTATGATTAAGGATAGTTTTGGGGTTAGATTAAGGCTAGAAATAGTGTTAGGGTCAATTTAAGGTTAGGGTGATTTTTAGAGCTTGGATTAGTGTTAGGGTCAGTGTTAGGGTCTGGGTTCATTTTAGAGTTAGTTTCAGGGCTAGTTGTAGGGTTAGGATTTGATTTAGGATAAGGGTTAGGATTTGGGCTATGGCTTAGTTTTGGTTTATGATAAGGGCTAATGATAGGGCAAGTTTTAGGATTAGCTTTATGGTTAGGGGTAGTGTTAGGGTTTGGTTTAGACTTATTTTTACAGTTATAATTAGAATTAGGTTAGATTTAGACATATGCTTAATCTATAGTTAGGATTAAGGCTAAGAATAGAACTAGGGCTAGGACTACGGCAAGAGTTAGAGTTAGTCTTATGGCTAAGTTTAGGGTTAGAATAGGATTAAATAAAGGCTAGGATTAGCACTAGGCTTTGTGTTAGGCCTAGGTTTAGGGCAAGGGTTAGTATTAGATTTAGTGTTATGGTTAGTTATTAGGTACAGGATGAGGTTATAGGTAGATTTAGGACTAGGGCAAAGAATAGAATTAAGGTTAGGTCTCAGATTATGGTTTGGGTTAGGACGAAGACTAGGTTTAGGGGTAGGATTATGGCTAGGGCTAATTTCAAGTCTAGTGTTATGGTTACAAATAGTTTTAGGCTTAGGTCTATGGCTACATCTAGTGTATGGGTTAGGTTTACGGTTAGGTTAGGTTTAGAGCTAAGGGTACTATTAGGGTCAGAGTCACAATTAGTGTTTTTGATAGGTTAATGCTTAATGTTAGGTCTCAAATTAGCATTAAATTTAGGATTAGGTTAAAGATAGTGTTAGGTTTATGTTTCAGATTAGGTTTAGGGTAATGGATAGGGTTAGGTTTAGGGATACAGTATGGTTTACTCTCAGATTTAGCATTAGGGTTAGGGTTAGGGTGAGAGTAATGGATAGGGTTAGAGATAGGGGTACAGCTATGGTCAATGTTATGATTATTGATAGGGTTAGGCTTAGTGTTAGGGTTAAATATAGTGTTACATCTAGGGTTATATTTATGATTACTGATAGGGTTAGGGTTAGGGGTAAATCTTGGGGTAGTGCTCAGAATAAGGCTAGGTTTTGGGTTAAGTTAAGGCTAGGTTTAGGGTAATGGCTACTGTAAGTACCAGGGTTGTGATTAGGCTAATTTTAGGGTTAGGGTTAGGGCTAGGTCTATTGTTAGGTTTAGGTATAGGGTTAGGGTGATGTTTAGAGCTAGAAGAGTTAGGGTCATTGTCAGGTTTCGACTTCCAACTCAAATTTGGGCTAGAGTTAAGTCTAACTGGGGGTTAGGGTTTGGTTTAGGTTAATGGTTAGGGTTAGAGCTATTGCTCGGTTTTGTTTTAGGGTTAGGGCTAGGCTTATTGCTCATTTTAGGATTAGTGTTATGGTTTGGGCTAGTGTTAGGGGTAGGCTTAAGCTTTGGGTTAGGGCTGGATTTAGAGTTACGTTTTGCCTAAGGTTAGTGCTAGGGATAAGGATAGGGCAAGGGTTAGTACTAGGGTTAGGGCTAGGGTTAGGGTTGTGGTAACGGACAGGGTTAGAACGAATGATAGGGCTAGTGGGAGAGTTAGTCTTAGTGGTAGGGTTAGGTTTAGGTTTAGGGATAGGACTAAATTATGGCTAAGGTTATGTTAAGGCCAGGTTTAGGGCTAGTTTTAGGATTAGGCTTAGGCATCGATTTAGGGTTAGATTTAGAGTTAGGTTTCGATCTAGGGTTAGTGCTAGGGCTAAGAATAAGGCAAGGGTTATAATTAGGGTTAGGGTTAGAGTTAGGGTTTACTTTAGGCTAAGGATGTGGTTATAGCTATGTTTAGGCAAGGACAAAGGTTAGTATAGGGTTAGAACTATTGTTAGGTTAGGGTTAAGATTAAGGCTATGTTTAAGGCTATGATGTGGACTAGGATTTGTTTTAGGGTTAGGGATAGTATTAGGGCTATGGCTAATGTCAGGTCTATGGTTACAGTTAGGCATAGATTTAGTGTTAGTTTTGGGGCTTGGTCCAGTGTAAGGGTTAGGTTTTTGATTAGGGTCAGGTTTAAATCTAGGGTTACTTTTAGAATCGGGGTTCAGTGTCAGAATTAGGGTTTGGTTTAAGTTAGTGTTTAGGTGCTGGGCTGAAATTAGTGTTAGATTTAGAGTTAGGGTAATGACAGGGTTAGGTTTAGTGTTTAGGTTTGGTTTAGTGTAATGTATAGGGTTAGGTGTAGGCCTAGGGTTATCAGAAGGGTTAGGGTTATCATTTGGGTAATGAATAGGTTTAGCCTAAGGTTAGGGCTAGGGTTATGTGTAGGATTAAAGCTAGTGTTTGGGTTAGTTTTAGGTTTAAGTTTAGGGTTACAGCTAGGTTTAGGACTCGGATTATGGCTATGTTTTTGGTTAATTTGGGGCTAAGGTTAAGGCTATGGCTAATGTATGAAGTAGGTTTATGATTATAGCTAGTTATAGAGGTAGAGTTAGGTTTAGGTCTATTGTTAAGGTTAGGTTTATGGTGATGATGATGTTTAGAGCCAGGGTTAGTGTTAGGGTCAGAGTCAGGGTCAGGGTTAGTTTTTAAGTTAGGGTTAGACTATAATTAGGAAAAGGGTTAGGACTAGGTGTAGGGTTAGAGTTTTGTTTAGGTTAAGGGTTAAGGTGAGGGCTATTACTCGGTTTTGTTTTAGGGATAGGGATAGGGTTAGGCCTAGTTTTAAGATTAGTCTTATGGTAAGGGCTAGTGTATGTGTGAGATTTATTGTTAGGTTAAGGATTAGGGATAAGAGTAGAGTTATGGTTAGATTTAGTCTTAGGGTTAAGGTTAAATTTAGAGTTAGGTTTAGATATAGGTTTTGAGATAGGGCTAAGTATAGGGCTAGGGTAGGGCTACGTTTAGGGCTAGGTGTATGGTGATGGTAAGATATAGGTTTAGAACTAGGTATAGGGCTACTGTGAGAGTTAGAGTTAGTCTTAGGCCTATTGTTTGGATTAGGGATAGGGCTAATTTAGGAATAGGGTTAGTTTTAGGGTTAGGGTTAGGTATAGGTTTGGGAAAAGGGATGGGAATATAGCTAGTTTAGGGACTAGGGTGAGAAATAAGATTATGGTTAGGGTTAACTTTAGGGTAAGTGTTATGACTCAGGCGAGATTCATGGCTAGGTTGTGGGCTAAGTTTTGTATTAGGATTAATGCTCGGATTAGAGCTAGGGATAATTTCAGGTCTAGGGTACAGTTAGGGATAGTTCTAGGGTTAGGTTCATGGCTAGGTCTATTGTAAATTTTAGGTATCTTCTTAGGGTCAGTATTAGATCAATGGGTATTATTAGAGTCAGGGTCAAGTTTAGCATTTGTATTAGGTTAAGGTTTAGGTTTAGGGTTCAAATTATTCTTATGTTTAGAGATTGGAAAATGACACAGTTAGGTTTGGGTTCAGGTTAGGTGTAGGTTAATGGACAGTGTTAAGGCTAGTGCTAGGATTAGGGTTCTTCCTAGGGTTAGCATAAGGATTATAGTTATCTTAGGGTAATGAATAGGGTTAAAGCTAGGCTTAGAGCTAGGGTTATAGTTAAAATTAGGTCTAGGTTTAAGATTAGGGTTATGGTTAGGGCTAGGGTTATTGTTAATGTTATCTTTAGTGTTGAAACTAAGGTAGGGCTTGGATTAGGGTAACTTTTGTGATAGGTTAGGGCTATGGCTAATGTAAGAACTAGTGTAATGATTAGGACTAGTTTCATGGCTAATGCTAGGGCTAGGTGTAGTTTTAGGTTTAGTTTTGGGGTTAGGGTGAAATTTAGAGCTAGGGTTAGTATTATTGTCATGGACAGACTTCGGGTAGAGTAATGGTTAGGGTTAAAGCAAGAATTAGGACTAGGGTTAGGTCTAGAGGTAGGGTTAGAGTTTGGATTAGGTTAAGGGTTAGGATTAGGGTTGTTAAGGCTACATCTAGTTTTTCTTTAGGTCTAGAGCTATAGTTATGGCTAGATTTAGGATTAGGTTTAGGTCTAAGTCTAGTATTAGGGTTAGGTTTAGATATAAGGTTACCAGTAGAGCTAGTATTAGGTTTCAGTTTAGGGTTAGTTTTAGATTTAGACTTAAGATTAGTGATAGGGTCAGAATAATGGTCAGGAATAGGGTTAGGGTTTGGGACATAGTTAGATCTAGAATGAAGTCTAGAGTTAGGAATAGTTATAGACTTAGTGTTTTGGTTAGGCTAAGGATTAGTGCTAAGAATATAGTTAGCATTAGAGTGAGGGTTTGGTTTATGGTAAGGGATAGGGTCAGAGCTAGTGTTAGGACCAGTGTTAATGTTAGGTTTAGGGTTAAAGTTTGTGTTAGGTCTTGGATTAAGGCTAGTTTTATATTAGGTTTAGGGTAGTGTTATTGTTACAACAATTGTAAGAAATAGGTTTATGATTAGGGTTAGTTTTTGTTTAGGTTTAGGGCTAGGTCTAGTGTTAGGGTTAGGTTGAAGGTTAGGGTGATATTTAGAGCTATGTTTAGTGTTTGATATGAGTCAGGGTCATGGTTAATGTTTAGGATTAGGGTTAGGTTTCAAATTAGGGATAAAGTTAGGACTGGTGTAGGGTAAAGTTTTGGTCTAGGGTAAGAATTACTGTTAGGGATATGGCTCGGTATTGTTTTAGGGCTAGGGCTAGGGTTAGGGCTAATTTTAGGATTAGCATTAGGGTTAGAGCTAGTTTCAGGTTTAGGCTGATGCATCGGGCTAGGGTTGGTTTGAGAGATAGGTTTCGATCTAGAGTGTGTACTAGGGCTAAAAATAGTGCAAGGGTTATGACTAGGGTTAGAGCTTGGGTTAGGGTTACCATAAGGGATATAGTTAGAAGTATGGATATGTCTGGTGTGAGAATTATAGTTAGTCTTAATTCTAGGGTTAGATTAGGGTTAGGAATAGGGCTAAATTAGGGCTATGATAAGGGCCAGGTTTAGTGTTTGGATTAGGGCTAGAGTTAGCGTTATGTTTAGGGCTAGTGCTAGTTTTAGGGTTAGGCTAAGGGTTAGAGATTAAGCTACAGTTGGTGCTAGGGGGAGTGTTATGTTTAGTGTTAGGTCTGGGTTATGGTTATGGTTATGGTTAGGGTTATGTTTGGGGTTAGGGCTAGGGTTTTCATTGGGCTTTTGTTTAGTTTTAGAGTAATTTATTGGATTAGATTTAAGATTAGGTTTAGGGTTAAGTTTAGGTTATGGTTAAATTTAGGTTTAGGGATAGGTTTAGTTTTGATTTATGATAAGGGTTACGGTTAAGTTTATGCAAGGATTAGGTTTAGGGTTAGGTCGAGTTTTAGGCTTATGATTAGGGTGAGGAAGAGGTTTAGGTTATGGCTAGGGTTGTTATTATGGTTAGGGGTAAGGATAGGGTAATGTTATGGTTAGAGTTAGTGTTAGTACTAGGGTTAAGGTTAGGATTAGGTCTAAGGTCAGGTTTATGTTTAAGAATAGGGCTCGGGTTATGTTTAGGCTAAGGGTTAGGCTTTGAGCTAGGGTTATGTGTAAGGCAGGGTTAGGGTTAGGACTACATTTAAGATTATGGTTATGCTTAGGGTAGGTTTAGGCCTCAGTTTAGGGCTAGGTTTTGTGTTAGGTTTAGGCCCAGGTTTAAGGCTATGTGTAATGTAAGATCTAGGGTTCTGATTACAACCAAATTTTTGGGTTAGAGTTATGGCTATGTCTAGTGTCTGGTTTAGGTTTTGGGTTAGGTTCAGGTTTACAGCTAGGTTTAGTGTTAGTGTTAGGTACAGTGTGCAGGTTAGAGTTAGCTTTAAGGTAAAAGGCAGAATTAGGACTAGAGTTTGGTCTAGGGATAGGTTTAGTGTTTGCTTTAGGTTAAGGAGTATGTTAAGGCTAGGGCTCAGGATTTTTTTAGGTCTTGGTCTAGAGTTATGGCTATATTTAGGATTAGGCTTAGGTCTAGGGCTAGTGTTAGGGTTAGGTTTAGGTATAAGTTTATTCATAGGACTAGTTTTAGGGTTTGGTTCATGGTTAGGGTCAGATTTAGACAGAGAGTTTGTGTTAGGGTAAGGATTTGAGTTAGTGTTAGAGCTAGAATGAGGGCTAGAATTAGGACTAGTAATAGGGTTAGGATTTGGATTAGGCATTGGGTTAGGATTAGGACTAAGGTTAGAATTATGGATTGGGTTTGGTTTAGGGTAAGTGATAGAGTTAGAGCTAGGGTTAGGGTTATGGTTAGGGTTAGGTTTAGGGCTAAGGTTAGGTTTAGGTTTATGTTTACTTCCAGGGTTAGGGCTCAGATTAGGGCTAGTTTTTCTGTTAGGTTTAGTGCTAGGGTTAGGGCTCTGGCTAATATAAGAACAAAAGTTATGATTGAGTTAGTATTTGGTGTAGATCTAGTGTTAGCATTATCTCTACAGATAGTGTGATATTTAGAATTAAGGTTAGTGTTTGAATATAAGTCAGGGTCAGGGTTAATTGTAGAATTGGGTCATAAATTAGAGCTAGAAAGTTATGGTGAGGCTTAGGGTTAGGATTTGGTTTAGGTTAATATTTACGTTTAGGACAATGGCTCAGTTTTGTTTAAGGGATAAGGCTAGGTTTATGACTATTTTTTGGATTAACGATAGTGTTAAGTCTAGTGGTAGGTTGAGGATTAGGCTTAGGGTTAGGGTCAAATGTCGATTTATGGTTAGATCTAGGGTAGAGTCTAGGGCTAGGGTTAGGGCTAAAGTTAGGGCGTGTGTTAGGTTTATTTTAATGAATATTGTTAGAACTAGATTGAGGGCTGGATAGAGTTAGAGTTAGTCTTAGGCCAAGGTTAGGGATAGAGTTAGGGTTAGGGCTAAATTAGGGCTAGGATTAGTGCTAGGGTTAGTGTTAGGTTTAGGCCTATGATTAGGGCTAGAGATATGGTTAGTGCTATGGTTAGAGTTAGTGATACGGTTAGGGGAAAGGATGGGGATATACCTAAGTTCAAGTCTAGGCAAGGGTTAAAATTAGAGATAGGGCTAGAGTTAGCATTTGGGTTAGATTTAAGGATAGGTATAGGCTAAGATGAGGACTAGTGTTTGTGTCAGGGTTAGGGTTAGGATTAGGGCTTGGGTTAATGTCATGTCTGGGTTTATGGTTATGTTTAGTTTTAGGGTTAGGTTATGGTTAAGTATAGTGTAAGGTTTAGGTTTAGGTTAAGGGTCAGGTTTAAAGCTCGTGTATTATTAGAGTCAGGGTTCGAGTAGGGTTTGGTTTAGGTTAAGATTCAGGGTTAAGGCTTGAATTAGCATTAGTGATAAGGTTAGGGTCTGGGTTAAGGCAATTGATAGGGTTAGGCTTAGGGTTCAGGTTATGTTAAGGTTTAGAGTCAGGCTTAGATCTAGGGTTAGTGTTAGGGTCAGAATAAGGGTCAGGTTTTGGGTTAAGGGTAGAGCTAGAATAAGACTGAGGGTTAGGACTAGTAAAAGAGTTAGGGTTTAGGATTGGCTAAAAATTAGTGTTAGGACTAGGGTAGCATTAGGGTGAGGGTTTGTCTTAGGGATAGGATTGGAGGCAGGGTTAGAAATAGGGATAGTGTTAAGGATATGGTTAGAGTTAGGGAATGGTTACTGTTAGGATTAGGTTTAGGTTAAGTGTCGTGGTTTCAGTTAATGTTATGATTAAAATTATGTTTAGGGATAGTGTTAGTGTTTGGGTTAGGGTTATAGTTAGGTTTAGGTTTAGTGTTAGCTTTAGGGTTATGTTTACTGTTAGGTTTAATGTTAGGATTAGTGAGTGTTAGGTTTAGTGTAAGGGTTAGGTTTAGGGTTAGTGTTAGCATTAAATTTAGGTTTAGAGACAGGGTTATGTTAGGGATAGGGTTAGGGTTAGCATTAGAGTTAGTATTAGTTTTAGAGTTAGGATTTGTTTTAGGGTTAGTGTTTGGTTTAGGTTTACAGTTTGGTTTAGGGTTACAGTTAATATTAAGGTTACGTTAAGGGTTAGGTTTAGTATTAGGATTAGGGGTAGGGTTCGTATTAGTGTTAGTGTTAGGGTTAAGTTTAGGCTTAGAGTTAAAAATTAGGGTTAGAGTTTGTTTTAGAGTTAGGATTAAAGTTGGCTTTAAAGGTAGTGTTAGGATTAGTGTTAGGGTTAGTGTTCGGTTAGGGTTAGGGTTTGTGTTAGGGTTTGTGTTAAGGTTATCATTAGGGTTGCAGTTAAATTAGAGTTAGAAGTAGGGTTAGGGTTAAGGTTAGTGTTAAGTTTAGGTTTTGGTTTAGGGTTAGTTATATTGTTAAGGTTGGGTTTAGGGTTAGTGTTAGCGTTAGGGTTAGGTTTAGTGTTAAGGTTAGGTTTGGATTAGTTTAGGTAGGGGCTAGAGTTAGGTTAGGGTTATGGTTATGGTTTGGTTATGGTTTTTGTTAGCATTAGAGTTAGGTTAAGGGTTTATCTTAGGGTTAATGTTAGGGTGTGGGTAAGTGTTAAGGTTACAATTAGGATTAGGTTTAGGTTTCGGGTTATAGATAGGGTTAGGTTTAGTGTGAGGATTATGGTTAGGATTAGGTTTATGGTACGTGTTAGTGTTAGGGTTAGGTTTAGGGTTAGGTTTAGGTGTAGGTTTACAGTTAGTTTAGGAATATTTTTACACTTAGGGTTAGGTTAAGTGTTAGGATTACTTTTTGGGTTAGTGTTAGTTTTAGGTTTAGGGTTAGTATTAGGATTAGGTTTAGAATAAGTGTTAGGGTGAGGGTTATGTTTATGGTGAGGTTTAGTATAAGTGTTATTGTTAGGGTTAGTGTTAGTGATAGGGTCAGGGCTAGGTTGAGGGTTAGATTTAGGGTTAGGGTTAGGTTTAAGTTTAGGTTTAGTGTTAGGGTAAGGGTTAGGTTTAGGACAGTTTTAGTGTTAGGATTAAGATTAGGGTTAGGGTTAGGGTCCATGTTAGTGTTAGGGTTCATTGTAGGGTTAGGGTTAGTGATAGGATTAGGATTAGGGTTAGGATAATTGTTAGGTTTAGGGTTAGGGTGGTGTTATTGTTAGTGTTAGGTTTAGGTTTAGTTTTATTATTAGTGTTAGTGTTAGGGTTAGGGTTAGGTTTAGGGATAATGTTAGGGTTATGGTTGGGTTCATGTAAGGGTTATGGTTAGAATTAGTGTTACGTTTAGGTGAGTATTAGGGTTAATGTTAGTGTTAAATTTAGGGTTCGGGTTTGGTATAGTGTTAGGGTTAGGATTAAATTTAGGGTAAGTTTGAGAGTTAGGGTTAGGGTTAGTGTTATGGTTAGTTTTAGTATTTTAGTTAGGCTTAGTGTTAAGTTTATGTTTAGGTTTAGTGTTAGGATTAGGTTTAGGGTATGTGTTAGTCTTAGGGTAAGGGTTAGGGTTAGGCTTAGAGATTTTGTTAGGGTTAGGGTTAGGGATAGTGTTAGGGTTAGGGTTAGGGTAAGGGTTATGGTTAGGGTTAATATTAGGTTTAGCATTAGGTTTATGGTTAGGTTTAATGATTGTTTTAGTGTTAGTGTTAGGTAAAGATTAGGTTTATGGTTAGATTAGGTTTAGGTTTATCGTTTGGATTAGCGTTTGTGTTCAGGTTAGGGATTGGGTTAGGGATAAGGTTACGGTTAGTGTTAGGATTAGTTTTACGTTAGGATTGGGGTTACGGTTCATGTTAGAATAAAGGTTAGGGTTAGGATTACTCTTTGGTTAGGGTTAGAGATATGTTTAGGGTTATTGTTAATTTAGGGTTAATGTTAGTGTTAGGGTTAGTGTTAGGTTTAGGTTAGGGTTAGAGTTAGATTAAGGAATGGTTACGGTTAGGGTTAGGGGCGTGTTAGGGTTAGGTTTAGTGTTAGTGTTAGGTTTAGGTTAAGGGTTAGATTTAGAATTAGGGTTAGTGTTATGAGTAGGGTGAGGATGTGTGATAGGTTAGAATTATGGTTAGGGTTAGGTTGAAGATTAGGGTTAGGGTTAGTGTTAGGGTTAGGGTTAGGTTTTGGTGTAGGTTTAGGGTTAGGGTTAGTGTGAGGGTTAAGGTTAGTGTTAGGGTTAGGGTGAAAATTCCTGATAGGGTTAGGGTTCGTGTTAGTGTCCAGGTTAGGGTTAAATTTAGGGTTAGTGTTAGGGTTATCATTATTTATTTATTTATTTTTTTTAGATATAGTGTTAGGGTTAGTGCTAATTTTAGATTTAGGGTTTGTGTTAGGCTAGGGTAAGGGTTAGTTTAGTGTTAGTGTTAGGGTTAGGCTTAGGGTTAGGGTTAGTGTTAGGGTTTGCATTAGGGTTAGAGTTAGGGTTAATATTAGTGTTTTGGTTAAGTTCAGGTTTAGGATTAGTGTTAGGGTTAGGGTTAGTGTTAAGTTAGTGTAAGGATTAGTGTTAGGGTTAGGGTAAAATTTAGGTCTAGAGTTAGTTTTAGGATTAGGGTTAGTGTTAGTGTTAGGTTAAAGTTTATGGCTTGGGTTAGGGTTATGAAAAGATTTAGTGTTAATATTAGGGATAGGGTTATGGTTAGGGTGAGGTTTAGGTTTAGGTTTAGTGTTATTTTAGAGTTGTGTTAGAGACTGTTTTAGGGTTATGGTTAGGGTTAAGATTAGGGTTCTGGTTACAGTTAGGATACCGGTTAAGTTTAAAGTTAGGGTTAGAATAAGATTAGTATTAGGGTTAGGGTTAGGTTTAAGGTTAGGGTTAGTGTTAATGATAGATTTAGGGTTAGCATTAGGGTTAGTGTTAGGTTTAGTGTTATGGTTAGGTTTGGATTAGGCTTAGGGTTACAGTTAAGATTAGGGTTATGGTTACAATTAGGGTTAGTATAATGGTTTGAGTTAGGGTTAGGGTTATGTTTAGTGTTTGTGATAGGGTTAGGATTTGGCTTAGTTTTCAGGTTAGGTTTAGGGTTAGTTTTAGAATTAGAATTAGGGTTGATTTTAGTGTTAGTCTAAGGATTAGTGTTAGGGTGAGTGTTCGGTTAGGGTGAGGGTTTGTGTTAGTGTTAGGGTTAAGGTTATCTTAAGGCCTATGGTTAAGATTAGATTTAGAATTAAGATTAGGGTTATCGTTACAAATAGGGTTAAGGTTAGCATTAGGTTTAGGTTTAAGGTTAGATTTAGTTATTGAGTTAAGGTTAGATTAAGGGTTAGTGTTAGGGTTAGAATTCGTTTTTTGGTTAGATTTAGTCTTAGGGTTAGTGTAGAGTTAGGGCTAGTGTTAGGTAAGGGTAAGGTTGGGTTTAATGTTACTGATAGGGTTAGGTTTAGAGTTAGTGTTAGGGTTAGGGTTTGAATTAATGTTAGGGTTATTATTAGCATTTCGGTTGTTTAGGGTTAGTGTTAGGGTTAGTGTTAGGGTTAGTGTTATTTTAGAGTTCCTGTTGTGGTTAGGGTTAGTGTTAGAGTTAGGGTGAGAGGTCATATTAGTGTTAAGGTTAGGGTTAGTGTTAGGGTTAGAGTCAGGTTTAGAGTTAGGTGAAATTAAAGGATGATTTAGTAGTAGTGTTAGAGTTAAAGTTATGGTTCGGGTTAGGGTTACTGTTAGGGTTAAGTGTTAGGGTTAGTGTTTGTGTTATGGTTAGTTTTAGGATTAGTATTAGCTTTTTGGTTAGGTTTAGGTTTAGGGTTAGTGTTAGTGTTAGGATTAGTGTTGGTTTAGGGTTACAGGTGTGGTTAGGGTTAGTGTTAGGGTTAGTGTGAGAGATCCCGTAGGGTTAGGTTTATCGTTAGTGTTAGAGTTAGGGTTAGTATTAGAGTTAGTATTAGTGTTTAGGTTAATTTTAGGGTTAGGGTTAGGGTTAGTATTAGTTTTAGGGTTAACATTAGTGTTAGTTTAGGGTAAGAGTTAGGGTTAATGTTAGGGTTAGAGTTAGGATTAGTGTTAGGGTTAGGGTAAGGTTTACTGCTAGGAATAGTGTTATGAAAGATTTAGTGTTAGTATTAGTGTTAGTGTTAGGGTTAGTGTGAGGTTTAGGGTTAGTGTTAGTGTTAGTGTTAGGGTTTGTGTTAAGGTTACACTTACGGTTAAATTTAGGGCTACAGTTACAGTTAGGATTGGGGTTAATGTTAGAGTTAGAATGAGGTTAGGATAATGGTTAGAGTTAGGTTTATGGTTAGGGTTAGGGTTAGTGTTAGGGTTAGCATTAGGGTTAGTGTTAGAATTAGTATTAGTGTTTTGGTTAGGTTTAGGGTTAGAGTTATTGTTATTTTTAGGATTAGGGTTATTGTTAGGATAAGGTAAGTATTAGGGTTAGGTTTAGTGTTAGGGTTAGTGTTAGTGTTAGTGTTTGGGTTAGGGTTAGAGTAAGGTTTAGGGTTAGGGTTAAAGTTAGTGTTAGGGTTTTCATTAGGGTTAGATTTCCACTAGGGAACGGGTTAATGTAAATTTAGGGTTAGGATTAGGGTTAGGATAGGCTTAGTGTTATGGTTAATTTTTCAGTTTATGTTACAGTTAGTGTTAGGGTTATGTTTAGGGTGAGTGTTGCATTAGGGTTTGTTTTAGTGTTAGGTTTAGGGTTAAGTTAGGGATAGGGTTAGGGTTAGGGTTAGGTATAGTTTTAGGGTTGATGTTAGGTTTTGGTTTAGGGTACGTGTATGGATAGGGTTAGGGTTAGATTTTAGTTAGGGTTAGGGTTTGGCTGAAGGTTCATATTAGGGTTAGGGTTAGTGTTAGACTTAGGATTAGGGTTAGTTTTAGCATTACAGTTAGGGTTATCATTAGTGTTTGGTTTAGCGTTATAATTAATTTAGGGTTAAATGTACAGTTAGAATTAGGTTAATGTCAGGTTTAGAGTTAGGTTTAGTTTTAATGTAAGGTGTAGTGTTGTGGTTAGGATTATGTTTTGTGTAAGTGTTAGGGTTAAGGTTAGGGTTCGGTTTAGGTTTCGGGTTAGGGTTAGTGTTGATGTTATTGTTAGGGTTAAGGTTGATGTAATTGTTAGGTAATGGTTAGAGTTAGGGTTGGTTTTAGAATTAGGATGATTGATAGTTTAGTGTTAGGTTTAGCGTAAGTTTAGGGTTATGGTTATGGTTATGATTAGGGTTAGGATAACGTTAATGTTATTGTTAGTGTTAGGGTAAGTTTTAGGTTTAAGTTTACAGTTATTGTTAGTCTTAGTGTTAGGGTTAGATTTAGGGTTAAGAAAAGGTTTAGGATTAGGATTATGATTAGATTTAGTGTTACTGTTAGGGTTAGGGTTAGGGTGAGTATTATGGTTAGGATTAGTCTTATTGTTACGGTTCGTGTTCTGATTAAAATTAGGGTTGGGTTTAGGTTTAGGATTAGGGTTAGGTTAGGGTTAGGGTTAGGGTTAGGGTTATTATTAGGGTTAGGGTTAGGATTCTTTTTAGGGTTCTTGTTAGGAATAGGGTTTGGGATAGGTTTACTTATTGTTAGTGTTAAGTTTATTGTTCATGTTAGGGTTAGGGTTAATGTTAGTGTTAGCTTTATATTTATATTTAGGGTTAGGCTTAGAGTTAGTTTTAGTGTTAGGTTTAGGGTTAGCATTAGGGTTAAAGTTAGGGTTAGGTTAGGTTTAGGGTTAGTGTTCTTTTTTGTTTATGGTTAAAGTAAGGTTTAGAGTTAGGTTTAGGGTTCTAATTCCAGTTAGTATTACTGTTAGAGTTAGGGTCAGTTTGAGTGTTAGGTTTAGAGTTAGGTTTAGAGTTAAGTTTAGTGTTAGGTTTAGGGTTAGTGTTTTGGTTAGGGTTATGATTATGATTAGGATTAGATTAGGTTTAGGTTTAGTGTTATGGTTAGGTAAGAATTAGAGTTAGGGTTTGGGGTAGTGTTAAGGTTAGGGTTAGAGTTTTGGTACAGTTTGAATTAGTGTTAGAGTTAGGGTTAGGGTTCATGTTAGGGTAGGGTTAGGGTTAGTGTTAGGGTAGGGTTAGGGTTAGTGTTAGCTTTAAGTTTAGGTTTAGGGTTAGGATTAGTGTTAGCGTTAGGGTTAGGGTTAGGTTTATTGTTAGTGTTAGCTTTAGGATTAGGTTTAGTTTTAGGTTTAGTGTTATCGTTAGATTTAGGGTTCATGTTAAAATTAGGGTTAGGGTTAGTTTTAGGGTTAGGGTAAGATTTAGGCTTAGGCTAACTGTTAGTGTTAGTGTTTGGGTTAGGGTTAGGAATAGTGTTAGGGTTAGGGATAGGTTTAGATTTAGTGTTATGGTTAGGGTTAAAGTTAGGGTTAATGTTATATTTAGGATTAAGATTAGGAGTACTTTTATGGTTAGGTTTAGAATTAAGATTAGTTTTAATTTAATGGTTAGGGTTAGGGTTAGGTTTAGGATTAGGGTTTACATTAGTATTAGTCTTACGATTGGGGTTTGGGTTAGGGTTATGATTAGTTTTAGATTTAGAGTTATGGTTTGTGTTAGGGTTACATTAGGTTTAGGTTTTGTGTTAGGGTTAGGTTTAGGGTTAATATTACGGTTAGTATTCGGGTTAAAGTTAGTGTTAGGTTTAGGGTTATTGTTAGGGTTAAGGTTAGGGTTGAGGTTAGAATTAGGGTTAGGGTTAGGTTTAGGGTTGGTTTTAGTGTTAGGCTTAGTGTTATGGTTAGTGCTAGTTTTAGTGTTTGGTTCAAGCTTAGGTTTAGAAATAGAGTTAGGTTGAGTATTAGGGTTAGAATTAGTGTTGGGGTTAGGGTTAGGGTTAGTGGTTAGGTTTAGTTTTAAATTTATGGTTAGTGTTAGTCTTATGATGAGGGATAAGTTTAGTATTAGAGTTAGGGCTAGGGTTAAGTTTAGTGTTAGGGTTAAAATTAAAGTTAGTGTCAGGATTAAGGTTAGGTTTAGGTTAGTGTTTTGATTAGGGCTAGGGTTAATATTAGGTTTAGGCTTAATGTTCATGTTAGGTTTAGGGCTAGTGTTCATTTTAGGGTTATATTGAGGGTTATGGTGAGGGTTAGGTTTAGAATTATGGTTACAGTTAATGTTAGAAATAGTGTTTGGGTAAGGGTTAGTTTGGGTTTAGGCTCAGTGTTAGAGTTAGTGTTAAAGTTAGGGTTAGGGTTAGGATAAGGGTGAGTTTTAAAGTTATGTTAGGGTTGGGGTTATGGTTAGGAATATGGCTAAGTTAAAGGTTAAGTTTAAGGTTAGGGTCAGGGTTAGTGTTAGTGTTAGGGTACAGTTAGGTTTACGGTTAGTGTTAGTGTTAGGGATAGGATTAGGTTTAGATTTAGGTTTAGCGTTAGGGTTAGGGTTACGGTTAGGGTTAGGATTAGTGTTAGGGTCAGATTTATGGTTTGTGTAAAGTGTGTAAAGTTTAGGGTTAGTTAGTGTGAGGGTTAGTGATAGGGTTCAAGTTAGGGTTATGGTTAGTGTTTGGTTAGTGTTAGGTTTAGGGTTATTTTAAGGGTTAGGGTTACTGTTATGTTTACAGTTCAGATTATGATTTGTGGTAGCATTAGGGTTAGGTTAATATTAGGGTTAGAGTTAAGTTGAAGGTTATGTTTAGTGATAGTGTTTGGGTTAGGATAGGAATATTGTTAGGGTTAGATATAGGTTTAGGGTTAGTTTTAGGGTGAGGGCTATGGTTAGGGGTAGGGTTAGTGTTATGAATAGGATTAATGTTATGGATAGGGTTCATGTTATGTTTAGGGTTACGGTTATGGTTAGGGTTAGTTTTAGAGTTAGGGTTATTGTTTGGGTTAGTATTAGGGTCAGTTTTAGAGTTAGGGTTAGGGTTAGCATTAGTGTGAAGATTAGAGTCAGGGTGAATGATATGGTTTGTGTTAGGTTAAGAGTTAGTGATAGGGTTTTTGTTAGGTTTAGGGATAGGGTAAGGTTTATGGTTATGTTTAGTATTAGGGTGAGATTGAGGCTTAGGGTTAGGTTTAGGCTTAGGTTTAGGGTTACCCATATGTTAGGGTTAGTTTTAGGGATGGGGTTAGTGTTAAATTTAGAGTTAGTGTTAGGTTTCATGTTAGAGTTTGGTTAGGGTTAGTGATAGTGTAGGGATTGGGGTAAGGGATAGTTTTAGAATTAAGTTAGGTATAACATTAGGGTTATTGTTAGGGTTAGGGTATGGTTTAGGGTTTGTGTTAGGGGTATGGTTTGGGTTAGGGTTAGGTTTACATTAGGCTTAGGGTTAGGGTTATGTTTAGGTTTAATGTTAGGGTTATGATTAGGTTTAATGTTAGTATTATCATTAGGGTTAGGGTAGGGTTTGTGTTAGGGTTAGTTTTAGGGTTAGGGTTTGTGTTAGAGTTAGGATTAGGGTTAAGGTTTGTGGTAAATATAGGGTTAGGTTAGTGTTATGTTTAATTTTAGTTTTAGGGTTAATTATTTGGGTTAGTGTTAGGATTAGTTTTAGGTTAGGTTTTGGGTTCATGTTAGGGTTAGGATGAAGGTGATTGATAGTATTAGGTTTAAATTTATGGTTAGGCTTAGTGTTAGTTTAGGTTTATGTTTAGGTTTAGGATTAGGAATAGTGTTAGTGTTATGGATAGGTTTAGGTTTAGTGTTTAGATCATGATTAAAGTAGGCTTAGTGTTAAGTTTAGGATTAGGGTTAGGGTTGGGGTTAGAGTTAGTATTAGTGTTAGAATTAGTGTTATGGTTAGGGTTAGGTTTAGGGTTAATGTTAGTGTAGGGATAGTGTTAAGGTTAGTGTTAGTGTTAGGTTTAAGGTTAGGTTTATGCTTAGGGTTAGTGATAGGGTTAGGTTTAGGGTTAGTGTTAGTGTTAGGTTAGGCTGAGGGTTGGTTAAGGGTTAGGGTTAGGCTTATGTTAGGGTTAGGTAAGGCTTAGGGTTAGGTCAAAGTAGGATTAGGTTTAGGATTAGGGTTAGTTTTAGGGTTAGTGTTAGGGTAAGGTTTAAGTTTAGGTTTAGTGTTAGGATGAGGGTTAGTGTTATGGTTAGGGTTAGGGTTAGTGTTACGTTTTGTTTTAGGTTTTGGATTAGGTTTGTGTTAGGTTTACGTTTAGGGTTAGTATTAGTCAGTGTTAGTGTTACAGTTAGGGTAAGTGTTATGTTTAGGATTAGTATTTTAGTAAGGGTTAGAGTTAGGTTTAGGTTTACTGTTAGGGTTACAGTTATGTTTAGTGTTCATGTTAGATTTAGGTTTAGAGTTAGGTTTAGGGTGATTTTTAAAGTTAGGGTTAGGGTTAGGTTTAGGGTTGTGGTTGGGATTAAGCTTATGTTTAGGGTTAGAGTTAAGGTTAATTTAAGGCTTAGTGTATTGGCTAAAATTAGTTCAGGTTTAGGGTTATGGTTAGTGTAGGATTAGGGTTAGGTTTAGGGTTAGGGTTAGTGTTGGTTTTAGGGTTATGTTTAGGGTTAAGGTTTGGTTTAGTGTTAGCTTTACGTTTAGTTTTCATGTAAGTGTTAGGGTTATTGTTAGTGTTAATTTTAGGGTTAAGGTTAGCATTACTGTTCGTTTTAGGATTAGGTTTAGTGTTTGTGTTAGGATTAGGGTTAGTGTAACAGTTAATGTTATGGTTAGTATTAGGGTTAGGGTTAGGGTTAGGGTTTGTGTTAGCGTTAGAGTTAGGGTTAGTGTTAGGTTTAGGTTGAGGTTTAGTTTTAGTGTTAATATTAGTGTTAGGGTTAGAGTTAGTGTTGGTATTAGGGTTATGTTTAGGGTTGAGGTTTGGTTTAGTGTTAGGTTTAGGTTTACTTTTCATGTAAGTGTTAGGGTTAATGTTAGTGTTAATTTTAGGGTTAAGGTTAGCATTAATGTTTGTTTTACGGTTAGGTTTAGGGTTTGTGTTAGGATTAGGGTTAGGTTTAGGGTTAGTGTAAGGTTTAATGTTAGGGTTAGTATTAAGGTTAGGGTTAGGGTTCGTGTTAGTGTTAGAGTTAGGGTTAGTGTTAGGTTTAGGTTGAGGTTTAGTTTTAGTGTTAGTATTAGGGTTAAGGTTAGGGTTTGTTTTAGGGATTATGTTAGTTTTAGGATTAGGCTTTGTGTTAGATTTACATTTAGTGTTATTGTTAGGCTGAGTTTTAGTATTACATTTAGGGTTAGAATTAAGTTTAGGATTAGTGTTTGGGTAAGGGTTATAGTTAGGTTTAGTGTTAGTGTTAGGGCTATGTTTAGATTTAGTGTTAGGGTTAGTTTTAGGTTTAGGGTGAGTTTTAAAGTTAGTGTTAGGGTTAGGGTTAGAGTTAGTATTACGGTTATGGTAAGGATTAAGTTTTGGGGTAGGGTTAGAGTTAGGTTTAGTGTTAGGGTTACGGTTCTGGTTAGTGTTAGAGTAGGGTTAATATTACTGTTAGGTTTTTTGTTAGGGTTAGTGTTAGGTTAAGGGTAGAGTTATGGTTCATGTTAGGGTTAAGTTTAGGTATAATTTTAGATTCAAGTTAGGGTTAGGGTTAGTGTTAGGATTACTATAAATTTTAGGGTTAGGTTTAGGATGAGAGTTAGAGTTCATATTAGGCTTAGGTAAGGATTAGGTTTAAGGATAGGGTTAGGGTTAGTGATTGTGTTAGTTAAGGTTTAGGATTATGATTAGTGTCAGGGTTAGTGTTAGGTTTAGGGTAAGTGTTAGTGTTAGGGTTAGGATTGTGTTTAGGATTAGTATTAGGGTTAGTGTTAGGTTTAGTGTTAGTTTTAGGTTTAGGTTTTGTGTAATAGTTAGGGTTATGTTTAGTGTTAGTTTTGGGGTTAAGTTTAGGGTAAGTGTTAGGGTTAGGGTTAGGGTTATGGTTAGTATTAGGGGTAGGGTTAGGGTTAGTGTTAGGGTTACTTTGAGAGTTAGTATTAGGGTTATGGTTAGGGTTACTTTTAGTATTAGGGATAGGGTTAGTGTTTGGGTTAAGTTTAGGGTTAGTTTTAGAGTTAGGATTAGGGTTAATGTTAGTGTTAATATTAGTGTTAGGTTCAGGGATATGTTTTGTGTTAGGGCAAGGGTTAGGTTTGGGGTTTCTTTTAAGGTTAGTGATGCAGTTAGTGTTAGGTTTAGGGTTAGGATTAGAGTTTGAATGAGGTTTAGGATTAGGGTTAAGGTTAGTTTTAGGGTTACAAGAAGTATAGAGTTAGTGTTAGTGTTACGGTTAGTGTTAGGGTTATAGTTAGGTTTAGGGTTTTGTTAGGGTTAGGTTAGTGTGAGGGTTATGGTTAGGGTTACGTTTAGTGTATGTGTTAGTGTTAGTGTTAGGGTTAAATTTAGGGATAGTGTTAGGGTTTGGGATATGTTTAGGGTTACATTTAGTGTTAGGGTTAGGACTAGAGTTAGTGTCACTGTAGGGTTAGGGTTTGGTTAATGTTAGGGTTAGTTTTAGGGTTATGGTTAAGGTTAGTTTTGGGTTAGGGTTAGGGTTAAGCTTCCAGTTAGGGTTAAGGTTAGCTTTAGAATTAGTTATAGGATTAGGGTTAGGGTTAGGTTTTGGGTTTGGGTTAGGAATAGGGTTAGTGTTAGGTTAGTGTTAGGGTAAGAATCATGGTTTGTGTTAGGGTAAGGTTTAGGTTTAGATTTTCTGTAATGGTTAGGGTTAAAATATAGGTTTAGTGTTAGGGTTAGTTTTAGGGCATGTGTTGCTTTAATGGTTATGATTAGGTTTAGCATTAGTGTTTGGTTTTGTGTTATACTTAGGTTTAGTTTTAGGGTAAGGGTTAGTGTTAGTGTTAGTCTTACAGTTAAGTTTATGCATAGGAAGAGGGTTGGAGTGCGGCATAGGATTAGGGTTAGTTTTATGGTTACAGGTAGGATAGGTAAAGTTTTAGGATTAAGGTGAGTGTTACTCTTAGTTTTAGTGTTAGTGTTAGGGTTAGTGACAAGTTTAGTGTTGGGGTTAGGTTTAGTGTTAGATTAGCATTAATGTTAGTGTCAGTGTTAGTGTTTGTGTTACGGTTAGGGTTACTGTTAGTTAAGGGTTAGGGTTAGTGTTATATTATAGTTAGGGTTATGTTTTGCTATAGCATTTGTTTTATGTTTATGGTTAGTGTTAGTGTTAGGATAATGTTAGGTTTATGGTTATGATTAGGGTTAGGTTAGCATTAGGGTTAGTGTTAGGGTTAGGTTTATGTTTAGTATTAGGGTTAAGGTTAGTTTTAGGGTTATTATTACAGTTAGGGTTATGGTTATGGTTAGTGTTAGTGGGAGGTTCAGTCTTAGGGTTAGTGTTAGGTTTATGGGTATGGTTAGGATACATGTCAGGTTTAGGGTTAGTGTTAGGTTTGGGTTTAGGTTTAGGGTTAAGGTAAGGGTTAGTGTTATGTTTAGGTTTATGGTTAGGTTTAAGGGTAGTTTTTCCTTAGTGTTTTACTTCAATTTAATGTTAGTGTAGTGTGATTTCTAGGATTAGGTTTAGGGTTCAGATCAGGGTGAGGCTTAGGGTTAGTGTCAGGGTAATAGGGTTAGTGTTATGGTTATGGTTAGGGTTAGCGTTAGGTTAGTGTTAGTGTTAGGGTTAGGGTAAGCGTTAGGGTTAAGATTAGTGTTAGTGTTAGGGTTAGGGTTTGGTTTACATTAGGGTTAGAGTTTGACTTATAGTTCATGTTAGAATTAAGGTTAGAAGTGTTTAGTTTAGGGTTAGTGTTAGGGATATGGTTAGGTTTAGTGTTATGGAGAGGGTTAGTATTAGGGTTGTGTTCGGGTTAGGATTAGGGTTAGGGTTTGTGTTAGGGATAGGATTAGAGTTAGTGTTAGGTTTTGGTTTAGGTTGAGGGTTAGAGTTAGGGTTAGGGTTAGGGTTAATGTTAGTGTTAGGTTAGTTTTAGGGTTAGGGATAGGGTTAGGCTTAGGGTAAGCAATAAGTTTAGGTTTAGGTTAACTGTTAGTATAAGGGATATGGTTAGGGTTAGGTTAGGGTTAGGGTTAGGATTAGAGTTAGGGTTCGTGTTAGGATAAGGGTTAGTGTTAGGGTTGGTGTAATGATTAGGGTTATTGTTAGGGTTAGTGTTAGTGTTTGAATAAGGATTAGTGTTAGGTTTAGCATTAGGATTAGGGAGCAGGTTAGATTTAGTGTTCAATTGAGGGTTATGATTAGGGTTAGGTTAGGGTTAGGGTTCGTTAAGAGTTAGGGTTAGATTAGATTTAGGGTTTTTGTTTGGGTTAGGGTTTGTGTTTGTATTTGGGTTAGGTTTAGGATTAGGGTAACAATAGTGGAAGGGTTAGGGTGATGGTTAGGGTTATGATTTTGGTAGGGTTAGGGTTAGGCTTATTGTTAGGGATAGGGTAAGGGTTATGACTAAGTAAGTGTTAAGTTTAGGGTTAGAGTAACTGTTAGGATCAATGTTAGGTTTAAAGTTAGTGTTAGGGTTATTTTTAGGTTAGTTTTAGCGTTTGGGTTAGTGTTAGAATTAGTGTTAGCTTTAGGGTTTTCGTTTGTGATATATTTAGAATGAGATTTAGGGTTTGTTTTAGGGTTAGGATTAGGGATAGTTTTATGGTTAGTATTAGGGTTAGAGTGTGGCTTAAGATTAGTTTTAGGATTATGGTTAGGGTTAAGGTTAGTGTTAGGGTTAGGTTTAGTGTAAGGATTAGGGTATATTTAGGGTTAAGTTTGGTGTTAGGTTTAGGGTTAGGGTTAGGGTTAGTATAGGATTAGAGTAGGGGTAAGTTTAGTGTTAAAATTTGGGTTTGAACAAGTATTAGGGTTAGAGTTAGGGTTAGGGTTAGGGTGTGTAAAGTTGAGGGTTAAGGTTAGTTTAGAATTATTGTTATGGTTTGGGTTACGGTTTTTGTTAGGGTTAGAATTGTGTTACATTAGTGTTAGAGTTATGGTTATGGTTAGGGTTAGTGTTAAGGTTAGAATTAGGGTTAGGTTTATGTTTATTGTTAGGTTATGGTTAGGTTTAGGGTTAGAGTTATGTTAGGGTAACTGTTAGTTTAAGGGTTAGGGTGAGGTTTGGGGTAGTGTTAGGCTTAGGGTGAGGGTTAGGTTTAAGATTCGATTTAGAATTAGGGTTTCGGTTTGGGATAGGCTAGTGTTTCTTTTGGGTAAAAATTATGGTTAGGGTTAGTTTTACAGTTAGGGTTAAAGTTAAGATTAGGTTAAGGTTAAGATTAGGGTTAGTTTTAGGATTAAATTTAGGGTTATGGTTAGGATTAGTTTGGGGTTAGAATTAGAGTTAAAATTAGAGTTCAGGTTATGTTTTTGTTTAGTTTTAGTGTTAGGGTTAGGATTAAGGTTACTGTTAGGGTTAGTATTAGGTTTAGAGTTATCATTTGTGTTATTTTTAGGGTTTGTGTTAAAGTTAAATTTAGATTTATGTTTTTTGTTATGGTTACTAAGAGGGTTAAAGTGGGGCATAGGGTTAGATTTAGGGTAGGTTTTATGGTTACGGGTAGGTTACAATTAGTGTTAAGGTTAGAGTTCGGGTTAGTGTTAGTAATAAATTTAAGGTTAGGGCTAGGGATAGGGTTAGTATTAAGTTTAGGGTTAGTGTTAGGGTTACTGATAGGGATAGAGTTGACATTAGGATTAGTGTTTGGAATAGGGTTAGGGTTAGTTTTAGGATTAGTGTAAGGTTTAGGGTTAGGGTTTAGTTAGGAAACAGTTAGGATTAGTGTTATATTATGGTTAAGGTTACATTTTGGATCAGGTTTGTGTTAGAATTACAGTTACATTTAGGGTTGGGGTTACTTTAGTCTTAGGTTGGAAGCTAGGGTTAGTGTTAGGGTTAATGTTAGGGTTAGTGTTTGGGTTAAAGATAGGTTTAGTGTTAGGGTTCTTGTTAGTTTTTGGGTTAGTGTCAGGAATAGGGTTATGTTTAGGGTTAGATTTAGGGTTAAGTTTAGTGTTACAGTTAGTGTTAGAGTTAGGGCTAGTTTTAGGATTCGTAGTATGATTATGGTTCGTGTTAGTGTTTTATATAGGGTTGATTTTATGGTTAGGATTAGTGTTATGTTTAGGGTTATGATTAGGGTTAGGATTAGTGTTTGGGTTAGTGTTAGGGTTAGGTTTACAGATAAGTTGAGGCTTATGGTTTGTGTTGTGATAGGATTAGTTTTAGGTTTCAAGTTAGTGTTAGGGTTTGTGTTAGGTTTAGGGTTTATTTTGGGGTTAAGTTTATGGTTAGGGTTAGGGTTATTGATAGTATTTGGGTTAAGTTTAATGTTAGGTTTAGACTTAGGTTTAGGGATAGTTTTTGTGTTAGTATTATCGTTAGGTTTAGGGCTATGGTTTATCTTACCATTAGGGTTAGGTTTAGGGTATGGTTAGTGTTAAGGATAGGGTTAGGGTTAGTGTTAGGAATAAGGTAAGGGTTTGGGTTAGTGTTAGGTTTTGGTTAGGGTTAGGTTGCGGTTATGTTTATGGTTTGTGTTAGGTTTAGGTTTTGTGTTATGGTTAGGGTTAGGGTTGTGGTTAGAATTTCAGTTGGGGTTTGGGTTAGTGTTAGTGTTAGGTTTAGGGTTCGGTTTAATATAAGGTATAGGGTTTGAATTAGGGTTAGAATAAGTTTTAGGGGTAGGATTTGGGTTATGGAAATAATTAGTGTTAGCTTTAGTGTTAGGGTTTGGGTTAATGGTAGGGATAGGGTTAGGGTTATTGTTAAGTTTATGGTTAGGTCTTGTATTGGGGTTTTGGTTACTCTTATAGTTTGGGTTATGATAAGCGTTAGGATAATGGTTAGGGTTAGGTTTAGGGTAAGTGTTACTCTTAGGGTTAGGGTTAGGGTCAGGGTTTGTGTTAGGGTTAGCGTTCATGTTAGGTTTAGGTTTAAATTTAGGGTTATTGTTAGGTTTAGGGTTAGGTTTAGGGTTAGTATTAGTGTTTGGGTTAGGGTTACTCTTAGGTTTAGGGTTACTGTTAGTGTTAGGTTTAGTTATAGGTTTAGGGTTAGTGTTAGGGTGAGGGTTAGGTTTAGGGTTACATTTAGGGTTACGTGTAAGGTTTCAATTAGAGTTAGGGTTAGCATTAGGGTTAGTGTTAGAGTTAGGGTTAGGATTAGGATTAGTTTACAATTAGTGATAGGGTAGGGTTAAGGTCACGGTTTGTGTTAGGGTTAGGGTTCAGAATAGGGTTAGGGTTAGGGTAAGTGTTAGGATTATGGTTATGGTTAAGTTTAGAGTTAGTGTTAGGGTTTGAGTTAGTGTTAGGGATAGGGTTAGAGTTAGAATTAGGGTTAGTGTTACTGTTACATTAGGGTCAGGGTTAGTGTTAGGTAAAAGTTTAAGGTTAGAGTGAGGTTTAGTGTTAATGTTAGGGTTAGGGTGAGCTTTATGGTTAGGGTTAGGGTAGGTGTTAGGGTTATGATTAGGGTTAGGTGTAGATTAGTGTTTGGTTTAGGTTTTGTGTTAGTATTAGGGTTATAGTTAGGGTTACGTGAAGGTTAGTGTTAGGGTTAGGTTTGAGTTAGGGTTAGGGTTTGTGTTCATGTTATGGTTAGGGTTAGGGTTATTGTTAGGTTTAGGTTTAGGGTGAGGGTTATATTTAGTGTTAGGATATTGTTAGTGTTAGGTTAGTTTTATGGTTAGGGTAAGTGTTTTTGTTTGTGCTAGGGTGAGGGTTGGATTACGTTTAGTGTTAGGGTTAGATTTAGATAAGGATTAGTTTAAGTTTAGGGATAAGGTGAGAGTTCATGTTAGTGTAAGGGTTAGGGTTATTGTTAGTATTAGGTTTAGGTTTAGGGTTAGGGTTTATTTAGGGTTAGGATTATGATTAGGTTTAGCATTAGAGTTTGGGTTAGAGATATACATAGGTTTAGAGTTACTTTTAGTGTAAGGGTTAGGGTTAGTTATAGGTTTAGTGTTAGTGTTAGGGTGAGGGTTAGGGTTAGGCTTATAGTTAGGGTTAGGTATAAGGTTTGGATTAGGGTTAGGGTTAGTGTTAGGGTTAATGTTAGAGTTAGGGTTAGGGTTATGATTATTTTAGAAATAGTGTTAAAGTAGGGTTAGGTTAAGGATTTTTAGGGTTAGGGTTCGAATTCAAGTTAGGATTAGTTTAAGTGTTAGGGTTAAGGTTAGTGTTAAAATTAGAATTAGGATTAGGTTTAGGGTTAGTGTTAGAGATAGGGTTAAGGTTAGTATTAGGGTTAGGGTTACTGTTACATTAGGGTTTGGGTTAGTGTTAGGTAAAGGTTGAGGGTTAGAGTGAGGTTTAGTGTTAATGGTAGGGTTAGGGTTAGCTTTAGAGTTAAGGTTAGGGCAGGGGTTAGGTTCATGTTTAGGGTTGGCTTAAGGTTAGTGTTTGGTGTAGGTTTTGTTTTAGTGTTAGGGTTATAGTTAGGGTTATTGTGAAGGTTAGCATTAGGATTTGGTTCAAGTTAGGGTTAGGGTTTAGATTCGTGTTAGGGTTGGGATTATTGTTAGTGTTAGGTTTAGGTTTAGGGTGAAGATTAGATTTAGGGTTAGAGCTATTGTTAGTGTTAGGTTAGTTTTATGGTTATGGTTAGGGTTAGTGTTAGCGTTAGTCTTAAGTTTGGATTAGGTTTAGTGTTAGGGTTAGAGATATGGTAAGGTATAGTTTAAGTTTAGGTTAAGGTAAGGAATACGGTGAGGGTTCGTGTTAGTGCAAGGGTTAGGGTTAGTGTTGGTATTAGGTTTAGCTTTATGGTTAGGGTTAGTGTTAGTGTTAGGGTTAGGGTTATGTTTAGTGCTAGAGTTTGGGTTAGGGTAATAGTTAGGTTTAGGTTTAGTGTTAGGTTTTGGTTAGGGTTAGTGTTAGGTTTAGGGTTAGGTTTAGTGTGAGGATAAGGGTTCAGTTTTGGGTTTGGTTTAGGGTTAGGGCTATTGTTACAGTTACAAAAACGGATAGGGCTATGTTTAGATAAGATTTAGGTTTAGGATTAGGGTTATCTTTAGGTTTAGGTTTAGGTTCAGTTGTAGGTTTAGGTTTAGCATTAGGTTTAGTGTTGTGTTAGGGTTAGGGTAACAGATAGGATTAGGTTATAGTGAGGCTTAGTGTTACTGTTAGAATTAGTTTTAAGGTTACATTTAGGTTTAGGGTTATGGTTAGGGTTAGGAATACAGTTAGGATTAAGGTTAGTGTTAGGTTTGGAGTTAGGTTTAGGGTTAGAATTAGTAACAGTGTTACCATTGGGGTAAGTTTAGTGTTAACATTTATGTTTAGGTTTAGGTTTAGTGTTAGATTTAGGTTTAGGGTTTTGTAATGGTTAAGGTTAGCATTAAGAAAGGTTTAGGGTTAAGTTTTGGGTTAGGTTTTATGTTAGGGTTAGGGTGAGGGTTACGTTAGGGTTATCGTTATGGTTTTGGTTAGGGTTAGGGTTAGTGTTTGGTTAGTATTAAGGATAAGGTTAGACCTAGGGTTATGTTGAGTATTAGGTTTTGGGGTAGGTTTATGGTTAGTGTTAGGGTTAAAGTAATTGTTAGTTTTAGGGTTAGAGTTAGCTTTAGTGTTAGTGTTAGGGTTAGGGTTCATGTTAGGGATAGGGTTAGGGTTAGGGTTAGGGTTAGAATTAGTAATAGGGTTAGTGTTAGGGTTTAGGTCAGGGACAGAGTTAGTGTTTGGTTTAGGTTTAGGGTTAGGTTTAGGTTTAGTATTAGAGATAAAGTTAGGGTTAGTGTTAATTTTAGGGTTAAGGTTAGTTTTGGGGTTAGTGTAAAGTTTAGGGTTTGTGTTATGGTAACTGTTACAATTGGTGTTAGTGTTAGTTATAGGTTAGGATAAGGGTTTGTGTTAGGGTTAGGGTTAGAGTTAGGTTTAGGGTTAGGATTAGGGTTAGAAAGGAGCTTATATTTAGAGTTGTATTTAGGGTTAGTGTTAGTGTTAGGTTTTGGTTTACTATTAGGGTTAGGGTTAGTGTTAGGGTTAAGTTTAGGGTTAGGGTTAGTGTTAGGGTTAGGGTTAGTGTTAAGGTTAGGCTTAGGGTTAGGTTTAACATTAGTGTTTGTGTTTTTTTATATAGATAGGTTTAGGGTTAATGTTAAGATTTGAATTAGGGTTAGTATTAGGTTCACTTTAGGGTTAGGAAGCAGGTGATCTTTAGATTTCGTTTGAGGATTAGGGTTAGGGTAAGGTTAGTGTTAGGGTTAGGGTTAGGTTAGGCATAGGGATATGGTTTGGGTTAGCACTTGTGTTAGAATTAGAGTTAGATTTAGGGGTAGGGTTACAGTAGCATTAGTGTTAGAGTTAGGATTCAGGTTAAGGTTAGGGTTAGGGTTATTTTTAGGGTAATTTTAGGGCTACATTTAGGTAAGGTTTAGTTTTAGGTGTAGGGTTATGTTAAGGATAAGGGGTTAGGTTTATCCTAAATGTAGGGTTAGTATTAGTCTTTAGGTTAGTTTTAGCATTAGTGTTAGTGTAGTATTAGTTTTAGCTTTAGGGTTATCATATCTGATAGGGTTAGGATTAGGTTTAGGTTTTGTGTTAGGGTTAGGGTTAGGGATAGATTTATGGTTAGTATTAGGGCAAGAGTGAGGCTTAGATTTAGTTTAGGTTTACGATTAGGGTTAGGGTTAGTGTTAGGGTTAGGGTTGTGTTAGTATTAGGGTTAGGGTATTGTTATGGTTACGGTTACAGTTAGGTTTAGGTTTAGAGTTAGTGTTAGGTTTAATATAGGGTTAGGGTTGCTGTAAGGGTTAGTGTTAAGATTTGGGTTTGAATTAGTATTAGGTTTAGAGTTAGATTTAGGGTTAGAATTAGGGTTATGTAAGGTTTAGGGTTAGTGTTAAGTTAGGATTAGGGTTATGGTTTGGGTTAAGGTTTTTGTTATGGTAAAGGTTAGGGTCAGAATTAGGGTTACATTAGGGTTATGGTTATGAATAGTGTTAGGGTTAGGGTTAGGGTTAGTGTTATATTTATATTTAATGTTAGATTATGGTTAGTTATGGTTAGTGTTATGTTACAGAAGTGTTAGTTTAAGGGTTAGGCTTAGGTTTGGGTTAGTGTTTGGGTTCAAGTTAGGGTTTGGGTTAGTGTTAGGTTTAAGGTTAGCATTAGTTTTAGGATTAAATTTAGGGTTATGGTTAGTGTTAGTTTCTGGGGTTAGAATTAGTGTTGGAGATAGGGTGCAGGTTATGTTTAGGTTCAGTTTTAGAGTTAGGGTTAGGATTAGGTTTAGGGTTAATGTTAGAGTAAGTATTAGGGTTAGAGTTATGATATGTGTTAGGGTAAGTGTTATGGTTAGGATTTGTGTTAGGGTTAATGATAGATTTAGGTTTTGGGTTATGGTTAGTAAGAGGGTTAAAGTGAGCCAAAGGGTTAGGGCTAGATTAGTTGTAGGGTTACCTGCAGTTTAGGGTTAGTGTTAGGTTTAGGATTAAAGTTAGTGTTAGTGTTAGGGTGAAGGTTAGGTTCAGGGATAGCATTAGTGATAGGTTTAGATTTAGGGATAGTGTTAGGGTTATTGAAAGAATTGGGGTTAAGTTTTGTGATAGGTTCAGGTTAAGGTTAGGGATAGTTTTAGGATGATATTTAGGGTTATGATTAGATTTAGTTTGGGGGGTTAGGTTTAGTTTTATGGCTAGTTTTAAAGTTAGGAAACGTTTAGGTTATTGTTATGTTAGTGTTAGGGTTATGTTTTGGCTTATAGTTTATGTTAGGGTTACGGTTAGTGTTAGGGTTACTTTAGGGTTAGGGTCAGTGTTAGTGTTAGTGTTATGGTTAGGGGTTAGGGTTAAGGGATAGGTTTAGGTTTTGTGGTTATGTTAATTTTATGGTTAGTGTTAGGTATAGGGTTAGGTTTAGTTTTATTGTTAGGGTTAAGTTTAGTGTTAGGGTTAGTGTTGTTAGGGTTAGGGTTCGAGTTATGGTTAGGTTTAAGGTTAATGATAGGTTTAGTGTTGTGGTTATGGTTAATTTTATGTTAGTGTTTGGGATAATGTTAGGTTTAAGGTTAGTGTTAGGGTTAAGTTTAGTGTTAGGGTTAGTGTTAGGGTTAGGGTTTGTTTTATGCTTATGGTTAGTTTTAGTGTTACTTTTAGAGTTAGATTTATGTTTAGGGTCAGTGTTACATTTAGGGTTATGGTTAGGGTTAGGATTAGTGTTTGGGTTAGTGTTAGAGTAAGGTTTAGGTATATTAGAATTAGGATTAGGGTTAGTTTTAGGGTTAGGGTTAGAGTTAAGTGAAGCTTAGGTTTAATGTTAGGGTAGGGTTCAATTTATGTTTAGAGTTATTGTTAGGGTTAGCTATAAATTTACGGTTTGTGTTTGGGTTAAGTTTAGGTTTAGGTTTAGGGTTATTGTTAGTGTTTCGGTTAAGTATATGGTTAGGTTTAGTGTTAGGGTGAGGGTGAGATTTAATGTTAGTATTATTGTTAGGTAAAGGGTTAAGGTATTTCTTATCTTTACGGATAGATTTAGGGTATGATTAGTGTTAAGAATAGGTTTAGGATTAGGGTTAGTGTTAGGGATAGTGTAAGGGTTTAAGTTAGTGTTAGGTTTCAGTTAGGGTTAGGTTTCAGTTAAGGTTAGGGTTAGGGTGAGCGTTAGTGTTATGTTTGTGTTATGGTTAGGGGTTGGGGTTTCAATTTCAGTTTGGGTTAGGGTTGGGGTTATTTTTAGAATTAGGGTTAGGATTAATGTTACAGTAAGTGTTAGAATGAGGGTTAGCATAAGTTTTAGGGTTAGGGTTAGGGTTATGATTATAATTAGTGTTAGCTTTAGTGTTAGGGTTAGAATTTAGTGTTAGGTTTAGTGTTAGGGTTAGTGTTAGGTTTAGGGTGAGGGTTTGTGTTGGGTTAATGTCCTAGTGTTATAATTTGGGTTACGATAAGAAATAGGATTAGGGTCAGAGTTAGTTTAGGTTTAGGGTTAGAGTTAGGGATAGTGTTAGGTTTAGGTTTAGAATTAGTTCTTGTGTTTGGGTAATAGTTATGTTTATGGTTAGTGTTAGGGTTTGAATTAGGATTAGTATTAGGTTTAGAATTAGGAATAGATAACGGGTTAGGTTTACGGTTCAGCTGAGGTTAGCATAAGGGTTAGGTAAGGGTTAGGGTTAGCGTTATTTTGGGGGGTATGGTTAGGGTTAGGCTTATGTTATGTTTAGGGTTAGGGTTAGGGGTGTTTTTAGGTAACAAATAGGTTTATGATTAGGGTTACGGTTCGGATCGGTTAGGTTTAAATGTAGAATTAGGGTTAGTCTTAGGGTTAGTTTTAGCGTTATTGTTAGTGTTATTACTAGTGTTAGCATTAAGGTTATTGTTTGTGATAGTGTTAAGATTAGGTTTAGGTTTTGTGTTAGGGATAGGGATAGTTTTATGGTTAACATTAGATTAGATTGAGGCTTAGGTTTTAGAATTAGGGTTAAGATTAGGGTTAGGGTTAGTGTTAGGGTTAGGGTCAAGTTTAGCGTTAGCTTTAGGGTATAGGTAAGGTTAGAGTTAAGGTTAGTGTTATGTTTAGGGTTAGGATTAGGGTTAATAAAGGGTTAGGGTTGGGGTAAGGGTTATTGTTAAGATTTGGGTTTGAATTTGTGTTAGCTTTAGAGTTAGGGTTAGGGTTAGGGTTAGAGGTTTTTTAGGTTGAGGGTTAGGGTTAGGTTAGAATTAGGGTTATGGTTTGGGTTAGGGTTTTTGTTAAGTTTAGGGTTAGGGTTAGGGTTAGGAATAGGGTTAGGGTTAGGGTTAGGGTTATGATTATGTTTAATGTTTGGTTATAGTTAGTTTTAGGGTTAGTGTTATTGTTAGAGTAATTGCTAGTTTAAGGGATAGGGTTAGGTTTAGTGTTAGTGTTAGGCTCAGAGTTAGGGTTATAGTTATGGTTCAAGTTAGAGTTAGGGTTCGGGTTATGTTAAGTTTTAGTTTTTAGAGTTAGGGTTAGGATTAGTGTTAGGGTTAGGGTTAGTGTTAAGGTTAGAGTTATGATTTTTGTTTAGGGTAAGTTTTATGGTTAGGTTTTGTGTTAGTTTTGAAGTTAGATTTAGGTTTTGGGTTATGGTTAGTAAGAGAATTAAAGTGAGGCATAGGGTTAGGTTAGGTTTACTTGTAGGATTACGGGTGGGTTAGGGTTAGTGTTAGTATTAGGGTTAGGGTTACTGTTCGTGTTAGTGTTAAGATTAGATTTAGGGATAATGTTAGTGTTAGATTAAGATTAGGTCTAGGTTAGTGTTAGTGATCAGGAGAGGTTTGTGGTAAGGGTTAGTTTTATAATTTCAGTTAGGTTTAGTGTTGTAGTATTAATTGTAGGGTTAGGGTTAAAGTTAGGAAATGGTTAGGGTTAGCGTTATGTAAGGGTTAGGGTTACATTTTGGGTTTAGTTTTGTGTTAGGGTTATGGTTAGGGTTTGTGCTAGGGACTTTAGGCTTAGGTTTAAGGTTAGGTTAGTGTTGTGTTAAGGTTAGTGTTACATTTAAATTAGTGATATGTTTAGAGTTAGTGTTCATGTTAGGGTTAGCATTCATTTTAGGTTTAGGTTTAGTGTTAGGGTTCAAGTTAGGTTAGAGTTAGAATTAGGGTTAGGTTTAGGGTTAGAGTTAGTGTTTGGGTTAGGGTTATAGTTAGGTTCAGGGTTACTGTTAGTGTTAGGGTTAGGGTTAGTTATAGGTTTGGGTTAGGTTTAGGGTGATGCTTAGAGTTTGTGTTAGGGTTAAAGTTAGGGTTAGTTATAGGGTTTGGATTAGGTTAGGGTTATCATAAGGGTTAGTGTTAAAGTTACATTTAGGGTTAGTATTAGTGTTAGAATTTGGGTTATGGTAGGGTTTGGTTTAGGGTTTGTGTTAGGGTTAGGGTTAGAATTAGGGTTAGGGTTAGTGTTAGGTAAAGGTTAGGGTTAGTGTGAGGTTTAGGGTTAATGTTAGTGTTAGCGTTAGTCTTAGGGTTAGGGTTCGGACTGGGGTTATTGTTATGGTTATTTTTAGGTTAAGGTTAGTGTTGGTTTAGTTTTTGTGTTTATGTTAGTGTTAGGGTTAGTGCTACCATGACGATTAGTGTTAAAGTTTGGTTCAGGTTAGTTTAAGGGTTTTGGTTAGTGTTAGGTTTAGGATTAGGGTTAGTGTTAGGTTTAGATTTAGGGTAAATATTAGAGTTAGAGTTAGGATATTGTTTTAGTGTTAAGTTAGTTTTATGGTTAGTTTTAGAATTAGCATTAGGGTTAATGTTACAGTTAGGATTAGATTTAGTGTTAGGGTTAGAGTAAGGGTTAGGTTTAGGTTAGGATTAGGGTTAGGGTTAGATTTAGGGTTAGGGTTAGTTTTTGTGTTAGGGTTAGGGTTAGTTTTAAGTGTAGGGTTAGGGTTGGGATTAGTGATAGGGTTAGGGTTTGAGTTAGGGTTAGGGAGAGTGATTGTGTTACAGTTAACATAATGGTTAATTTTAGGGTTCATGTTACGGTTAGGGTTCGTGTTAGTGTTAGAGTTAGGGTTAGGTTTAGGGTTATGTTAATTTAGAGTTAGGTTTAAGGTTAGGTTAAGGTTAGGTTTATCGTTAGAGTTAGCATTTTTTTTTTAGAGTTTCAGTTAGTGTTGCTGTTAGTTTTAGGGTTAGGGTTAAAGTAAGTTTTAGGATTAGGTTTGGGGTTAGGGTTAGGTTAAGGTTTAAGATTAGGTTAAGGGTTATGTTTCAAATTCATTTTATTGTAAAATTATGGTTATCGTTTCTGTTAGGATTAGGGTTAGGTTTAGGTGTAGAGTTAGGTTTAGGGTTTGTGTCAGGGTTACTGTTAGGGTTATTTTTAGAGTTATGGTTATGGTATTGATTAGGGTTAGGGTTACGTTTAGTGATAGGGTAGCTTTGTATTACAGTTAGGGTTAAGGTTATGTAAGGAATAGGGTTAGGCTTAGATTGTGGTTAGTGTTAGGTTTAGGGATAGTTTTGTGTTAGGGTTTTGTTAGTGTTAGAGTTTGGTTAGGGTTTGTGTTATATTTAAAGTAAGGGTTAGATCTTAGGTTTAGGGTTAGTGTTTGGGTTAGGGTAAAAATTAGTGTTAGGGATAGGGTTAGTGTTTGTGTTAGTGTTATTGTTTGGGTTAGGATTATTCTTAGGTTTAGGGTGAGTGTTACTTTTAGTGTTAGGGTTACTGTTAGGTTTAGGTTTAGGGTTCGGGTTAGTGCGAGGGTAAAGTTTAGGGTTAGGGTTAGGTTTATTGTTATGTTTAGTATTAGAGTTATGGTTAGGGTTAGATTTCAAGTTAGGGTTAGGGTTAGTGTTATGTTTAGGTTTAGGGTTATGGTTAGGGTTTCTGTTAAGATTAAAGTTAAGGTTAGTTTTAGGGTTAGTATTAGGGTTAGAGTTTGTGTGAGGGTTAGGTTTAGTGGTATGGTTACATTTAAGGTTTGTGTTAAAGTTAGAGTAGAGTTAGTGATATCGTTTGTGTTAGGGTTAGAAATATATTTAGGGTTAGATAAGGTAAGTGTTAGTGTTAGGGTTAGCTTAGGGTTAGGATTATGGTTTGGGTTAGGGTTTGTGTTATGGTGAGGGTTAGGGTTAGTGTTAGGGTTACTATTATGGTTAGGTTTGTGTTAGAGTTACAGTTAGTGTTATGGTTAAGGTTGTGTTTACGGTTAATGTTAAGTTTCGTGTTAGGTTTAGGGTTAGATTTAGTTTAGGGTAAGGGTTAGGGTTTGGTTACAATTAGGTTTAGGGTTATGGTTCGTGTTAGGGTTAAGGTTAGTGTTAGTGGAAGGTTGAGATTTACCGTTGGGTTAGGTTAGGGTTAGTGTTTGTGTTAGGGTTAATTTTAGCATTAGTATTTGGGTTAGGGTTATAGACAGATTTAGGGTTAGTGTTAGGATTAGGGTTAGGGTTAGGGTTTGGTTTGGGTTAGATTTAGAATGAGGGTAAGGGTTAGGGTTATTGTTAGTGTTCGAGTTAGTATAAGGCTTAAATTTAGGGTGTGGAGACTTAGAATTAGGATTAGGGTTAGTGTTGGGTTTATTGTTGAGATTATGGTTAATGATATGGTTAGTATTGAGAATAGGGTTAGGGTTAGTGTTTGGGTTAGACTTAAGTTTAGGGTTAAGGTTCATTTTATGGTTAAGTTGAGAGTAAGTGTTAGGGTTAGGGATAGGGTTCATGTTCGTGATAGTGTTAGGGTTAGGGTTAGTGTTATGGTTAGGGTTAAGGTTAGTGTTGCGTTAGTGTTAGGGTTAGGGTTAGGATTAGAATTAGTAATAAGTTTAGTTTTAGGGTTAGGATTAGTTTTAGGTTAGGTTAGGGTTAGGGTTAGTTTAAGTTTTGTGTTATGGTTAGGGTTGGGGTTTGTGTTATGGTTAGGATTAGATTAGGGTTAGTTTTAGGATTAGGATTAAAGTTAGTGTTAGGGTTAGGATTAGGGTTAGGTTAAGGTGTAGAGTTAGGTTTAGGTTTATAGTTAGAATTAGGGTTAGTATAGTTAGAATTAGGGTTAGTGTTAGTATTAGGATTAGTTTTAGTGTTAGGGATAAATTTATGTTTTGTTTTAGGGTTACTGATAAGGTTACGTATAGGTTTATGGTTACAGTTAGGATTCGGTTTAGGTTTCAGGACAGGTTCAGGATAGGTTAAGGTTAGGGTCAGTGGTAAAGTTATTGTTAGGTTTAGGGTAAGGTTTAATTTTAGGGTTAGGGTTATAGATAGTATTAGGTTAGGGTTAGGTTTAGGGTTAGTGTTCGTGTTAGGTTTAGGCTTAGGGTTGGTATTAGGTTTAGGTTTAGGGTTTGGGTTAGGGTTAGCCTTAGGGTAATGGTTAGCATTTGTGTTTGGTGTTTAGCGTTATAATGAGGCTTTGGGTTAGGGTTTGTTTTAGGGTTAGTGTTAGTGTTAGGTTTAGGGATAGGGTTTTTGTGAGGGTTAGGTTTAGGGTTAGGGTTAGAGTTATTGTTAGGTTTAGGATTAGGGTTCGGTTTAGGGTTATGGTAAAAGTCAGGGTTAGGGTTAGTGTTAGGATTGGGGTTAGATTTAGGGTACATGTTTCTTTTAGGTTTAGGTATAGGCTTAGGTTTTGGGTTAGTATTAGTGTTGGGTGAGGGTTGGGCTTAGTGGTATTGTTAGGTTTAGGGTTTGAGTTAGGTATATGATTAGGGTGAGTGTTAGGGTTAGTGTTAGTGTTAGGAATTGGGTTTGGTAAGGTAAGTATTAGTGTTAGGGTTAGATAAAAGTTAGGGTTATTGTTTGGGTTATAGTTGTTGTTAGGTTTATGATTAGGTTTAGGGTTTGTGTTAGTGATACGGTTAGCGTTAGGTTTTGTGTTGGGGTACAGTTAATTTTATGATTAGGGTTATGTTTAGGGTTAGTGTTAGGTTTCAGGTTAGGTTTAGGTATAGGATTATGTTAGGGTTAGTGCTAGGGTTAGTGCTAGGGTTATGGTTAGGTTAGTGTTAGGGTTAATTTTCATGTTAGGGTTAGGGTTATGTTTAGTGTTAAATTTAGGTTTAGGTTTAAGGTAAGGGTTAGTGTTAGTGATAGGTGTGGGGTTAGGATTAGAGTTACTATTAGTTTTGGGGTTAGGTTTATAGTTAGGTTTAGGTTTAGTATTAGGGTTAAGGTTAGGGTTAGTGTTAGGTTTGGGGTTAGGGGTAGGGGTAGGGGTAGGTTTATTTTGAGTTTTATGTTTAGGGTTAGTGTTAGCATTAGTGTTAGGGTTTGGTTTAGGGTTAGATTTAGGGTTAAGCTTTGTGTTAGGTTTAGGGTTAGGGTTAGGGTAAGTGTGAGGGTTAGGGTTAGGGTTATGGTTAGAGTTAGTGTTATGGTTAGAGTTAGGGTTCGGTTTAGGGTTAGTGTTTGTGGTAGGGTTAGGGTTAGAAAAAGGTGAGGGTTAGGGTTAGATTAGGAATAGGATTAGGTTTCGATTAGGATTTGTGTTAGTGTTAGAGTTAATGTTAGTATTAATGTTAGGGTTAGGGTTAGGATTAGTGTTAGTGTTAAGGTTAGGAGTACATTTAGGGTTAGTGTTAGGGTTAGGGTTAGGGTTTGATTTACTGTCGGGCTTAGTGGCATGCTTAGGGTTAGTGTTAGGGTTAGTGTCATGGTTTAGGCTTAGGGTAAGGATTATGGTTAAGTTTAGAGTCAGGTTTAGGGTTAGAGTTAGGTTTAGTGTTAGTTTTAGTGTTAGGTTTTGGGTTAAGTTTAGGGTTAGGTTTATTTTTAGTGTTAGGTTTAGTGTTAGTGTTAGAATTTGTAATAGGGTTAGTGTTAAGATAAGGGTTAGGTTTAGTGTTACGATTGGGTTAGGGTCAGGGTTAGTGTTAGGTTTATGGTTAGTGTTATGGTTATGGTTAGGGTTAGGGTTAGGGTTGGTGGTATGCTTAGGGTTAGGGTTGGTGGTATGCTTATGGTTAGGGTTCATCTTATGGTTAGGGTTAGGGTTATTGTAATGGCTAGGGTTTGGTTTAATGTTAGAATTAGAGTTAGTGTTAGGGTAAGGATTAGGGTTAGGGATCCTGTTAGGTTTAGGAATAGGTGTGGGTTAGTTTTAGGGCTAGGGTTCTGGTTAGGGTTTAGTATTAGGTTTAGGATTAGGGTTAAGCTTAGTGTTAGAATGTGGGTTAGAGTTAGGCTTAATTTCAGGTTAGTTTTAGGGTTAGGTTTAGAATTTGAGTTTAAATTTGGTTTAGGGTTAGTGTTAGATTTAGGGTTATGGTTAGGATTACATTATGATTAGGGTTAGTATTAGTGTTAAATTTTATGTTAAGTTTAGGGTTAGGGTTAAGGTTTGGGTTAGAGTTAGGGTTAGGGTTAGTTTTAGGTTTAGGGTTAGGGTTAAGTTTAGGTTAAGTGTTAGGATTAATATAAGGGTTAGGATTAGCATTGGAGTTTTTGTTAGTTTTAGAATTAGGGTTAATGTTAATGTTATGGTTAGGGTGAGTGTTAGGGTTAATTTTAGGAATAAAGTGAGGGTTAGGTTTAGGGTTACTTTTAGTGTTAGTGTTTCTTTCAGTGTTAGGTATAGGATTAATTATAGGGTAAGGGTTAGGGATAGGTTTAGAATTAGAATTACAGGTAGGTTTACGGTTAGTGTTATGGTTAGTGTTAGGATTAAGGTTAATGATAGGGTCAGGTTTAGGGTTGAAGTTATTGTTAGGGTAAGGGTTACAGTTATGGATAGGGCTAGTGTTAGGTTAGGTTTGGGGTTTGAGTTAGGATTAGGGTTAGAATTATTTTTAGGGTTAGGTTTACAGTTAAAATTAGGTTAGGGTTAGGGTTAATATTCTTGTTAAATTTTGGCTTAGGGTTAGAGTTAATATTAGGTTTAGAGTGAGGGTTAGTGTTAAAAATAGGGTTAGGCTTAGGGTTGGATTAGGGTTTGTTTTAGGGTTAGGGTTAGGTTTAAATTTAGGGTTACTGTTAGGGTTAAGGTGACATTTAGGATTAGGGTTTGGGTTTAAGCTTAGTGTTATGATTTGTTTTACAGTTAAGAGTAGTGTTAGGGTTATGATTAGTGTTAGGGTTTGGATTAAGATTAGTGATAGTTTTAAGTTTAGGTTAAGGTTAGTTTTAGAATAAAAGTTAATGTTACAGTTAGGGTTAGGTTTAGGGTTAATGTTCTGGTTAGGCTTAAGTTTTGAGTTAGGATTAGGGTTATGGTTATTGTTAGAGTTAGTGTTGCACTTAGAATTAGGATAGGGTTAGGGTTAATATTATTGTTAAGTTTTGTGTTAGGGTTTGTTTTAGGATTAGTATTAGGATTAGGCTTATGGTTAGGTTTAAGTTTAGGGTTAGGTTTAGCGTTAGGGTTAATGTTAAGTTTAGGGTTAGTTTTAGGAGTAATGTAAGGGATTAGGTTAGGGTTTTGTTTAGTGTTAGAATTAGAGTTTGTGTTAGGGTTGGAGTAAGTGTTAGTGTTAGTTTTAGGCTTAGTATTAGGGTTAGGTTTGTGTTAAGGGTAGGGTTAGGATTATTCTACTGTTAGGGTTAGAGATAGGATTAAAGTTAGGGTTAGGGTTAGTGATAGGATTATGATTAAATTTAGGGTTAGGTTTATGGTTAGTGTTAGGATTATGGTTATGGTTAGGGTTAGTGTTAGGTTAAGGGTTGAGGTTAGGGTTAGTGTTAGGGTTAGTATTAGGCTAGTGTTAAGTTTAGGGTTAGTTAGGGTTAGGGTTAGGTTTAGGGTTAGGGTTTATGTTAGGGTTAAAGTTACGGTTAGTGGTAGCGTTATGGTTACAGTTAGATATAAGGTTAGGGTTAGTGTTAGTGTTGTGTTTAGTGTTATGTTTAGGTTTAGAATTAGTGTTTGGATGAAGGTTAGGGTTAGGGTTAGTGTTAGTGTTAGGTTTAGGGTTTGAATTAGGATTAGGGTTAGAATTATTTTTAGGGTTAGTGTTAGAGTTAAAATTAAGTTAGGGTTAGTTTTAATGTTAGTGATCAATTTTGTCTTAGGGTTAGTGTTAGGGTAAGTGTTAGTATTAGGTGTAGGTTTAGGGTTAGTGTTAAAATTAGGGTTAGGCTTTGGTTTAGGGTTAGGGTTAGTTTTAGGGTTAGGGTTAAGTTTAGGATTACTGTTAGGTTTAATATAAGGGTTAGGATTAGGGTTAGGGTTAGTGTTAGTTTTCAAATTAGGGTTTGTGTTAGGGTTAAAGTTAGGGTTAATTATAGTATTAGGTTTAGGAGTAGGTTAGTGTTAGGGTTATGTATAGGTTTTTTTTAGTGTTAGGGTTAGGGTTTCAGTTAGGGTTAGTGTTATAGTTATGGATATGGTTATGTTTATTGTTAGTGTTAGTGTTAGGGTTATGGTTATGGTTAGTGTTAGGGTAAGGGTTAGGATTAGGGTTACTGTTAGGGTTAATGTGTTAGTGTTAGATTTAGGGTTAGGTTTAGGATTGGTGTTAGGGTTAGTGTTTGGGTTACTCTTATCATTAGGGATAGTTAGGTTTAGGGTGTTGTTATGGTTAGGGTAGGGGTTTGTGTACAGATTAGGATTAGGTTTTGTTTTAGGGTTACAGATAGATTAGGGTTATATTTAGTGTTAGAATTAAGGTTAGGATTAGTGTTAGGATTATGATTAGGTTTAGAGTTATAGTTAATGTTACTGTTAGGGTTAGAGGTAGAGTTAGGGTTAGTGTTAGTGTTAGAGTTATAGTTATGATTAGGGTTAGGGTTATTGTTAGGCTTGCAGTTATGATTAGAGTTATAATAAATGATAGAATTAGAATTGGGTTTAGGTTTAATGTTAGAGTTAAGTTTAGGATTAGGCTTAGTGTTACAGTTGGTTTTAGTGTTAGTGTTAGGGTTAGGGTTAGTGTTATGGTTAATATTAGTGTTAGGGTTAAACTTAGGGTTTGTGTTAGAGTTAGGGTTATGGTTTGCATAAGGGTAAGTGTTAGGGTTAGGGTTAGAGTTAGGTTTAGGTTTGGGTTTATGGTTAATTTTAAGGTTAATGTTAAGGTCAGTTTTAGGGATAGGATTAGGGTTAAATTTAAAGTTCATTTTAGGGTTAAGTTTAGGGTTAGAGTTAGTGTTAGGTTTAGAATTAGTGTTTCTGTTATGGTTAGAATTATGGTGAGTTTTAGCGTTGTGTTTAGTGTTAGGGTGAGGGATAGGGTTAGGGTTAGGTTTAGTATTAGAGTTTGTTTTAGTGTTAGGTTTAGGGTTTATTTTAATCTTAGGTTTAGTGATAGGTTTAGAGTTAGTTTTAGGGTTAGGTGTAGGTTTAGTGTGAGTGTTATGATTAGTGTTCTGGTTAACACTAGTGTTAGTGTTAAGATTATTGTTAGGTTTGGGGTTAAGATTTGTGATAGGATTAGGTTTAGGGTTAAGATTAGTTTTAGAATAAAAGTTAGTGTTACGGTTAGGGTTAGTGTCAGGGTTAGTTTTACAGTTAAGTTTAGGGTTTGAGTTAGGATTAGGGTTATGGTTATTGTTAGAGTTAGAGTTGCAGTTAGGATTAGGATAGGGTTAGTGTTAATGTTAATGTTAAGTTTTGTGTTAGGGTTTGTTTTAGTGTTAGTGTTAGGATTATGTTTATGTTTAGGTTTAAGTTTAGGGTTAGGTTTAGGGTTAATTTTAGGGTTAGGCTTAATGTTAAGTTTAGGGTTAGTGTTAGGGTTAAGGTAAGGGTTCGGATTAGGGTTAGTATTAGAATCAGATTTTGTTTTAGGGTTCAGGTTAGTGTGAGTGTTAGTATTAGGGTTAGTGTTAGGGTTAGGTTTGTGTTAAGGTTAGGGTTGGGGTTAATTCTACTGTTAGGGTTAGAAATAGGATTAAAGTTAGGCTTATGGTTAGGGTTAGGGTTATGATTAAGTTTAGGGTAAGATTTTGTTTAGTGTTAGTTTTATCATTATGGATAGTGTTAGTGTAAGTGTAAGGGTTACGTTTTAGGGTTAGTGTTAGTGTTAGTATTAAGTTAGTGTTATGCCGCAGTCTGGCTGGGCACAATCAGGAGCCACTTGTCAAAAGAAACTAACTTTATTTTTAGAACAAAACACGCCAAACAAACAGCCTCTCAGGAAAAACCCCTCAGAGCCTCAACTGCCACCACCGGCTTTCCACAAGCCTGTCTCTCCCCCCCCCCCCCACAAGCTTCTCTCCACCTCCCACAATCCTCCTGCTCTTGAGGCCGATTGGCTGGGTCACGTGGGCAGAGCCAAAAAGTCCCCCAATGAGCAGCTCCGTGGTCTGAAAGGGCAGGGAAACAGTCCAATGAGCATCACCGCAGAGGAGCCAATCAGCTAGATGTTGCTGGGGCCGAGGAGCCAATCAGCTAGATGTTGCTGGGGCCGCTGTGAGCCAATCATCAGCCGGCAGCTGGATTGCTGGCAGCTGGAAGTTTGCTGGGGCCCCTTTGGCTGTGGCTCTCAACATCTCCCCCTCTCTGTTTAAACAACAAGCATGTGGCTTAGGGACCGTGCCTGTTAGGCAGTCCAATTCAACATATGGTCCTTACCCGTCATCGGATGAACTGACCTCTAGGCGTCAGCCTCCTGTCTTAGGTTGGTACCACTGCAATTGGATCATACCCGTCACTGACTACCGGTCCAGCATACAGCCATACTTGTGGATAGGCCTTTGCACCAGTGGGGGGGTGAGGTTCTTTGCCTCACCTCTGTTGGCCCCCAAATTTTAGACCATCACTAGTAGAGGAGGATGCAAAATGTCATGACATTAAGCCAATTGAGGGCTCCTTTGAAAAATTGTACCACCGGTGACATCATCAGCAAAAATACCCCAACACTACCACAAGTCGCTGCACCAACAGATAGTTCAAAATGCATACAGGTGAGCTCACAATGTGTCCAGGCAAGTTCTGCAAGCAGTTCAGTGATGGCTATTGTAGAAGGTGTAGATTGGTTTTATCTTTGACTTCACCAGCACTGGGATGAAGATAGGAATTCTGGCAATAATGGCTAAAGAAAAAATTATGTAACATTACAGAAGGCACTAAAAGAAAACAATTTTCTTAACAATTTACATTGTCTTCACCGGAAACTAACAGATCTGTTAACCTCCTTTTTTGTTCACATATTAAAACAATCCTCAACAGTTGTTTACCCAATTTAAATTAAACCATTTAAATCACGTGAATATAAAAAAGAATTTGGATCCATTTTTTCATGAGCGCTCATCATATATGATATATGAACATATGTACATTCAAACATATAACACAAAACACAAGTGTGCACACATAATATAATACATACAACACATAACCTAATAGTAAAGGCCTTATAACTTTTTACAGGTGAAATCTCCATTGCAATGTTTAAAAACTCTATAGTCAAAAAATAGAACTGAGTAGCAAAACATTAACCTAGGTCTGTATGAGCTCAAAAAACAAAATAGAATGTTTGAAAGGGCAATAATAAAATTGATATTGAAAAAAGCATCCTGGTTCTATCACAGATGTAAGGATAGCCAAACTGGAGTTTTGGATATCAGCTGTTATAGACTTGAGTCAAATCATCTTCTTTTTGGTCTGTAGAAATCACTTTAGTTAATCTCTCTGGAATCCAAATCAGCTGCTGTTCTCCCTGTGAAAACACAAAAACAGGCCCCCAACTCCAGACAATCACTGGGTCAGGACCTTGGTTAATCTCTCTGGAATCCAAATTGGCTGCTGTTCTCCCTGTGGAAACACACAAACAGACCCCCAACTCCAGACAATCACTGGGTCAGGACCTTTCCATTGTCCTGTTAGAATATCCTTCCAAAGTACCTTGGGCTTATGCACATTTTTGGACACATATGCCTTTCCGCAGCACTAAGTCCTGATGAATCCAAATTTAAAAAATTTAGAGTAAAAAGGGTTATTTTAAGTCTATCTTTGGGGAATATATACCCCTTCCCAATTAACTCTTTTTGCTTTAATAAGTACATTTTAATAGTTTGATGAGCTCTTTCAACTATGCCTTGTCCCTGTGGATTGTATGGGGTTCCTGTTATATGAGTAATGCCAAATGTTGAGCAAAATTGTTTAAAAGAGGTAGAAGTATAACCAGGGGCATTCTCTGTTTTTAACTGTTTTGGAACACCCACGGTGGCAAAATTTTGTAAGCAATGAGCTATAACATCTTTAGTTTTTTCTCCAGCATGAAGGGAGCCCATCAAAAATCCAGAAGAAGTATCAACTGTAACATGCAAATATTTTAATTTTCCAAATTCTGGCAAGTGTGTGACATCCATCTGCCAAATATGGTTAGGTATCAATCCTCTAGGATTGACTCCAAGATTAACTTGTGGTAAAAAGGTCACACAATTTTGACATTGTTTTATTATTTGTCTAGATTGTTCCTTAGTTATTTTAAAATGCTTTTGTAAAGTATTAGCATTGACATGGAACTTTTTATGAAAATTTATAGCTTCTTCTAGTGTAGAGAAAATATGTATGTCATGTGTAGTTTTATCTGCTAAATCATTGCCCAAACTAAGGGCTCCAGGCAATCCTGTATGTGCCCTGATATGTCCTATAAAGAATGGATCTTTTCTGTCCCAGATTAGACTTTGTATAGTGGAAAGCAAAGAGAAAACAGTAGAAGAAGGGGAAATCCTACCAGCATCTTCAAGGGATAGTATAGCATTAACTATATACTGACTATCGGAAAATAAATTAAATACAGAATCTTTAAACATCACAAAAACTTGTAATACTGCACTAAGCTCTACCTTTTGAGCTTATTGTTTAGGTACTAAAAATGTAAAATAGAACTCCTAAATAATTAATTGGAAAATTTAATTGTACTTTATCTATTGCTATCTCTAGATTATAAGTTTTTAATAAGTTTGTAAGTGTGGCATAACACTATAGCAATGTGTTTTTAGCTTTGTGTGCTAATAATATATCATCCATATAGTGAAACATTTGAAGTTCAGGACTTTGATTTCTAAGTGGCTCGATTACTTTGATAACATAATTTTGACACATAGTTGGGCTGTTAGCCATCCCTTGAGGGAGTATTTTCCATTCATATCTCTAATCAGGACCTTCATGATTCAGTGCAGAGATAGTAAATGCAAAATCTGGACTATCCTCAGGATGAATTGGAACTGAAAAAAAACAATCTTTAATATCTATAACTAAAACATACCAGGTTTTTGGCAAAGCAGACAACTGAGGAATCCCCGATTGAGCAGGTGCCATAATAACCATCTCATTATTAATGGCTCTTAAATCTTGCAATAATCTCCATTTACCAGATTTCTTTTTGATGACAAAAATGGGAGTATTATGGGGAGATACAGAAGGTTGTATATGTCCTTCTGCTAATTGTTGTTTGACCAGGTCATAGGCTGCTTGTATCTTTTCTTTAGTCAGGGGCCACTGATGAATCCATACTGGTCTTTCTGATTTCCAAGTAATTTTTATTGTCTCAGTGGCCCTTTCTGAAAATCCAACCCATGTCTTTCTGTTCCTTGATCTATTTGTATTGGTGCTGCTATACCTTGTTCTTTTTTTTTTCTAATCTTTTTCCTTTCCTAAAACCTTGTCTAGCCATAATAGTGGGTGCATTTTGGTTGATGTTATTTGTTAATGTCAAACCTAATTGATCTAGGACATTTCGTCCCTATAAATTTATGGGAAAATGATCCAATACATATGGATGTGTAGTTCCTTCACTTCCTTCAGGATCCTTCCAATCTAATACTATTGCACTTCTATGGGGATTAGTCACCACTCCTAGGCCTCAAAGCGTTTGAGTGGCTTGTTGTAATGGCCAATGTTTTGGCCATTCTTGACGAGAGATGATGCTAAGTTCTGCACCTGTATCCAGTAGCCCATTAAATTCATGTCCTTGAATATTTAGTTTTAGCATGGGGCGAGAATCTAAATTTAAAGACACCATAGCCCAATCTACACCTGTGAAGTCTAATCCCTTGGAAACTATTTCTACAGTATGACTGGAAAATTTATCATGTAGGCTGGGTATTATTAGTAACTGTGCTATTCTATCTCCTGGTGAAATTACTGATATACCCTTTGGAGAACTGGCTATAATTTTTATTTCACCTTCATAATTGGGATCAATTACCCCAGGAGTTATATTAAGTCCTTTTAGAGTAGAAGAGCTGCATCCCAATAATAAGCCTACTGTTCCTTTGGGAAGAGGTCCTTTCACCCATGTGGGAATGATATGAACTCCCATATCTGGAGTTAGTACTGATCTGGTGGAGGCTCAGATGTCCAACCCTGCACTCCCTCTGGTTTGTCTGATGAGGGATCTGATGGACAATGTGTCCTGGGCGCTAATCTGATGGGGTGCTGGGTTCCTCCAGTGCTCCGTATATTTGTGGTTTTGGGCCCCGGAGCATTCGGCCCCCCTGTCCATTTTTTGGCAATGGATCCCGATGCCTTTCTCCACGATATCGTGGATAAACACCTGGTCCTTGTTCATTTTTTGATAATGGAGTACCCTCTATGGTGGTTTGAGAATGGCATTCATTAGCCCAATGTCTCCCTCTAGGGCATCGTGGGCAAATACCTGGTATTCTACTCCTTTGATACCTAGTTTTGTTAAACCCTCCTCCAATGGGGCAATTCCTTTTAAAATGTCCTGTTTGTTCACAATTGTAGCATGTTCTTGGCCTGGCATCTAAAGCCTGTTTTACTGCAGCTGCCACAATTTGCCCTTGTTCATTAATGTCTCTGGCATCTAAAGCCTGTTTTACTGCAGCTGCCACGACTTGCTCTTGTTCATTAATGTCTCTACATAATTTAATACATGTGTTTAAATCTTCATGTTTCCATGGTCTAATGATATCTCTGCACCAACGATTTGCTTGCTCATAAGCCAGGTGTTTTAGTAATGGCATTGCTTGTTCTGTATTCCCAAAACTCTGGTAGCTGTTTGAATAAGCCTGTCTACAAATTCAGCATAAGGTTCATTAGCTCCTTGTATTACCTTAGATAATTGACCTTGTAAACCTCCATGTCCTTGTAAAGTCTTCCATGCCTTAATTGCATCTACAGAAATTTGTGCATATACACCAGGATCATATGCAATTTGTTGCTGCTGATCATCATAAGGTCTCTTTCCTAACAACATATCTAGATTTCTCTGAGGATAACCAGCTGCTGCATTTCGCCTAGCCGTCTCCTTGCAAAATTCCTCATTGGCAACCTTCCATAACATGTATTGTCCTCCATTTAGCACAGCTTTACACATATTAGCCCAATCTGCTGGCATCATGTTCAAGTTGTTAATGGATTCGTCCATGCTTACAGTGAAGGGTGCTTGAGGACCATAGGTTGTTACAGCCTCTTTTAGCTGCTTTACTGTTTTGAAATTTAAAACTTGGTAAAATTGCTGCCCTCCTGCCTCAAATACAGGGCATGTTAATATTTGAGATCTTGTCTCAGGATCCCAACTATCAACTGCGGGGGTTGGGGGCCTCCCAGCATATGGAGGTGGCACTGTTGGTTGGACATTTACGCCCTCTGGTGATAGAAAGGTGTTAGTAGAAGTCTCCTGTAGAGGTGGTGCTGTTGGTTGGATACTTACACCCTCTGGTGATAGAAAGGTGTTAGTAGCAGTCTCCTGTTGTAACTTTCCCCCTGATGGCTTTTTCTGTTTTACACTTTCTTTCTCTGTCTGACTAGCTTGAGAGGCCTTCTCTTTTACTTGAATCTTTTCCTCTGTCTGACTAACTTGAGAGACCTTCTCTTTTACTTGAATCATTATGTCTTCTCCTTCCTCTACCATTGTCTCAACTGAAGGCTTTGGACTAAGCAAACAAGATATGAACGTCCACAATGGCAATGTGCCAACTGGCAGAGTCCCTGGGCTTTTCTTTTCTATTCTTTTTAAATCTTCACCATGATGGTTCCATTGTGATATATTTAACAACTCCTCCTTAAAAAGCCATGGGCTACATTTTTGTATTGTATCAACGTATGCCCTGATTGTTCTTGATTTTCTGAGATGCCTCCTTCCTCTAACAATTTACTTAACACTCTTTCAGCTTCTTTTTTACTAATTTCTGATCCCATATTTCTACTATAATACAACCCAACAAGATGACGCCAAACAAAACTGAGACAGAATGAAATAAAAAGGGAACAACAAAAAGTCATTATAGCCTTTCTATCCTCCTGACATGTGTGCCGCAGTCTGGCTGGGCACAATCAGAAGCCACTTGTCAAAAGAAACTAACTTTATTTTTAGAACCACACACCAAACAAACCAGCCTCTCGGGAAAAACCCTCAGAGCCTCAACTGCCACCACCGGCTTTCCACAAGCCTCTATCTCCCCCCACAAGCTTCTCCCCACCTCCCACAATCCTCCTGCTCTTGAGGCCGATTGGCTGGGTCACGTGGGCAGAGCCAAAAAGTCCCCCAATGAGCAGCTCCGTGGTCTGAAAGGGCAGGGAAACAGTCCAATGAGCATCACCGCAGAGGAGCCAATCAGCTAGATGTTGCTGGGGCCGAGGAGCCAATCAGCTAGATGTTGCTGGGGCCGCTGTGAGCCAATCATCAGCCGGCAGCTGGATTGCTGGCAGCTGGAAGTTTGCTGGGGCCCCTTCGGCTGTGGCTCTCAACACATGTGCATCCATCCTTTCTCCCTATCTGTTCCTCAGACGTAAATAGTTTTTCCTCAGATGTGAGCGGTTTTTCTTCCATCTCACTCATCTCCAGGGACAGGCAACTTAAAACAAATGTGAAGCAAAATAAAAGAGGAATCTTAAAATGGCTACCCATCCTCTCACCCTGCCCTCAGGGACGAGCAGTTTCACTTACCCTCAGTCGCTCCCCGTGCGAGCCACCAAATGCCGCAGTCTGGCTGGGCACAATCAGGAGCCACTTGTCAAAAGAAACTAACTTTATTCTTAGAACCACACACGGCAAACAAAACAGCCTCTCAGGAAAAACCCTCAGAGCCTCAACTGCCACCACCGGCTTTCCACAAGCCTCTCTCTCCCACCCAAGCTTCTCTCCACCTCCCACAATCCTCCTGCTCTTGAGGCCGATTGGCTGGGTCACGTGGGCTGAGCCAAAAAAGTCCCCCAATGAGCATCTCCGTGGTCTGAAAGGGCAGGGAAACAGCCCAATGAGCTTCACCACAGAGGAGCCAATCAGCTAGATGTTGCTGGGGCCGCTGTGAGCCAATCATCAGCCGGCAGCTGGAAGTTTGCTGGCAGCTAGAAGTTTGCTGGGGCCCCTTTGGCTGTGGCTCTCAACAATAGTTAGGTGTAGGTTTAGTGTTAGTGTTTGAATTAGTGTTAGTATTAAGTTTAGTGTTATGGTTTGGGAGCAGGTTAGATTTAGATTTCGGTGAGGGTTAGGTTTATGGTTAGGTAAGTGTTAGGGTTAGGTTAGGTATAGGGTTGTTGTTTGGGTTAGGGTTTGTGTTATAATTAGGGGTAGGATTAGGGTTAGTGTTACATTATGGTTTGGGTTCGCATGAAAGTTAGGGTTAGTTTTATTGTTAGTGTTATATTTAGGGTTGTGGTTAGAATTATGTTTAAGATTATATTTAAAATTATATTTATGCAAGATTTAGCGTTAGGATTATGGTTAGGATCAGGTTTATGTTTAAATGTAGGGTTAAGGTTAGTGTTTTTGTTAGTTTTAGTGTTAGGGTTAGTGTTAGTATTAGTGTTAGGCTAGGGCTAGTGTGAGGGCTAAGGTTAGGTCAGGTGTTAGGGTTATGGTAAGGGAGAGGGTTAGATCTAGGAATAGGGCTAGGGTGAGAGAGTTAGTATTAATGCTAGTGTTAAGGCTAATTTAGGGCTAGGATCAGGTCTAGATTTGTGTAAGGGTTAAGTCTAGATTTAGAGTTAGGTTTAGATTTGGGAGAAGGAATGGGGTTATAGTAAGGTTCAGAGCTAGGGCAAGGGATAAAATTAGGGATAGGGATAGGGCTAGAGTCAGTGTTTGGGTTAGGATCAAGTCTAGGTATAGGGCTAGAATGAGGGCGAGCGTTTCTGTTAGGGTTATGGCAAGAATTGGGGCTAGAGCTAATATCAGGTCTTGGGTTATGGTTAGGGATAGTTTGGGGTAAGATTTATGGCTAGGTCTTGTGTCAGAGTTAGGTTTAGGGTGAGGTTCAAGTTGAGATCTAGGGGTATTGTAATAGAGTCAGGTTTTGTGTTTGGGTTAGGTTAAGGTTCAGGGTTATGGCTCAAATTAACATTAAGTTTGAGTTAGGGTAGGGTAATGGTTAATGGTAGGTTTAGACTTCAGTTTAGGTTTAGAGCTCAGGTCATATTTAGGGTAATTTATAGGGTTAGGGTTAGGCCTATGGTTAGCATTAGGTTTATGGTTATCATTAGGGTAATGGATAAGGTTAGAGCTAGTGTTAGAGCTAGGGTTATATTTAAGACTAAGTCTAGAGTTAGGGTTAGGGTTAGGGTTAGGGTTAAGGCTAGTGTTGGATTTAGTGTATGCATTAAGGTTTGAGCTCAGTTTAATACTAAGGATAGGGTTAGGTTTAGGATTAGGTCTAGGTTTAGGATTAGGTTTACAATTAGTGTTAAGGTAATGGACAGTGTTAGGTGTTGGGTTAGGGTTAGATTTAGGTTTAGGACTAGGAATAGTGTTAAGTTTAGCATAATTGTTAGAGTTTAAGCTAGGTTTAGGACTATGGCAAGAGTTATGTTTATGGTTATTTCTAGGGTTATTTTTACAGTTAGAGTTAGGGTACGTTTAGTGTTGGATCTATGGTTATCATGATGTTTATGGTAAGAGTTAAGGTAATGGGTGGGGTTAGAGCTAAGGTTAAGTCTAGTTTTAAGTGTAGGATTAGGACTAGAGTTAGGGTTAAGGTTAGACTTATCATTTCCTTATGGTTAAGTTAAGGATAAGGGTCAGGGATTGAGTAAGTGTTAGAGTCAAGTTGAGTAAGTGTTAGAGTCAAGTTGAGTCAAGTGTTAGAGTCAAGTCAAGTTAGGGTAAGAGATAGAATCATTACTAGGGATAGAGTTATGGTTATGGTTAGGGTTAGGGTTAGGGTTAGTGCTAGGTTTAGCATTAGGTTTAGGGTTATGGTTAGGTAATGGATACAGTTAGAGCTAGGGTTTGGGCTATGGTTACAGTTAGGATTAGGGCTAGAATTAGGGTTAGATTGTGTGCTAGGATTATTTTTAGGGTAAGAGCTAGGGTTTGAGCTAGTGGTAGTTCTAGGGCTAGGTCGAGGATTAGGTTTGGCCTTAGATCTAGGGACAGGTTTGTGGTAGGTTTAGGGTTAGGGTTAAGGTTAGGGCTAGGGCTAAAATTAGGGTTAGGATAAGGGTTAGGGTAATGGATATGGTTAGATGTAAGTTTAGGTTTAGGTTTATGGTTGGATTAAGTTTTAGGGTTAATGTTAAGGCTAAGGTTATGTTTAGGTTTATGGTACAGTTTAGATTTTGAGCTAGGGTTACGCTATGGAGAGTGTTAGTTTTAGGGTTAGGTCTATTAGTAGTTTTCTGGTTAGGGTTATGGTTATGGTTAAGGTTAGGATTATCAATATAGTTAGGTGTAGGGTTAGGTAAAGAGTAGGTTTAGATCTAGGTTTAGGGATAGTATTAAGTTCAGGGTTAGGGCTAGGGTTAGGGTTTAGTGTAAGGTATAGGTATAAGTTTATATTTATGGTAAGGGTTAGGCTTTGAGTAAGTTTTAAGACTAAGGCTAGGGTTAGGTTTAGGGTTTGGGTTAGGGCTAGGTTTAGGGATGGTTTTTCACTTAGGGCTAAATTTAGGCCTATAATTCACTCTAGGTTTTGTGTTAGGTTAAGGCATAAAGTTAGGGCTATGAGTAATGTAAGAGCCAGGTTTATGATTAGATTAGTTGTAAGGTTAGGGTTATGGCTATGTCTAGTGTTAGGTTTAGGTTTTTGGTTAGGGTCAGGTTTAGAGATAGGTTTAGTGTTAAAGGCAGGGTCAGTACTCAGGTTAGAGTTAGAGTTAAGGTTAAAGCCAGAATTGGGACTAGGTTTATATCTAGAGGTAGGTTTAGTCTTTGCATTAATTTAAGGGTTATTGTTAGGGCTAAGGCTAGGTTTTTGTTTAGAACTCGAGCTAGAGTTGAGTATAGATTTAGAATTAGGTTTAGGTCTAGGGCTAGTAATAGGGTCTGGTTTAGGTATAGGATTACTGGTAAGGCTAGTGTTACAGTTAGGTCTAGCATTAGGGTCATGTTTAGACTTAGATTAGTGTTATGGTCAGAATAAGGGTCAGGGTTAGGGTTAAGGTTTGGCATAGAGTTAGAGCTAGAATGAGAATTATGGTTATGACTATTATTATGGTGAGAGTTTTGATTAGGCTGAGGATTAGGGATAGGTCTAGGATTATCATTAGGGTTAGGGTTTTGCTTAGGGTTAGTGATAGGTTTAGAGCTAGTGTTGGGGATAGGGTTAGAGTTAGGATTAGGTTTAGGTTTTGTGTTAGAATGATGGTGGGGATAGTTTTATGGTTATTATTAGGTTCGCGTTAGGATTATGTTTAGTTTTAGGGTTAAAATTAGGGTTAGGGTTAGTTTTAGGTTTAGGGTTAGTGTTAGTGTTAGGGTTGGGTGACAGGTTTATGTTTAATGTTAGGTTATGGTTAGCATTAGGGTTAGTGTTATGGTTAGGGTAAGTGTTAGTTTAAGCGTTAGAGTTAGGTTTTGGTTTAGTGTTAGGCTTAGGGTTAGGGTTAGGTTTTGAGTTAGGGTTAGGGTTAGGGTTCAAAAAAGTTAGGGTTAAATTTGGGTTAGGATTAGGGTTAGGGTTAGTGTTATGGATAGGGTTAGGGTTAAGGTTAGGGTTAGTTTTAGGATTACATTTAGGGTTATAGTTAGGGTTAGTTTTTGGTTTAGAATTAGATTTAGAAGTAGGGTTCTTGTTATGTTTAGGTTTAGTTTTAGAGTTAGGGTTCGGATTAGGTTTACGGTCAGTGTTAGGGTAAGAATTATGGTTAGAGTTTTGATTTGTGTTAGGGTAAGTGCTATAGTTAGGGTTTGTGTTAGGGTTAAAATTAGATTTAGGTTATGGATTATGGTTAGTAGGAGGGTTAAAGTGAGGCATAGGGTTAGGGTTAGGGTTAGTTTTATGGGTACAGGTAGGATAGGGTTACTGTTAGTGTTAGGTTTAAGGTTAGGGCTAGGGTTAGGGTTAGTGAGAGAGAATGTTTTGGGTTTAGGGATAGTGTGAGGATTAGTATTAGGTTTAGTGTTAGGGTTAGGGTTAGGGTTAAAGTTAGCAAACGGTTAGGGTTAGTTTTATGTTAGTGTTAGGGTTATGTTTTGGATAGGTTTTTTGTTAGGGTTATGGTTAGGGTTAGGATTAGTGTTAGGGTTACTTTAGGATTAGGGTTAGTGTTAGGGTTAGTGTTAGGGTTAGGTTTAGGGTTAGTGTTTGGGATAGGTTCAGTGTTAGGGTTATGGTTACTTTTAGGGTTATAGTTAAGTTTAGTTTTAAGGTTAGTGTTAGGGTTCGGGTTAGGATTCATGTTAGGGTTAGGGTTGGTGTTAGTGTTAGTTTTAGGGTTAGGTATTTTTGTTAGTGTTAGTGTTAGGCTTAGGGTTATGTTTAGGGTTAGTGTTAGGGTTAAGTTGTATGTTAGGGTTTGTGTTAGAGTTAGGATTAGTGTTAGGGTTTGTGTTAGGGTTAGGGTTAGTATTAGTGTTAGGTTTAGGGTTAGGTTTGAAATCAGGTTTAGAGTTATGTTTAGGGTTATGGTTAGGGATAGCATTAGTGTTTGGGTTCGTGTTTGAGTTCAGTTTAGTGATAGTGTTAGAATTAGGGTTAGGATTAGTGTTAGAGTTAGGGTTAGGGTGAGGCTTAGTGTTAGGGTAGGATTTAAGTTAGGGTTAGAGTTAGTTTTCGGGTTTGGGTTAGGTTTAGTGTTCGTGTTTCAGTTTGGTTTAGGGTTAGGGTTAAAGATATTGTTAGATTTCTGTTTACGTTTAGGGTTAGGTTTAGTGTTAGGGTTAGGACGAGTTTTAAGTTTAGTATTATTTTTAGGTTGAGGATTAATGTACTTATTACCATTAGGGTTAGGTTTAGGGTATAGTTAGTTTTAGGGATAGATTTAGGGTTAGGGTTAGGGTTAGGGATAGGATATGGTTTTGTATTAGTGATAGGTTTTTGTAAGGTTTAGGTTTCGGTTAGGGTTACTGTCAGGGTTAGGGTTATGGTTTGTTTTACAGTTAAGGTTAGTGTTAAAATTTCAGCTAGGTTTAGCGTTATGGTTAGTTTTAGGAATGGGGTTAGATTTAATGTTAGGTTTTGGGATAGAATTAGGTTTAGCATAAGTTTTATAGTTAGGGTTAGGGTTAGGGTTAAAATTAGTGTTAGTTTTAGTATGAGGGTTAGGGTTAGGGTTAGTGTTAGGTTTTGAGCTATGTTTTGTGTTGGAGTTATGGTCAGTGTTTAGTTTGGGTTACGATAAGGGTTAGAATTAAGGTTAGGGTTCGGATTAAGGTCAAAGTTAGGTTAGGGTTAGGTTTAGGGTTAGTGTTAAGGTTAAGGACAGGGTTATTCTTAGGTTTAGGATAGTGTTTGTGTTAGGGTTAGTGTTATTGTTAAATTAGAGATAAGGTTAGAGTTAGGGTTCATGTTAGGATTATCATTTGTGTTAGATTTAGGTTTAGGTTTATGGTTAAATTTAGGGTTAGTGTTAATGTTAGAGTTAGGTTTGGGGTAGGGTTAGTGTTTGGGTTAGAGTTATAGTTAGGTTTAGGGTGACTGTTATTATTAGGTTTAGAGTTGGTTATAGGTTTAGTGTTAGGGTTAGAGTGAGGTGTATGTTTAGGTTTAGGATTACAGTTAGAGTTTGGTATACAGTTTGGTTTAGGGTTAGGGTTAAAATTAGTGTTAGAATTTGTGCTAGGGTAGAGTTAGTTTATGGTTTGGGTTAGGGTTATGGTTACTCTACTGTTAGGGTCAGGGTAAGTGTTAGGTTTAAGAAGGTTAGAGTTTGGGTTAGGGTTAGGGTTAGAGTTAGGTTTAGGGATAGGTTCGGCTCTGGGCTATTGTTAGTTAGGTTTAGGGTTAGTGTTTTGCTTAAGGTTAGGGTTAGAATTATTTAGAGTTAGTATTACATTAGGGTTAGGGTTAGTGTTAGGTAAAGATTTAGGGTAGGGCAAGGTTGGGGGTTAATATTAAGGTTATGGTTAGCTTTGCATTTAGGGTTAGGGTTTGGGATAGGGGTATGGTTAGGGTCAGGTTAAGGTTAGTGTTGGTTTAGGTTTTGTGTTAGTGTTAGAGTTTGGGTTATGTTGAAGGTTACTATTAGGGTTAGGTTCAGTTAAGACTTATGGTTTGGGTTCATTTTAGAGTTAGGATTAGAGTTAGTGTTAGGTTTACGTTTAGGTTGAGGTTAGGGTCAGTGTTATTTTTAGTTTTAGTTTGGTTTTATGGTTAGAGTAAGGGTTATTTTTAGTTTTATGTTTAGGGTTAGGATTAGGTTTAGTGTTAGGGATAGAGTTAAGGTTAGGCTTAGGTTAGGGTTAGGTTAAGTTTAGAGACAGGGTGAGTGTATGTGTAAATGTAATTTTTAGGGTTAGTGTTAGTATTAGGTTTAAGTTCAGGGTTAGGGATAGTGTTAGGTTTAGGATTAGGGTTCAGGTTAGTGTTAGAGTTTTGGTTAGGGTTATACTTAGGTTTAGGTTTACTGTTAGGGTTTGGATTAGTGTTAGTAATAGGTTTAATATTAGGGTTAGTGTGGAGTTTAGGGTTAGGGTTTGGGTTAGGTTTAGGGTTAGTGTTATTGTTATGATTACTGTTAGGTATAGGATTATGTTTATGTAAGTTTTAAGTTTAGGGTTAGGGTTATGGTTAAAATTAGGGTTAGTTTTGGCTTAGGGTTAGGGTTAGTCATAGGTTTAAGGTTTAGCATTAGGTTTAGTGTTAGTGTTAGGGTTAGGGTTATGGTTAAGATTAGGATTATAGTGAGGCTTAGGGTTAGTGTTTGGTTTAGTTTTAGCATTATGTTTAGCACTAAGGTTATGGTTAGGGTTAGGTTTACGATTTGGGTTAAATTTAGTGTTACCTTTAAAGTTAGGTGTAGGGTTAGTGATATGTTTAGTATTGAGTAGATTTAGTGTTAACATTTGGGTTACACTTACAATTAGTGTTAGGGTTAGGGTTAGGGTTAGAGCTAGAGTTATGTTTAGAGTAAGAGTTAGAGTTTGAGCTAGTGTTAGGGATAGGGCAAGCATTAGGTTTAGGTTTTTGTGCTAGTGTTAGGGTTAAGGTTATGCTTAGGTCTAGGTTTAGGGCTTGTATTAGGGCTAGACTTTGTGTGAGGTTTATGGCTATTGTTAGGACTATGGGTTATGTAAAAGCTAGGGTTATGGTTATGGTGGTTTTGTGGGGTAGGGTTATAGATATGTATAGTATTATTTTTAACTTTTTGTTAGGTTAAGTTTTAGAGCTAGGGTTTGTCTAAGGGTAAGCGTCAGTGTTCGGGTTAGCATTGGGTTTATGGTTAGGGCCAGAATTAGAACTAGAGTTAGGTCTATCTAGGGCTACGGTTAGTCTTTGCATTAGGTTAATGGTTATTTTAGTGCTCCAGTTAGGTTTTTGTTAAGGACTAAGGCTAGAATTATGGCTATATTTAGGATTAAGTTTAGGTCTAGTGCTAATATTATGGTTAGTTGTAGGTATAGTTTTACAAGTAGGGCTAGTGTTAGGGTTCGGTTTAGTGTTAAGGTCAGGCTTTGACCTTGGGTTAGTGTTACGGTCAAAATGAGGGTAAGATTTAGGCTTAGGCTTTGGATTAGGGTTAGAGATACAATGGGGGCTAGGGTTAGGAGTAGTAATAGAGTTAAAATTTGAAGTAAGCTAAGGATTAGGGATAGAACTAGGGTAGCATTAGGGTGAGAGTTTGGCTTAGGGTAAGGAATAGGTTTAGAACTAGGGTTTGGGTTAGTGTTAGTATTAAGGTTAGGGTTAGGGTTAAAGCTAAGGTGGAGGCTCAGATTAGTGCTAGGTTTAGTGTTAGGGTTAGATCTGTGTCTAATGCAAGAACTAGATTTACGGTTAGGGATAGTTTTAGGGTTAGGGTTATTTCTAGATCTCTTGTTTTGGTTAGGTTTAGTGTTCGGGTGATGTTTAGAGGTAAGGTTAGTTTTAGGGTCAGAGTCAGAGTCGGTATTAGTTTTAGGGATAGGGTTAGAACTAGGTGTAGCTTTAAGATTTGGTTTAGGTTAAGGTTTAGTATTACGGATATAGCTCAGTTTTTTTTGTGGGCTATGGCTAGGGTTAGGGCTAGTTTTCAAATTAGAATTAGGGTTAGGGCTAGTGTTAGGGTGAGGTTAGGGTTTAGAGTTAGGGTAGATTTAGAGTTAGGGTTAGTTCTATGTTTAGGACTATGGCTAGAGTTAGCACTAATGTTAGGGCTAGTGTTAGGGTTAGACAATAGATAAGGTTGGTACTAGAAATAGGTCTAGGGCTAGAGTTAGGGTTATTCATAGGGCTAGGGTAAGAGTTAGGGTTACAGTTAGCAATAAATTATGGCTAGGATTAGAGCTATGGTTAGTGTTAGACTAGGCATTGGGTTAGGTCTAGGGTTATTATTAGTGATAGTGTTAGGATTACGGTTAGGGGAAAGATGTTCAGAACGATGGCAAGTTTGAAATTAGTGTTTGGGCTAGGGTTGGTTTCGGGTTTGGATTTAGGCTATTTTTAGGGCTAGGATGAGGGCTCAGGTTTGTGTTAGGTTTAAGGCAAGAATTAGGTAGAGTGCTAATGTTATGTCAAGGGTTACGGTTAGGGATACTGTTAGGGTTAATTTTATGGCTAAGTCTAGTTTAAGGGTTATGTTTAGGGTAAGGGACAGGTTTAGAGCTAGGTGTGTTATTAGAGTAAGTGTCTTTCTCAGAATTAGGGTTAGGTTTTGGTTTAGTTTTAAGGTTTGAATTAGCATTAGAGTTAATGTTAGGGTTAGTGTAATTTATAGGGTTAGGTTTAGTGTTCAGGTTAGGTTTAGGTAAGGATAAGGTTAGTGTTAGTGATAGGTTTAGGGTTAGGCCTAAATGGATAGGGTTAGATTTAGGTTTAGGACTAGGGTTAGTGTTAGGTTTAGAATAACTCTTAAGGTTTGAGCTAGGATTAACACTACGGTAAGGGTTATATTTACAGTTAAGTCAAGGGTTAGATTTACACTGAGGGTTAGTATAGGTTTAGGGTTAGGACTAGGGTTAAGTTTACAGTTAGGATTAGAGTAGTTTTAGGGTTAGTGTTAGTGTTATTATCACTTTTATAGTTAGAGTTAGGTTAATGATCGGGTTTAGACCTATGTTTATAGCTATGTTTGGGTTAGGGTTAAAGCTATGTGTAAGCCTAGGATTAGAGCTAGTTTTTGTGTTAGCAGTAGGGCTAGGATTAGGGCAACAGGTAATGTAAGAACCAGGGTTACAATTAGGATTAGCTTTAGGGTTAGGGTTAGGAGTACGTCTAGTGTTAGTGTTAGATTTAAGGTTAGGGTGATATTTAGAGATAGAGTTATTTTTAGGATAGGATTCAGGGTAGGGTTAGTTTTAGAGTTTGAGTTAGGACTCGAATTACGGCTAGGTTTACTGTTAGGGTTTGGTTTAAGGTTAGCATCATGTTTAGAGCTAGGGTGAGTTTTAGGATTTGAGTCAGGATCAGGGTTAGTTTTAAGGTTAGGGTTAGGACTTGATTAGGGCTAGGATTAGTTTTTATAGTAGTTTAGGGTTTCATTTAAGTTAAACTTTAGGGTTAGGTCTATTGCTCTGTTTTGTTTTAGTCCTAGGGTTAGAGTTAGGGCTAGTTTTACAATTAGTATTAGGGTTAGGGCTAATGTAAGTGTTAGGCTTAGACTTAGATTTAGGGTTACATTTATAGTTAGGTTAGATTTAGGATTAGGCTAGGATTTAGGATCAGGCAAGGTTTAGGGCCAGGGTTCAATTTATGGTAAGGGATAGGTTTAGAACAAGGGATAGGGCTAGTGTGAGACTTAGAGTTAATGATAGGGCTAAAATTAGAATTAGGTTTTGGGATAGGGTTAAATTAGGGCTAAGATTAGGGCTAGGATTAGTGTTCAGCTTAAGCATAGCAATAGGGATAGGGTTAGGTTTAAGTTTAGGATAAAGAGTTGCATTATGTCTAGGTTTAGATGTAGGGTGAGGGTTAGAGTTTGTGTTAGGGCTAGGGTTGGGGTTAGGGTTATGATTAAGGCTAGGTTTCAGTCTAGGATGAGGTCTAGTATTTATATTAGATTCAGGGCTAAAATTAGTGCTAGGGCTAATATCAGGTCTAGGGTTATGGTTAAAGATAGTTTTAGGGTTATGGTTATGGCTACGTTTAGTGTAAGGGTTAGGTTTAGGGTAAGGGTCAGGTTTAGAGCTCGAGGAATTATTAGGATTTGGATTTGGCTTAGGTAAGGATTTAGGTTTATGACTCAAATTAGCATTAATGTTAGTGTTAGGGGTATATTTAGGGTTTGTTTGAAACTTCACGTTTGGTTTAGGGTAATTTATAGAGTTACCCTTAGTAATAGGGCTAGGGTTAGTCTTAGGGTTAGCATTATTGTGAGGGCTATGGTTAGGGTAATTGATAGGGTTAGAGCTTTGGTTAGAACTAGAGTTACATTTAGGAATATGCCTTGAGTTAGGGTTAGAGTTCTTTTTAGAACTAGGGTTAGGGTTCGGTTTAGGGTTATGTTTATCATAAAGTTTAGGTTTTGATCTAGGGCTAAGAGTAGGTTTAGAGTTTGGTCTAGGATTAGGATTATAGTAGGTTTAGGGTTAGGGTTAGAGTTAGGGCTAGGGTTAGCGTTAACGTTAGGGTTAGTGTTAAGGTAATGGTCAGGGTTAGGTTAGGTTTAGATTTGGTTTAGAGTTAGAATTAGTGATAGGGTTAGGATTAGAGATATTGTTATGTTTAGGTTTATGATTAGATTTATGGTCTGATCTAGAGTTAGAGCTATGCTGAGTTTAATTTTACATTTATGTCTATGGTTAGTTTTCCAGTTAGGATTAGAGTTAACGTTAGTTTTCGGGCTAAGATTATCAATAAGTTTAGGTGTAGTGTTAGGGTTTTTGGTAGGTTTAGAGCTAGGTTTAGGGTTAGGTTAAGTTTAGTATTTGCGCTAGTTTTAGGGTGAAAGTTAGGGATAGGTCCAGGTTATGTTTAGGATAAGGGTTAATCTTTGAGCTATCTTAGGGCTGAGGTGAGGGATAGGGTTAGGTACACGGCTAGTGTTAGGGTTAGGGTTATGCTTAGGTTTCATCTAAAAATAAGCTCTATTATTAGAGTTAGGTTTATGCCTAAGGTTAGGGCTTTGGGTAATGTAAGATCTAGGGTATGATTAGGGTCAGTTTTAGAGTTAGGGTTATGCCTTGGTCTAGAATTAGGTTTAGGTTTTGGTTAGTTTCAGGTTTATAGTTAGGTTTAGTTTTAAAGCCAGGATCAGTGTTTGGGTTAGATTAAAGCCAGAATTAGGACTAGGTTTAGGTCTAGGGCTAGAGTTAGTGTTTGTGCTAGGTAAAGAGTTTTTTTAGGGCTAGGGCTAGGATTTTGTATAGGTCTAGAGTTAGACTTGAGGCTAGATTTAGGGTTAGGTTTAGGTCTAGAGCTAGTGGTATGGTTAGGTTTTGGTATAAGGTTACAAGTAGGTCTAGTGTTAGGGTTCGGTTTAGGATTAGGATCAGGTTTAGACCTAGTGTTTATGTTATGGATAGAATAAGGACCAGGGTTGGGGTTGTGGTTTGGGAGAGCATTCAATCTAGAATTATATCTAGTGTTAAGACTATTAATAGGGTTAAGATTTGGTTACCCTAAGGATTAGGGATAGGTCTATGGTTACCATTAGGGTTAAGGTTTTGCTCAGGTTAAGGAATAGGTTTAGGGCTAGGGTTAGGTTTATGGTTAGGTTTAAAGCAAGGTTTAGGGCTCTGATTAAGGCTACTTTTTGTGTGAGGTTTAAGGGTATGGTTAGGGCAATGACTCATATAAGAACTAGAAATACAATTAAGATTAGTTGTAGGGGTAGGTCAAATGTGAGGTTTAGGTTTAATATTGGGGTGATATCTATAGCTAGGGGTAGTGTTAGGATATCAGTCCGATTATGGGTAGTTTTAGAGTTAGGTTTAGGACTCGAATTAGGGTTAGGTTTACTGTTAGGATTCAGTTTAATTTTAGGGTGTTGTTTAGAGCTAGTATGAGTGTTAGGATATAAGTCAGATTCAGGGTTATTTTTAAGGTTATGATTAGGACTTGAATGAGGGCTAGGGTTACATCTAGTTGTAGAGCCAGGGTTTGGATTAAGTTAAGGTTAGTGCTAGGCCTTTTGGTCGGTTTTGTTTTAGTGCTATGGTTAGGATTAGGGTTGGTTTTATGATTAGTTTAGGGTAAGGGCTATGGTTATGGTTTGGTTTAGGATTAAGGCTAGATTTAAGTCTAGGATTAGGGCTAGGTTTTGTGTTAGGTTTAGGGCAGAAATTAGGGCTAGGACTAATGTCAGGTCAAGGTTTATAGTTAGTGAGATTTTTAGGGTGAGGTTTATGGCTAAGTCAAATTATAATGTTACGTTTAGGGAAAGGGTCAGATTAAGAGCTGGAGTATTATTAGCGTCAGAGTCAGGCTTCGAGTTTGGGTTTGGTTAAGGATTAGGGTTAAGGCTCAAATTAGCATTAAGGTTAGAATTAGGGTTAGGGTAATGAATAGGATTAGGTTTAGGGTTCAGGTTATGTTTAAGGTAATGGATTAAGGTCTAGTTTAATGTCTAGTGTTAGAATTAGTTTTATTGATAGGGTTTATTGTTTAGGGTTTGTGATAGGTTTAGGGTTAGGCCTAAGTATTAGCCTTATGGTTATGGTTATAGTTAGGGTAATTTATAGGGTTAGACCAGGGTTAATGCAAGGACAATGGTTAGGATTAGGGCTACAGTAAGTGTTAGGGTCAGGGTTAGGGCGAGGGTTACAGTTAGGATTAAGTTTAGGGTACAGTTTAAGGTTTGAGCTAGGATTTTTGCTATGGCCAAGTTTGATTTAGGTTTTGGTCTAGGGTTATGGTCATGGTTAGTGTTACAGTTAGTGCTAGGGTTTTCCTTAGGGTTAGGGTAATAGGTTTAGATGTAAGGTTAAAGATAGTGTTAGATTGAGGTTAGCATTGGGTTTAGGTTTAGGATTAGCATTAGGGTTTTAGCTAGCTTAGATTTTGTGTTAGGGGTAAGTTTACTGTTAGTTCTAGGGTTAGGTTTATGTTTAGGATTAGGGTAGATTTAGCTTTAGGTCTAGTGTTATCATTAGTATTAAGTTTAGTGTTAGGGTATTGGATAGAGTTCAAACTAGGGTTAGGGATAGGGTTAAGGTTAGGATTAGGGCTTGGGTTAGGGTTAGGGTTAGGCCTTGGGTTAGTGTTAGGGTTAGGTTAAATGTAAGGGTTAGGGATTGAGCTAGGTGTAGGGCTAGGGTGAGGGTTAGGGTTACAGTCTGGTCTAGGGTAGGGTTAGGGTTAGGTTTAAGGCTAGGGTTAGAATTAGTTTTAGGGTTATGGTTAGAGTAATGGATACATTAAAGCTAGGGTTTGGGCTACTCTTACAGTTAGGATTAGGGTTTGAGTTAGGGTGAGGTTTAGGGCTTGTGCTTGGGTTATATTTAGGCTAATGTTTAGGGTTTGAGCTAGGGTTAGGGCTAGAATGAGGGTTTGGGTTAATGTTAGTACTAGGTTTATGGTTAAGTTTATGCTTAGGGTTCTGTTTAGGGATATAATTAAGCTAGGTTTTGTATGAGGTTTAGGGCTAGTGTTAGGTGTATGGTAATTTAAGAGCTAGAGTTATGGTTATGGCTAGATTTAGAGTTTGTCTAGTGTTAGGCTTAGTTTTGGGGTTAGGATAAGATTTAGAGCTAGGGTTTTTGTTATTATAAGTGTCAGTGTTAAGTTTAGGATTAGGTTTAGGGTTAGGTCCAGAATGAGGACAAGGGTTAGTCTAGGGGTAGAGTTCGTGTTTGGTTTAGGTTAAGGGTTATTGTTAGGACTAAGGCTAGGGTTATGGCTATATTTAGGATTAGGTTTGGGTCTATTGCTAGTGTTAGTGTTAGGTCTAGAGTTAGAATTACTGGTAGGGCTAGTGTTAGGTTTCTGATAAGGGTTAGGGTCAGGTTTAAACCTAGGTTTAGAGTTAGGGTCAGAATAAATGCCAGCGTTAGGTTTAGTGTTTGGTTTAAGTTTAGATCTAGAATGAGGGCTAGGTTTAGGACAGGTAAAAGAGTTAGGGTTTCGGGTAGGCATAGAATTAGGGTTAGGACTAGAGTAGCAATAGGGTGAGGGTTTGACTAAGTGTAATAAATAGGGTTAGACAAGGATTAGGACTAGGGATATGGTTAAGGTTAGGTCTCGGGATAGGGTTAGGGTTAAAGCTAGGGTTATTCTTTTTTTTAGGGCTAGAATTTTTGTTAGGTTTAGAACTATGATTAATTTAAGACCTGGCATTATGACTAGGGCTAGTTTTAGTGTTAGGTTTAGGTTGACGTCTAGTGTTAGGATTAGGTTTATTGATAGGATGGTGTGTAGAGCTAGGGTTAGTGTTAAGGAGAGAGTCAGGGTTAGTATTAATTCTAGGGTTAGAATTAGGACTCAAATTAGGGCTAGGATTAGGGCTTGGTGAAGAATTAGGGTTTGGTTTAGGTTAAGATTTAGGGTCAGTGCTATGGCTCAGTTTTGCTTGAGAACTAGGTCTAGGTTTAAGGCTAGTTTTCAAATTAGCATTAGGGTTAGAGCTAGTGTTAGGATGTGGTTTAGGCTTAGGGTTAGGGTTATATTTAGAGTTAAGCTTAGATCTAGATTTAGGGCTACAGCAAAGGTTAGGGCTAGGGTTAGGTCTAGGGTTTGAGTTATCATAAGGGATAGCACTAGAACTAGGGATAGGTATATGGCGAGGGTTAGAGTTAGTGTTAGGATTAGATATAGGCTTAGAATTAGGGCTTAATTAGGGCTAGGATTAGAGCTAGGGTTAGTATTAAGGCTGACCCTAGGTTTATGGCTAGGGTTTTGGTTATGGTTATAGTTAGGTATGATGTTATAGCTAGATTTAGATCTAGGGCGAGGATTAAAATTAGGGTTAGGTTTATGGTTAGGGTTAGGTTTAGGATTAAGCCTAAGATTGGGTCTTGGATTAGGGCTAGAGTTTGTTTTATGGTTAGGGCTTCATTAGGGCTAGGGCTAATGTGAGGTCTAGGGTTAGGGATAGCACTCGAACTAGGGGTAGGCTTAGAGCTAGATGTAGGGTTAGGATTTGTTTTAGGTTAAGGATTAGGGTTAGTGCTACAGCTCGTTATGTATTAGGGCTAAGGATAAAGTTAAAGGTAGTTCTACAATTAATGTTAGTGTTATTGCTTGTGATAGGGTGAGTTTAGGTTTAGAGTTACATTTAGAGTTATGGTTAATTCTAGGGTTAGGTCTATGGCTAGGGTTAGGGCTAAGGTTGGGTCTAGTGTTTGGGTTATGGTAAAGGATAGAGTAAGAACTAGAAATAGATCTAGGGTGAAAGTTAGAGTTAGTCTTAAAGCTCGGGTTAAGGTTAAGTTAAGGGCTAAATGAGGGCTAGGAGTATGTCTAGGATTGTTGTTATGATTAGGCCTAGGGTTAGGGCTATGTTTAGGATTAGGTTTAGGGGAAGAGATGGGGTTATAACTAGGTTTAGGGCAAGGGCAATGAATAGAATTAGGTTTAGTTCTTCGGTTAGGTTTGTGTTAGAATTAAGGCTGGGTTTGGGGTTAGGATGAGGGCTAGGATTTGTGCTAGGTTTAGGGCATGTTTTAGGGATAGGGATAATGCCAAGTTTAGGGTTACAGCTAAGGATAGTTATAGGTTAAGGTTCATGGCTAGGTATAATGTTAGGTTAAGGTAAGACCCAGGTTCAGTGTAAGGTGTATTTTTAGGGTCAGGGTTCAGGTTTCTGGTTTGTGTTAGGTTAATTATTAGGGTTAGCATTAGGGTTAGGATTATGGTTAGGGTAATGGATAGAATTAGAGCTAGGTTTAGGGCTATGGTTATGGTTAGGATTTGGGATAGTGTTAGGGTAGGTTTGGGATAGGGCTAGAGTTATGTTAAAGGTAAAATTTAGTCTTTGTGCAAGGGTTAGATCTAAAGCAATGATTAGAATCAGGGTTAGAGTTAGGGTTAAGTTTAGGGGTACATTTAGGGCTATGTTCAGGCCTAGGATTAGGTCTAAGTTTTGTGTTAGTTTAGGCCATAGTTAATTAGGGCCATAGTTAATGTTAGAGTTAGGGTTATGAATAAGGATAGTTTCAGGGTTAGGGTTATGCCTAGGTCTAGTGTTAGGATTTGGTGTTGGGGTTAGTGTGAGCTTTGGGGCTAGGATTATATTAGGGTCAGGCCAATGTTAGGTTAGATTTAATGTTGGGGTTAGTCCCATAATTAGGACTAGAGTTAGGTCTAGGGATGGGGTTATTATTTGTGTTAGGTTAAGTGTTATTGTTAGGACTAGGTCTAGGTTGTTGTTCAGGTCTAGGGCTAGAGATATGGCTAGATTTAGTATTAGATTTAAGTATAAGGCTAGTGTTAGCTCTAGGTTTAAGTACAGGATTATCAGTTTGGGTTTAAGTATATAATTAGGGTTCAATTTCAGGTTATGGTCAGGTTTAGACCTATGGTTTGTGTTAGGGTCAGAATAAGTGTCAGGGTTAGGGTTTGTGTTTGGGTTAGTGTTAGAGCTAGAATGAAGGTTAGAGTTAGGTCTAGTAATAGGGTTAGGGGTTGGGTTAGGACTAGGGTTAGCATTAGGTTTTAGGTTTAGCTTAAGGTAATGGATAGGGTAAGAGCTAGAATTAGAGCTAGGGTTAGGGCTAGTTTTAGGGTTAGGGTTAAAACTAGGGTTTGTTCTCAGATTAGGGCCAGGTTTGGGGTTAGGTTTGGGCTAGTGTTAGGCCTACAACTAATGTTTGAACCAGGGTTATGATTAGGGCGACTTTTTGGGTAAGTGTTATGGCTAGTTCATGTGTTAGGGTTAGGGTTAGGGTTAGCATTAGCGTGATGTTTAGAGCTAGGTTTAGTGTTTGGGTCAGGGTCAGTTTTCAGGTTATATTTAGGGTTAGGGTTAAACCCAGAATTATCACTAACCGTACCCTAGACCTGATGTTAGCCCTAGCTCTAATACTACCCTAACCCTAATACAAAACTTGGCCCACAACCTATCCACGAACCTTGCCTTAATCATAACCCTAACCCTAACGTTAGCCCTAACCTTAACCCTAGAACTCATCCTCGTCCTAAAACTAGCTATATTCCCATCTCTTATATTATTAGAGTCAGAGTCAAGGTTAGGGTTTTTGTTAGGTTTAGGTTTAGGGCTCAAATTAGTCTTATGTTTAGGGATTGGGTATTGACACAATTATGTTTAGGGTTTAGGTTAAGTGTAGGTTAATTGACAGGGTTAAGGCTAGTGCTAGGAATAGGGTTCCACCTAGGGTTAGCATAAGGATTATAGTTATCTTAGGGTAATGAATAGGGCTAGTGCTAGGGTTAGGGCTAAGTTTATGTTTAGGATTGGGACTAGGGTTAGGCTTAGTGTTATTGTAAGGGCTAGGGTTATTATTATGGTTATCTTTAGTGTTAAAGCTAAGGTAGGGCTTGGATTAGGGCTAGCTTTTGTGATATGTTAAAGCTATGACTAATGTAAGAACTATTGTAATGATTAGGACTAGTTTTATGGTTAACACAAGGGCTAGGTGTAGTTTTAGGGTTAGTTTTAGAGTTAAGGTGAAGTTAAGAGCTAGGGTTAGTGTTAATGTCAGGGACAGTGTTCGGGAAGGGTAATGGTTAGGGTTAAAGCCAGAATTAGGACTACGGTTAGATCTAGAGGTAGGGTTAGAGTTTGGGTTAGGTTAAGGGTTATTGTTAAGGCTACGTCTAGTTTGTCTTTAGGAGTAGAGCTATAGTTATGACTAGATTTAGGATTAGGTTTAAGTCTAGGTCTAGTATTAGGGTTAGGTTTAGCTATAAGGTTACCAGTAGTGCTAGTGTTAGGTTTCAGTTTAGGGTTAGGTTTAGATTTAGACCTAAGATTAGTGTTCGGGTCAGAATAATGGTCAGGGATAGGTTAGGGTTTGGGTTATGGTTAGATCTAGAATGAAGTCTAGGGTTAGGACTAGTTATAGACTTAGAGTTTTGGTTAGGCTAAGGATTAGTGCTAAGAATATGGTTAGCATTAGTGTGAGAGTTTTGCTTTGTGTAAGGGATAGGTTTAGAGCTAGGGTTAGGACCAGGGTTAGGGTTAGGTTTAGGGTTAAAGCTCGTGTTAGCACATGGAATAGGGCTAGATTTATATTAGAGTTAGGATTAGTGTTATGGTTACGGCTATTGTAAGAACTAGGGTTATAACTAGGGTTAGTTTTAGGGTTAGGTCTAAGGGTTATTTTAAGTTTAGGATTATGTTAGGATTACAGTTAGTGTTATGGTTATGGTTACCATTATTGTTACAGTTAGGATTACGGTTAGGGATAGGGTTAGGGTTAGTGTTACATTAGAGTTAGGGTTCGGGTTATGGTTATTGTTTGTTTTAGTTTAGGGTTAGTGTTTTGTTCAGGTTTAGGTTTAGTGTTAGGGTGAGGGTTGGGGTTAGTTTTAATATAAGTGATAGGTTTAGGTATTGAGTTACAGTTAGATTGAGAGTTAAGGTGAGGTTCAGTGTTAGGGTTAGTGTTAGGGTTAGTGTTAGGGTTAGGATTAGTATTTGGACTAGGTCTAGGCTTAGGGTTAGTGTAAGGTTTTGGGATAGGTTTAAGTTACACTTAGGGTAAGGGTTACGAATAGTGTTAGGGTTAGGGTTAGTTTTCATGCTTGGGTTAGGTTTAGAGTTAGTGTTAAGTGTAGGGTTACTGTTAGGGTTTGTGATAGGGTTAGGGTTGTGGTTAGGGTTAGTGTTAGTGTTACAGTTAGGATAAGGGTTAAGGTTAGTGTTCGCGTTAGGGTTAAGGATAGGGTTAGTGTTAAATTTAGGATAAAAGTTAGGGTTAGTGATAGGATTAGGGTTAGTTTTTGGGTTAGTGTTAGTTTAGGATAGGGTTAGGATTAGGTTAAGGTTAGGGTTTTTGTTAGAGATAGTGTTTGTGTTACGGTTAGGGTTAGTGTGGTGGTCAGTATTAGGGTTAGGGTTAAAGTTAGTGTTAGGATGAGGTTTAGGGTTAAGGTTAGGTTAAGGTTTATTATTACGTTAAGGGTTATGGTTCAAATTAGTGTTAGGGTAAAATTAGATTTAGGGTTTGTTTTAGGTTTAGGGTTAGGGTTTGTTGTAGGTTTAGGGTTTGTGGAAGTGTTACCATTACATTTATGTTTAGATAATTACAGTTATGGTTTGGATTATGGTTAAAATTATGGTTAGGGTTTAGGGTTAGTGTTAGGGTTAGGGTTAGAGAGAGTATTAGGCTTAGGGTTAGTGCTGGGGTTAGGGTTAGTGCAAGGACTAGTTTTAGGGTTAGGGTTAGGTTTTGTCATCATTTTAGCTATAGGTTTAGTGTTACGTTTAGGTTTAGGGTTTTGGTTAGGTTGGAGGATTAGGGTTAGGGTTAGGGTTAGTGTTTGTGTTAGCATTATTGTTTTGGTTAGGGTTATACTTAGGTTTAGGGTGAGTATTAGGGTTAGGTTTAGAGTTAAGGTTAGTGCAAGTATTAGGTTTAGGTTTAGGGTTAGATTTACTGTAAGGGTTTGTATTAGGGTTAGGGTTAGGGTTAATGTTTCAAATTAGGGTTAGTTTTACTGATAGGGTAAGGATTAGGGTTTCTCTTAGGATTTAAATTATAGTTAGTTTTAGATTTAGTGTTAGGGTTAGGGCTAGCTTTTGGTTGAGGTTTAGGTCTAGTGTTATGGTTAGGTTTAGGGTACATGTTTAAGTTAGGATAGAGTTAGTGATAGGGTTAATGTCAGGGTTAGAATTATAGTTAGGGTTAGATAAGCATTAGTGTTAGGGTTATTGTAAGGTTTAGGGTTAGGGTTCGCTTTTGGTGTTGTGTTAGGGTTAGGATTAGGTTTGGGTTGAGGTTAGTGTAAGTGTAGGGTAAGGTTTAGTGTTAGGTTTAGGATTATGTTTGTTTTAGGGTTACAATTAGGGTTATGGTTAGGGTCACGTTTATGTTTAATGTTAATGTTCGTGTTAGGCTTAGGGTTAGGTTTAGGTTAGGGTAATGGTTAGGGTTAGGTTAAGATTAGGTTTAGCTTTATGGATCGTGTTAAGGTAAGGTTAGGTTTAGTGTTAGGTTTAGAATTAGGGTAGGGTTAGTTCAGGGTTAGTGTTAGTGTTAAGGTTAGGTTTAGCATTAGTATTAGGGTAAGTTTTATAAATAGTTTTAGGGTTAGTGTTAGAATTAGGGTTAGGGTTAGTGTTTGGTTTAGGGTTAGGGTGAGGCTTACGGTTAGGATTATTTTAAGGATTAGGGTTAGGGTTAATGTTTGGTTTAGGGTTAGGGTGAGGCTTATGGTTAGGATTATTTTAAGTATTAGGGTTAGGTTAGATTTAGGATTAGGGTTAAGTTTAGGGTTAGGGTAGGTGTTATATTTAGGTTTAGGTTTAGTATTAGAATTCGTGTTAGATTTAGAGTTAGGTTTAGAGTTAGTGTTAGGTTTAGTGTTAAGGTTAGGGTTAATGATATGTTTAGTGTTGGGGTAAATGTTAGGATTAGAGTCAGGGTTAGTTTTAGGTGTTAGGATTAATGTTGTGTTAAGTTTAAGTTTAAAGTTAGTGTTACAGTTAGAATAAGGGTAAGTTTCATGATAGGGTTAGGGTTAGTGTTAGGGTTAGTGTTAGTGTTGCGGTTAGGGTTAGTGTTAGGTTAGGCTTAGTTAGGATTAGTGATAAGGTTAGGTTTAGGGTTAGGGTTAGGGTTAGTGTTAGGGTAAGGGTTAGGTTTATGTTCGGGTTAGGATTAGTGATAAGTTTAGGTTTAGGGTTAGGGTTAGTGTTAGGGTAAGGGTTAGGTTTATGTTCGGATTAGGTTTGGGTTATGGTTAGAGTTGGGGTTTGTGATACGGTTAGGAGTAGTTTTAGAGTTAGTTTTAGGGTTAGGGTTAAAATTAGTGTTCAGTTTAAGATTAGAGTTAGGTTAAGGTTTAGGTTTAGGTTTAGGGTTATAGTTAGAATTAGTGTTAGTGTAAGTTAGGGTAAGGGTTACTGTTAGGATTAGTGTTAGAGTTGTGTTAGGTTTAAGTTTAGAGTGAGTGTTATGGTGAGGATAAATGTTAGTTTCATGATAGGGATAGGGTTAGTGTTAGGGTTAGGATTAGAGTTACGTTTAGGGTTTCTCTTGGGGTAGGTTTAGTGTTAGGGTTAGGGTAAGGTTTAGGATTTGGGATAAGGTTAGGTTCAGTGTTAGGGTTAAGGCTAGGTTTGGCTTCAGGTTATGGTTAGTGTTGGGGTTTGTGTTACAGTTAGGATTAGTGTTAGGGTTAAAATTAGTGTTAGAATTAAGATTATGGTAAGGTTAAGGTTTAGGGTTAGGTTTAGAGTTATAGTAAGAATTAGTGTTAGTGTAAAGTTAGGGTTCGTGTTAGTGTTAGGATTTGGGTTAGGGTTTGTGTTAGGTTACTGATATGTTTAGGTATAGGTTTATGGTTACAGTTAGGATTAGGGTTAGGTTTAGGGATAGTTTTAGGGGAGATTAGGTTTAGAATTAGTGTTAAAGTTATTGTTATTGTTAGAGTTAGAATTGGAGTTAGGTTTAGTGTTAGGGTTAGGGTTACAGTTAGGGTTAGGTTAGGGTTAGGTTTATGGCTAGGCTTCGTTTTAGGTTTAGGCTTAGGGTTAGTATTAGTTTTAGGTTTAGGGTTTGGGTTACAGTTAGGGTTAGGGTAAGGGTTAGAATTAGTGTTTGCTTTAGAGTTATAATGAGGTTTAGGGTTTGTGTTAGTTTTAGGGTTAGGGTTAGTGTTAGGTTTAGGGATAGGGTTATGGTGAAGATTATTTTGAGGGTTAGGGTTAGGGTTATATTTAGGGTTAGGATTAGGGTTAGGGTTAGTTTTAAAGTTAGGTTTAGATTTAGTGTTAGTGTTATGGTTAGCCTTAGGTTTAGGGTTTCTGTTAGATTTTGGGATAGGCTTAGGTTTAGGGTAATTGTTATGGTTGGGATTATGGTTTGAGTGAAGGTTAGGTAAGATTAGGATAAGATTAGGGTTAATGTTAGTGTTAAATTTTGTGTTAGCATTAGTGTTACAGCTAGTGTTAGGATTAGGTTTAGGGTTAGGATTAATGTGAGAATTAGGGTTAGGGTTAGTTTTAGGGTTAAGTTTAGGGTTACTGTTAGATTTAAGGTAAGGATTAGGATTAGGATAAGGTTTAGTGTTAAGTTTTGTGTTAAGATTTGGATTAGAGTGAGTGTTAGTGTTAGGGTTGGTATTAGGTTTTGGTTTGTGTTAGGGTTAGGTTTAGGGTTAATTATAGTGTTAGAATTAGGGTTAAGTTTAGTGTTTAGGTTTAAGATTAGTTTTATGGTTTTGGTTAAGTTTAGTGATAAGTTTAGTTTTAGGGTTAAGGTAAGTTTTAGGGTAAGTGTTAGGGTTAGGGTTAGTGTTAAGGTTCAGGTGAGTGTTAGGGTTAGGTTTAGGGTTTGAGGTAGAATTACGTTTAGGGTTATTTTTAGGGTTAGTGTTACACTTAAGATTAGGATAAGGTTAGGGTGAATGTTGGTGTTAAGTTTTGTGTTAGGGTTAGTGTTAGGGTTAATGTTAGGATTAGGTTTTCAGTTAGGTTTAAATTTAGGGTTAGGGTTAAGTTAGTTTAAGGGTTAGTTTTAGAGTTAGGGTTAATGTTATATTTAGGGTTAATGTTAGGGTTAAGATAAGGGTTAGGATTAGGTTTAGGGTTAGTTTGTATGTTAGAATTAGAGTTTGTGTTAGGTTTTGGTTTCAGGTGAGTTTTAGTGTTAGTGTTAGGGTTAGGGTTAGGTTTGTAGTAAGGTTAGGTTAGGGATAATTATAGTGTTTAGGGTTAGGGATAGGTTAGAATTAGTGCTTAAAATTAGGGTTAGATTTAGAGTTTTTGTTAGATCCAGTGTTAGGCCTATGACTAGGGTTAGAGCTAAGGTTAGAGCTATTGTGAGGTTTATGGTAATGAATTGGGTTATAAATAGAAATAGGGCTCATGTGTGAGTTAGAGTCAGTCTTAGGGCTAGGGTTAGGAATAGGGTTAAGATTAGTGTTCATATAGGGCTAACATTAGTGCTATCTTTAGTGTTAGGGTTAGGTATATGGTTAGGGCTAGGTTTAGGTTTAGTATTAGGGGAAGAGATGAGGTTATATAGCTAGGTTTAGTGCTAGGGCAAGGGTTATATTTAGGGATAGGACTAGGGTGATGGTTCGTGTTAGGATTAAGTTTAGGTTTAGGGCTAGGATGAAGGACAGAAGTTTTGTTAGGGCTAGGATTATGCTGGGGTAATTTCAGGTCTATGGTTACGGTTAGGGATAGTGTTAGGTATAGGTTTATGGCTAGGTCTAGTGTAATGGTTAGGTTTAGAGTAAGGGTCAGGTATAGAGCTAGGTTATTATTAGGGTCAGAGTATTTATTAGGGTTTGGTTTGGGTTAAGGTTTAAGGTTAGGGATCAAATTAGCATTAGGGTTAGGGTTAGGGTTAGAGTAATTGATAGAGTTAGGTTTACAATTCAGGTTAGTTTTAGAGTAATGTATCGGGTTGGTGTTAGGGATAGGGTTAGTGTTAGGCCTAGGGTTAGCATTTGGTTTAGGCTTATATTTAGAGTAATAAATAAGTTTAGTGCTAGTGTTAGGGCTTAGGTTAAGGTTGGGATTAGGCTGCTAGGGTTTGGGTTACTCCTAGGGTTAGTTTTAGGGGTCGATTTGGGTAAGTGGTAGGGTTTGAGCTAGGTTAGGGCTAGGGCGAGTGTTAGGGTTAGAATCAGGGCTATGGTTAGTGTTCGGGTTCGAGTTAGGGTTAAGGTTAGGTTTAGTGTTAGGGCTAGGGTTAGCATTAGGGTTAGGGATAGGGTTAGTGTTATGTTTAAGGTAATGGATAAAGTTAGAGTTAGGATTATGGATATGGTTAAATAGAATTAGGGATAGGTTTAAGGTTATGTTTAGAGCTAAGTTTATGTTTAGTGTAAGGGTTAGAGTTTGACCTAGGGTTAGGGCTAGGGCAAGCATTAAGTTTAGGTTTTGTGCTAGGGTTAGGGTTAAGGTTATACTTAGGTCTAGTTTAGGGCTTGTATTAGGGCTATTGTGTGAGGTTTATGGCTATTGCTAGGGCTATGGGTAATGTAAGACCTATGGTTATGGTTATGGCTAGTATTTTGGGTTAGGGTTACAGATACGTATAATGTTAGGTTTAAGTTTCATGTTAGGATAAGGTTTAGAGCTAGGGTTTGTGTTAGGGTAAGCATCAGTGTTCGGGTTAGCATTGGGTTTATGGTTAGGGCCAGAATTAGAACTAGAGTTAGGTCTAGGGCTAGAGTTAGTCTTTTCATTAGGTTAATGGTTATTTTAATGCTCCAGCTGGGTTTTTGTTAAGGACTAAGGCTAGAATTATGGCTATATTTAGGATTAAGTTTAGGTCTAGTGCTAATGTTATGGTTAGTTGTAGGTATAGGTTTACAGGCAGGGCTAGTGTTAGGGTTCGGTTTAGTGTTAAGGTCAGGCTTTGACCTTGGGTTAGTGTTAGAGTCAAAATGAGGGTAAGGTTTAGGCTTAGGCTTCAGATTAGTGTTAGAGATAGAATGAGGGCTAGGGTTAGGAGTAGTAATAGAGTTAAAATTTGAAGTAAGCTAAGGATTAGGGTTAGAACTTGGGTAGCATTAGAGTGAGAGTTTGGTTTAGCGTAAGGAATAGGTTTAGAGCTAGGGTTTGGGTTAGTGTTAGTGTTAGTGTTATGGTTAGGGTTAAAGCTAGGGTTGAGGCTCAGATTAGCATTAGGTTTTGTGTTAGGGTTAGGGCTGTTGCTAATGTTAAAACTAGCTTTAAGTTTAGGGATAATTTTAGGGTTATTATTAGGGCTAGGTCTTGTGTTTAGGTAGGTTTAGGGTTCGGGTGAATTTTATAGGTAAGGTTAGTTTTAGGGTCAGAGTCAGGGTCAGAATTAGTTTTAGGGATAGGATTAGGACTAGGTGTAGCATTAGGATTTGGTTTAGGTTAAGGTTTAGGATTACATCTATAGCTCAGTTTTGTTTGTGGGCTATGGCTAGGGTTAGGGCTAGTTTTCAAATTAGAATTAGGGTTAGGGCTAGTGTTAGGGTGAGGTTTAGGTTTAGAGTTAGGGTTAGATTTAGAGTTAGGGTTAGTTCTATAATTAGGACTATGGGCAGAGTTAGGACTAATGTTAGGACTAGTGTTAGGATTAGTCAATAGATAAGGTTGGTACTAGAAAAAGGTCTAGGCTAGAGTTGGGGTTAGTCTTAAGGCTAGGGTTAGTGTTAGGATTAGAGTTAGCAATAAATAAGGGCTAGGATTAGAGCTATGGTTAGTGTTAGGATTAGGCATAGGGTTAGGTATAGAGTTAGTATTAGTGATAGTATTAGGGTTAGGGTTAGGAGAGGGGATGTGGTTATACCTATGTTCGGAACTATAGTGAGGGTTGAAATTAGGGTTTGGGCTAGGATTAGGTTTCAGTTTAGGATTAAGGCTAGGTTTGGATCTAGGCTGAGGGCTCGGGTTTGTGTTAAGTTTAAGGCAAGAATTAGGTAGAGTGCTAATGTCAGATCTAGAGTTATGTTTAGGGATACTTTTAGGGTTATTTTTATGGCTAGGTCAATTTTAAAGAATATGTTTGGGGTAAGGGTCATGTTTAGAGCTAGGTGTATTATTAGAGTCAGTGTCTTTTTCAGAGTTTGCGTTAGGTTTTTGTTGAGAGCCACAGCCAAAGGGGCCCCAGAAAACTTCCAGCTGCCAAAAAACTTCCAGCTGCCAGCAAACATCCAGCTGCCAGGTGATGATTGGCTCACAGTGGCCCCAGCAAACTTCTAGCTGACAACTGATTGGCTCCTCTGCGGTGATGCTAATTGACTGTTTCCCCGCCCTTTCAGACCACGAAGCTGCTCATTGGGGGACTTTTTTTTGCCTCCACCCACGTGACCCAGCCAATTGGCCTCAAGAGCAGGAGGAGTGGGGGGAGGTTCAGAGGCTTGTGGGAAGCCGGTGGTGGCAGTTGGGCTCTGAGGGTTTTCCTAAAGAGCTGTGTGGTGTGGTGTGTGTGTTCTAAAAATAAAGTCTATTTCCTTTGACAAGTGGCTACTGAATTGTGCTCAGCTAGACTGCGGCATTTGGTAGCCCGTACGGGGAACGACTGAGGGTAAATGATAAGGTAAACTGCTCGACCCTGAGGGCAGGGTTAGGGCAACAGGTAATGAATGAACCAGGGTTACAATTAGGGTTTGCTTTAGGGTTAGGGTTAGGGGTACTTCTAGTGTTAGTGTTAGATTTAAGGTTAGGGTGATTTTTAGACCTAGAGTTATTTTTAGGATAGGAGGTAAGGTCAGGATTCATTTTAAGGTTTGAGTTAGGACTCAAATTACGGGTAGGTTTACTGTTAGGTTTGGTTTAAGTTTAGCATCATTTTTAGAGCTAGGGTTCATGTTAGGATATTAGACAGGATCAGGGTTAGTTTAAGGTTAGGATTAAGACTCGATTAGGGCTAGGATTAGTTTTTTTAGTAGTTTAGAGTTTGATTTAATTTAAAGTTTAGGGTTAGTTCTATGGCTTGGTTTTGTATTTGTCCTAGGGTTAGAGTTAGTGCTAGTTTTACAATTAGTATTAGGATTAGGGCTACTGTTAGTGTTAGGCTTAAACATAAATTTAGGGTTACATTTATAGTTAGGTTAGATCTAGAATTAGGCTAGGATTAAGGATAGTACAAGGGTTAGGGCAAGGGTTCGAGTTATGGTAAGGGATAGGTTTAGAATTAGAGATAGGGCTAGTTTGAGATTTAGAGTTAGTAATATGGCTAAAATTAGAGTTAGGGTTTGGGATAGGGTTAAATTAGGGCTAGGATTATGCTAGTGTTCAACTTAGGCCTACTGATAGGGATAGGGTTAGTTTTAAGTTTAGGATACAGAATGGCATTATAGCTAGGTTTAGACATAGGGTGAGGATTACAGTTAGGGTTAGGGCTAAGGTTGGGGTTAGGGTTATGATTAAGGCTAGGTTTAGGTCTAGGATGAGGGCTAATGTTTGTATTAGATTCAGGGCTAGGATTAGTGCTCGGTCTAATATCAGGTCTAGGGTTATGGTTAAAGATAGTTTTAGGGTTAGGCTTATGGCTATGTGTAGTGTAAGGGTTAAGTTTAGCGTAAATTTCAGGTTTAGATCTTGGGGAATTATTAGGATTAGGATTTGGCTGAGGTAAGGATTTAGATTTATGGCTCAAATTATCATTAAGGTTAGGGTTAGGGGTATACTTAGGGATTGTTTTAAGGTTCAGGTTTGGTTTAGGGTAATTGACACAGTTACTGTTAGTGATAGGACTAGGGTTAGGCTTAGGGTTAGCATTAGGGCAAGGATTATGGCTAGGGTAATTGATAGGGTTACTGCTTCGATTAGAACTAGAGTTATTTTTAGGAATATGCCTTGAGTTAGGGTTAGAGTTCATGTTAGAACTAGGGTTAGGGTTAGTTTTAGGTTATGTTTAGCATAAAGGTTAGGTTTTGAGCTAGTGTTAGGGCTAGGTTTAGAGTTTTGTCTAGGGATAGGATTATGGTAGGTTTCTGGTTAGGGTTAGAGTTCGGGCTAGGGTTACCATTAACATTAGGGTTAGGGTTAAGGTAACACATAGGGTTAGGTTAGATTTAGATTTGGTTTAGTGATAGGTGTTAGGATTAGAGCTTTGGTTATGTTTAGGTTTATGGTTATGCTTATGGTTTGATCCAGATTTAGGGCTATGCTGAGTTTAAATATAGGGTCATGTCTATTGTTATTTTTTCTGGATATGGTTAGGGTTAACATTAGGGCTCAGGCTAGGATTATCAGTAAGTTTAGGTTTAGGGTTAGTGTATTGGGTAGGTTTAGAGCTAGGTTTAGGGCTAAGTTAAGTTTAGGATTTTGGCTAGGGTTAGGGTGAGAGTTAGGGATACATCTAAGTTTATGTTTAGGGTAAGGGTTAGGCTTTGAACTATCTTAGGACTAAGGTGAAGGCTAGGGTTAGGGTTAGGGTTAGGGTTATGCTTAGGGCTAGGTTTAGGCCTAAAATTTGCTCTATGTTTACAGTTAGGTTTAGGCCTAAGGTTACAGAAATGGGTAATGTATGATCTCAGGTTATAATTAGGGCTAGTTTTAAAGTTGGTGTTATGGCTTGGTCTAGAATTAGGTTTAAGTATTAGTTAGTTACAAGTTTAGAGTTAGGTTTAGTGTTAAAGCCAGGATCAGTGCTTGGGTTAGAGTTAAATTTAGGGTTAAACCCAGAATTAGGACTAGGTTTAGGTCTAGGGATAGAGTTATTGTTTGGGTTAGGTAAAGTGTTTTTTTAGTGCTAGGGCTAGGATTTTGTTTAGGTTCAGAGCTAGAGTTAAGCCTAGGTTTAGGATTAGGTTTAGGTCTAATGCTAGTGGTAGGGTTAGGTTTAGGTATAAGGTTACAAGTAGGTCTAGTGTTAGGGTTTGGTTTAGAGTTAGGGACAGGTTTAGACCTAGGGTTTATGTTATGGATAGAATAAGGTTCAGGGTTGGGGTTAGGGTTTGGGATAGCATTACAGCTAGAATGAGATCTAGTTTTTGGACTATTAATAGGTTTATGATTTGGTTAGCCTAAGGACTAGGGATAGGTCTAGGGTTACCATTAAAGTAAAGGTTTTGCTCAGGGTAAGGCATAGTGTTAGAGCTAGGGTTAGGTTTATTGTTAGGGTTAAAACTAGGTTTAGGGCTCATATTAGGGCTAGTTTTTTGTGTGTTGTTTAAGGCTAGGGTTAGGGCAATGGCTAATATAAGAACTAGGGTTACAATTAGGCTTAGGTGTGGGGTAGTTCAAGTGTTAGGATTAGGTTTAATATTGGGGTGATATTTACAGCTAGGGTTAATGTTAGGATATCAGTCAGGTCAGGATTAGTTCTAGGGTTAGGTTTAGGACTTGAAATAGGGCTAGATTTACTGTTAGGTTTCAGTTGAAATTTAGGGTGGTGCTTAGATCTAGGATGAGTGTTAGGTTATAAGTCAGGTTAAGGGTTATTTTAAGGTTATGGTTAGGACTTGAATGAGGGCTAGTGATAGATTTTGGTTTAAGTTAAGGTTTGTGTTATGTCTGTTGCTCGGTTTTGTTTTAGTGCTGTATTTAGGATTAGGGCTAGTCTTATGATTAGCTTTAGGGTTAGGGCTAGGTTTCTGGTTATGTTTAGGATTAAGGCTAGATTTAAGGCTAGGATTAGGGCTAGGTTTTGTGTTAGGTTTAGGGAAAGAATTAGGGCTAGGTCTAATGTCAGGTCTAGGTTTATAGTTAGTGATATTTTAGGGTTAGGTTTATGGCTAGATCAAATTAAAATGTTAAGTTTAGGGAAAGAGTCAGACCAAGATCTGGGGTATTATTATGGTTAAAATCAGGCTTTTGGTTTGTGTTAGGTTGAGGTTTAGGGTTAAAGCTCAATTAACATTAAGGTTAGAATTAGGATTAAGGTAATGGATAGGGTTAGGTTTAGAGTTCAGGTTATGTTTAAGGTAATGGATATTATTAGGGTTTATGATAGGTTTAGGGTTAGGCCTAGGATTAGCATTCGTGTTTTTGTTATACTTAGGGTAATTTATAAGGTTACACCTAGCATTAGGTCTAAGATAATGGTTAAGATTAGGGCTAGATTTAGGGTTAGTGTCAGGATTAGGGTGAGCGTTACACTCAGGATTAGGTTTAGGGTACAGTTTAGGGTTTGAGCTAGGAATTTCCTATGGCTTAAGTTGATTTAGGGTTTGGTCTAGGTTTCTGATCATGGTAAGTGTTACAGTTAGGGCTAGGGTTATCATTAGGTTTAGGGTAATAGGTTTAGATGTCAGGTTAAAGATAGGGTTTGCTTGAGGTTAGGTTTAGGTTTAGGATTCACGTTAAGGTTTTAGCTAGCTTTGATTTTGTGTTAGGGGTAGATTCACTATTAGTTCTAGGGTTAGGTTTATGTTTAGGGTTAGGGTAGGTTTACCTTTAGGTCTAGTGTAATCATTAGGTTTAAGTTTAGGGTTAGGTATTGGTAGGGTTTGAATTAGGGTTAGGGTTAGGGTTAAGGTTAGGATTAGAACTGGGGTTAGGGTTAGGGTAAGGCCTTGGGTTAGTGTTAGGGTTAGGTTAAGTGTAATGGTTAGGGATTGAGCTGGTTTATGGCTAGGGCAAGGGTTTGGGTTACAGTCTGGGCAAGGGAATGTTTAGGGGTAAGTTTAGGGCTAGGGTTAGCATTAGTTTTAGGGTTATGATTATTGAAATGGATATAGTTAGAGCTAGGGCTTGGACTATGGTTATAGTTTGGATTAGGGCTAGAGTTAGGGTGAGGTTTAGGGTTTGTGCTAGGGTTATGTTTAGGGTAAGGTTTAGGGTTTTAAGTAGCGTTAGGGCTCGATAGAGGGTTATGGTTATGGTTAGGGCTAGGTTTAGGGTTAGGGTTATGCTTAGGGTTCGGTTTAGGGTTGTAATTAGTGCTAGGTTTTTGTTGAGGTTTAGGACTAGTGTTAGGTATATGGTGATGTAAGAGCTATTATTTTCGTTATGGCTAGGTTTTGAGTTCGTCTAGTGTTAAGGTTAGTTTTTGGGTTTGGATAAGGTTTAGAGCTAGGGTTTTCATTGGGGTGTCAGGGTTCAGGTTAGAATTAGTTTTAGAGTTAGGTCCAGAATGATGACTAGCGTTAGGCCTAGGGGTAGAGTTCATGTTTGGTTTAGGTTAAAGGTTATTGTTAGGACTAAGGCTAGGGTTATGGCTATATTTATGATTAGGTTTAGGTTGAGGGATAGTGTTAGTGTTTGGTTTAGATTTAGAGTTACTGGTAGAGCTAGCGTTAGGTTTTGGATAAGGTTTAGGGTCAGGTTTAAACCTAGGTTTAGAGTTAGGGTCATAATGAGGGTCAGCATTAAGGTTTAGGCTTTGGGTTATGTTTAGAGCTAGAATAAGGGCTAGGTTTAGGACTAGTAATAGAGTTAGAGTTTGAGGTAGGCATAGAATTAGGGTTAGAACTAGAGTAGCAATAGGGCGAGGGTTAGACTAAGTGTAAAAATTAGGGTTAGAGCCAGGATTAGGACTAGGGATAGGGTTAAGGTGAGGGTCAGTGTTAGGGTTAGGGTTAAAGCTAGGGTTAGTCTTTTTTTAGGGCTAGGGTTTTTTTGTTAGGTTTAGGGCTATGGTTAATTTAAGACCTGGCATTACGATTAGGGCTAGTTTTAGGTTTAGTTTTAGGTTGAGGTCTAGTGTTAGGTTTAGATTTAGGGATAGAGTGATGTGTAGAGCTAGGGTTAGTGTTTAGGTCAGAGTCAGGGTTAGTATTAATTCTAGGATTAGGGTTAGGACTCAAATTAGGGCTAGGATTAGGGCTAGGTATAGGATTAGTGTTTGGTTTAGGTTAAAATTTATGGTCAGTGCTCTGGTTTGGTTTTGCTTGAGGGCTAGGGCTAGGGTTAGGGATAGTTTTCAAATTAGCATTAGGGTTAGAGCTACTGTTAGGGTGTGGTTTAGGCTTAGGATTAGGGTTAGATTTAGTGTTAGGGTTAGATCTAGGATTAGGGCTACAGCAAAGGTTAGGGTTAGGGTTTGATTTATCATAAGGGATAGGGTTGGAACTAAGGATAGGAATAGGGTGAGAGTTAGAGTTAGTGTTAGTGTTAGGATTAGATTTAGGGTTAAAATTAGGGATTAATTAGGGCTAGGATTAGAGCTAGTGTTAGGATTAAGGCTGAGCCTAGGTTTATGGCTAGGGTTATGGTTATTGTTATGGTTAGGTATGATGTTATAGCTAGCTTTAGAACTAGGGTTAGTGTTTAAATTAGAGCTAGGTCTTTAGTTAGGGTTAGGTTTAGGATTAAGTCTAAGATTGGGGCTAAGTTAAGGGCTAGAGTTTGTTTTATGGTTAGGGCTTCTTTAGGGCTAGGGCTTATGTCAGGTCTAGGATTATGGTTAGAAATAGTTTTAGGGTTAAGATTATTATTGTTAGGATTAGGTTTATGGATATAGTTAGTTTCAGGGTTCAGTTTCAGTTTAGGATAATGCATAGGATTAGAGTTAAGAATAGATTTAGGGTCGTCCTAGGTTTAGCATTAGGGTTATAATTAAGATTAGGCTAATGGATGGGGTTACAGCTTGGGTTAGGACTAGGTTTATGGTTAGGATTAAGGCTAGGTTTAGGGTTAGGTTTTGGGTCATGTCAAGAATTAGGGTTAGGGTTAGGTTTAGGGTAAGTTTTAGGGATAGAATTAGGGTTATGGTTAGGGATAAAGGTAATGTTAGGCCTCTGATTAGGGATAGATTTTGGGTTAGGTTAGGGCTAAGTTTAGGGCTACAGCCAATGTAAGAACTAGGGTTACTATTAGAACTAGTTTTATGGTTAGGATTAGGTCTAGGTCTAGGTTTAGATTTAGGATTATGTTTTGAGTGATGTTTAGAGCTAGGGTTAGTGTTATGGTCTTAGGGTAAGAGTTTATTTTAGAGTTAGGGATAGGACTCGAATTAGATCTAGGTTAGGGCTAGGTGTAGGCTTAGAGTTTGGTTTATGTTAAAGGTCAGGGTTAGGGCTATGGCTCGGTTATTTGGTAGGGCTAGGCTAGGGTAGCGATAGTTTTAGAATTAGCATTAGTGTTATGGCTTGTGTTAGTGAGAGGTTTAGCCTAGGTTTAGGGTTTGATTTAGAGTTAGAGTTAGATATAGGATTAGGGCCAGAGCTAGGGTTAGGGCTAATGTAAAGGCAAGTGATAGGATTATGGTAAGAGATAGGTTAGAAATAGAAATAGAACTAAGGGGAGAGTTAAAGTTAGTCTTAGAGCTAGGGTAAGGTTAGGTTTAGTGCTAAATTAGGGCTAGGTTTAGGTCTAGCATTTGTATTATGATTAGGCCTAGTTTTAGTCTTAGGTTTAGGTTTAGAAATAGAGTTAGGTTAGAGGAAGGGATGGTTTTAGAGCTATTTTTAGGGCTTAGTCAAATGTTACTATTCAGTTAGGGCTAGGGATATGGTTTGGTTTAGTAATAAGGCTAGGTTTAGGGCTAGGATGAGGGCTAGGGTTTGTTTTAGGGCTATAACAAGAATTAGGGCTAAGGTTAGTGTCAGATCTAGGCTTATATTAGGGATAGATTGAGGGTTAGATATATGGCTAGGTTTAGTGTAAAGGTTGGGTTTAGGGTAAGGATCAGGTTTAGAGCTAGGGTTATTATTATGGTTATAATTAGTTTTGGGGTTTGGTTTAGGTTAGGGTTTAGGTCTAGGGTTAGGTTAGGGTAATGATAATTTTAGGTTTAGGGTTCATGTTAGGTGTAGGTAATTGATAGAATTGTAGTTAGCAAAAGTGTTAGGGTTAGGCCTAGTGTTAGCCTTAGGGTTATGATTGTGCTTAGGATAATGGATAGGGTTAGTGCTAGCATTATGGTTTGTATTAGGGTTAGAGTTAGTGTTAGACATAGGGTTAGGGTTAGGTTTAGGTCTAGGATATGGTTTAGAGTTTGAGCTAGGGTTAGCGCTAGATCAAGGGCTAGGTTTAGGATTAGGTCTAGGTAATAGTTACAGTTAGGGTCAAGGTTAGTGTTAAGGTTAGGGCTAGAATTATCATTAGGTTTAAGGTATTGAATAGGGTTTAATTCATGTTAGGTTTAAGGTTAGCATTAGGTTTTGGCTTAAGTTTAAGATTAGGGATAAGCTTACTTTTAGGTTTACAGTAATGGTTAGGGTTTGAGCAAGGGTTAGCTTTATATCAATGGTTAGGTTTATGGTTATGTCTAGGGTTATTCTTAGGGTAGATTTAGGGTAAGGGCTAGGGTTATCATCAGGTTTAGGGTTAGGGTTAGGGTAATGGGTAGGATTAGAGCTTGGGTGATGGCTTAAGTTATCATTAAGTTTAGGATTAGAGTTAGAGTAATATGTAGGCTTTAAGCTATGGTTAGGTATAGGGTTTAGGTTAGGGTTAGGGATAAGATTTATGTTAGGATTAGAGCTAGGGTTAAGGTTATGTTTAGGTTTAGGCAATGGGTTAGTGTTAGGGTTAGGTTAAGTTTAAGGGTTAGGGATTGAGCCAGTGTTTGCACTGAGACAAGGGTTAGGCTTAGAGTCAGTGTGAGGGTTAAAGCTAAGTTTAGCATTAGGGTAGGGTTAAGGTTAGGGTAATGGATAATGTTAGAGGTAGGTTTTGGCCTATGGTGATCGCTAGTTTCAGGGTTAGTGATATTGCTTGGTCTAGTGTTAGGGTTATGTTTTTTGTTAGGATAAGTTTTAGAGCCAGGGTTTGTGTTAGGGTAAGAGTAAGTGTTCAGTTTAGGGTTATGTTTATTGTTACAGCCAGCATTAGGACTAGGGTTTGGTCTAGAGGTATGGTTAGTGTTTGGGTTAGGTTAAGGGTTATAATTAGTGCTAGGACTAAGTTTTTGTTTAGGGCTAGGCTTAGTTATCACTAGATAAATTATTAAGTGTAGGTGTAGGTCTAGTGTTCAGGTAAGGTTTAGTTATAAGTTTACAGGTAGTGCCAATATTAGGGGTCGGTTTAGGATTAGGGTAGGTTTTAGACCTATGGTTAGTATTAGGGTCAGAATAAGGGTCAGGGTTAGGGTTAGGGTTTGGGATAGTGATAGAGCTAGATTGAGGCTTAGGGTTAGGACTAGTAATAGAGTTTGATTTTGGTTTAGTCTAAGAATTATGTATAGAACTAGGGTAGCTTTAGGGTTAGAGTTTGGCTTAGGGTAAGAGATAGGGTTAGCACTAGTGTTAGGGCTAGATTTAGGGTAGGGCTTGGGTTAGGTTTACGGTTAGGCTTAAGACTAGGGTTAGAGCTTGGATTAGGGCTAGGCTAAGTTTTTTGTTAGCTTTAGGGCTACGGCTATTGTAAGAACTAAGGTTACAATTAGGGCCAGTTTTAGGGTTAGTGTTAAGTCTAGGTTTAGTGTTTTGTTAGGTTTAGGGTTAGGGTTATGTTTAGGGTAATGGATAGGTTAGGGTTTGCGAATGTGTTAGGGTTAGGCCGAGGGTTAGCTTTAGGTGTAGGATTAAGTTTAATGTTAGGGTAATGGGTAGGGTTAGAAGTAGGGTTATAGCTAGGGTTATGATTAGTGTTAATGTTAGGTTTAAAGTTAGATTTAGGGTTAACGCAAGGATTAAAGTTAGGAATAGTTTTAGGGTAAGGTTTATGACTTGGTTTAGGTTTAGAGTTAGGGTTAAAGCTAGGGTTAGGGCTCACATTAGGGCTGGGTTTTGGGTAACATTAGGGGTAGTTTTAGGGATAAAGCTAATGTAAGAACTAGGTTATGATTAGGGCTAATTTTAGGGTTATGGTTAGGGCTATGTCTAGTGTTATTGTTAAGTTTAAGTTCAGGGTAATATTTTGAGCTATTTTTAGTGTTAGGTTCAGAGTCAGGGTCAGGATTAGTTTTAGGGTTAGGGATAGAACTTGAATTTGGGGTAGGCTTAGGGCTAGATGTAAAGTTAGGATTTGGTTTAGGATAAATTTCGGGTTAGTGCTATGGCTCATTATGTTTTAGGGCTAAGGATAAAGTTAAGGGAAGTTTTACAATTACTGTTAATGCTATTGCTTGTGATAGGGCGAGTTTAGGCTTAGGGGTACATTTAGAGTTATGGTTAATTCTAGGGTTAGGGCTATGGCTAGGGTTAGGGCAAAGGTTGGGTCTAGTGTTTGGGTTATGGTAAGGGATAGGGTTAGAACTAGGAATAGAACTAGGGCAATAGTTAGAGTTACTCTTAAGGCTAGGGTTAAGGTTTAGTTTAGGTATAAATTAGGGCTAGGAATATGTTTAGGATTGGTGTTAAGGTTAAGCCTAGGGTTAGGGCTATGTTTTGGATTGGTTTAGGTTTAGGTTTAGGGGAATGTATGGGGTTATAGCTAGGTTTAGGGCTAGGGCGTTAATTGGAATTAGGTTTAGGTCTAGGGATATGTTTTTGTTAGAATTAAGGCTAGATTTGGGGTTAGGATGAGGCGTAGGGTTTGTGTTAGTGTTACAGCAAGTATTAGGGATAGGGATAATATCAGGTTTAGGGTTACTGCTAAGATTAGTTATAGGATTAGGTTCATGATTAAGTCTAATGTTAGGTTAAGGTAGGCCCAGGTTAAGAGTAAGAGGTATTTTTTGTATCAGGGTCAGGTTTCCAGTTTGTGTTAGATTAATTATTAGGAATTGGGCTCAAATAAGCTTTAGGGTTAGAATTAGGGTTAGGTTTATTGAGAGGTTTTGGTTTAGGATTCAGGTTAAGATTAGTGTAATTGGTAGGGTTAGGGTGAATGATAGGGTTAGGGTTAGGCCTAGGGTTAATATTTGGGTTAGGTTATGATTATTGTTAGGGTAATGAATAGCATTAGAGGTATGGTTATGGGTAGGTTTTTTGATAGGATTAGAGGTAGAGTTAGGGTTAGGGTTAGGCTAGGACTAGGATAAGGGTTTGGGTTAGGTTTATAGTACAGGTTAGTTTTTTAGCTAGGGTTAGTGCTAGGGTGAGGGTTAGGTTTAGGATTATGTCTAGGGTTAGACTTAGGGTTAGTGTTACGTTTAGTGTTAGGGTTAGGGCTAAGATTATCTTCAGAGTTAGGTTAATGGATAGGGTTAGATGTTGGGTTAGGTGTAGGGGTTTAGGTTTAAAATTAGTGTTAATTTTAGGGCTGAGATTATCATTAGAGTTAGGGTAATGAATAGGGTTAGATATCAGGTTAGGTTTAGGGGTAGTTTTAGGTTTAGGGTTAGTGTTAGGGTTAGGGCTAGGTTAATGTTAGAGTAATGTTTAGGGTTTTATCTAGGGTTAAGACTACAATGAGGTTTAGGTTCAGTATTAGATCTAAGTTTAGGTTTACAATTAGGATTAGAGCAAGGTTTATCATTAGGTTTAGGTTCAGTTTATGGTAATGGATAATTTAAGAGATAGTATTAGAGCTAGTATTAACATTATGATTAGGCCTAGAATTAGGATTAGGTTTTATGATAGGTTTAGGTTTATTTTTAGCGTTCGAATTTGGATTTTATCTAGGATTAGGTCTAAGGCGAGCATTAGGGTTAGCGTGAAGTTTAGGTTTAGAGTAAGTGATAAGGTTAGGTTAGAGTTAGCATTACACTTTGGGCTAGATTTATGCCTAGGATTAGGGCTACGTTTTTTGTTAGGTTTATAGCTAGTTTTAGTGTTATGGTAATGTAAGGATTATGTTTACAGTTATGGCTAGGTCTAGTGTTAGGTTTAGGTTTTGGTTAACGTCAGTTTTATAGCTAGGGTTAGTGTTAGTGTCAGGTTCTGTGTTTGGATTAAGGGTAGGGTTAGGACAAGAGCCAGAATTAGGATTGGTAATGTCTAGAGTTAAGGTTAGTGTTTGGCTTAGGTTAAAGGTTATCATTAAATCTAGGGCTATTTTTTGTTTAGGTCTTGATTAAAGACATTGATTGATTTAGTATTAGGTTTAATTTAGGGATAGTGTTAGGGTTAGGTTTAGATAAAGCATTATGGGTAGGGCTAGTGATAATGTTTAGTTTAGTTTCAGGGTCAAAAAAAGGGTCAGGTTTAGGGTAAGGATTTGGTTTATGGTTAAAACAAGAATAAGAGCTAGGGTTAGGACTAGTAACAGGGTTAGGGTTTGGGTTAGACTAAGGATTAGCATTAGAACTAGGGTTAGCATTAGGGTTGGGGTTTTGCTATGGTAAAGAAAAGGCTAGAGCTAGGGTTAGAGCTAGGGTTCTTGATATGGTTAGGGCTAGTGTTAAGGTTAGGTGAAATCTAGGGTTTGTCTAGGTTTTGGTTAGCATTAGGTTTAATTTTTCGCTATTGTATGATCTAGGGTTTTGGTTAGAACTAGTTTTAGAATTAGGGTTATGGACTAGGTCTACTTTAGGGTATGATTTAGGTTTAGTGTGATATATAGATGTAGGATTAGTGTTAATGTCAGAGACAGGTTCAGAGTTATTTTTAGGGTTAAGATTAGGACTCAAATTAGGGATAGGCTTAGGGCTAAATGTAAGGTTAGGGTACGGTTGAGGTAAAAGTTTAGAGTAAGGTTTATGGCTCAGTTTTGTTTTAGGGCTAAGCCTATAGTTAGGACTAGTTTTGAGAATAGCAATAGGTTTAGGGCTACCTTTAGGGTTAGGTTTATGTGTTGAATTTGGGTTAGATTTAGAGTTAAATTTAGATCTAAGGTTAGGGCAATGTGTAAGGTTAGGGCTAATGTTATTCTAGTCTTAGGGCTAGGAATAAGGTTATGGTAAATGATAAGGTTAGAATTAGGGCTAGGGCTAGACCGAGACTTATAGTTAGTCTTAACACTAGGGTAAGGGTTAGGTTTAGGATTATGGCTAGGGTTAGTGTTAGGGTTAGTCTTAGGGTTAAGGTTAGGACTAGGTTTAGTGTTAGGGTTATGGTTTGGGTTAGGTTTAGAGTAAGCGATGGGGTTATAACTAAGTTTAGGGCTAGGGATAGGGTTAGAATTAGGGTTAGGTTATGATTAAGGCTAGGTTTTGGGCTAGGATTAGAGCTAATTTTCAAGTTAGGGTTAGGGTTAGGATTGGGGCTAGGGCTAATGTCAGGTCTAGGGTTACATTTAGGGATAGGTTTTGGGTTATTTTTATGGTTTGGTCTAGTGTAAGGGTTAGATTTTGGGTTAGGGTCAATGTACAGCTATGTGTATTATTAGGGTCAGTGTACAGCTTAAGGTTTGGTTTAAGTTAAGGATCAGGTTTAGGGCTCGAATTAGCATTAGGGTTAAAGTTATTGTAGGGGTAATGAACAGGGTTAGGATTAGGGTTCAGGTTAGTTTTAGGATAGTGGATAGGTTTAGGAATTTCAAGAGTGTTAGGGTTAAGCCTAGGGTTAGCACTAGTGTTAGGATTATGGATAGGGTAATGGATATAATTAAAGCTCGGTTTAGGGCTAGTTTTATTGTTAGGATTAATGCTTGGGTTAGTGTAGTGGATATAATTAGAGCTGTGGTTAGGGCTATGGTTAAGGTTAGGACTAGGGCTTGTGTTATGTTAGGGTTTGGGATAGGGCTAGGGTTATGTTAAGGGTAAAGTTTAGACTTTGAGAAAGGCTTAGGTCTAAAATGAGGCTTACGGTTAGGGTTAGAGCTAGGGTTAGGTATAGAATTACACTTAGGGATACATTCAGGCCTAGGATTAGGGCTAGGTTTTGTGTTAGTTTAGGCCTAGTGTTAGGGACATGGGTTATGATTAGGACATAGTGTTATGATTAGGGCTAGTTTTACGGTTAGGGTCATGGCTAGGTCTATTGTTAGGATTAGGTTTTGGGGTTAGGGTGAGCTTTGGATCTAAGATTATGTTAGGGTCAGGGCCAGAGTTAGGTTAGAGTTACTGTTGGGGTTAGTCCCAGAATAAGGACTAGGTGTAGGTCTAGGTGTATGGTTAGTATTTGTGTTAGGTTAAGGGTTATTTTTAGGGCTAGGTCTAGGTTGTAGTTCAGGTCTAGGGCTACAGATATGGCTAGATTTAGGATTAGATTTATGTCTAGGGCTTGTGTTAGGTTTAGGTTTAAGTATAGGAATACCAGTTTATGTTTAAGTTTATGTTTTGTTTGGGGTTATGGTCAGGTTTAGACCTACAATTAGTGTTAGGGTAAGAATAAGTGTCAGGGTTAGCATTTGGGTTTGGGTTAGGGTTAGAGCTAGAAAGAAGGTTAGAGTTAAGACAAGTAATAGGGTTAGTGTTTGGGTTAGGCTATGGATTATGGTTAGGACTAGGGTTAGCATTAGGTTTAAAGTTTAGCTTAAGGTAAGGGATAGGGTAAAAGCTAAGATTAGAGCTAGGGTTAGGGTATGGTTTAGGGCATGTTTTAGGGTTAGGGTTAAAAATAGGTTTAGCGCTCAGACCAGGGCCAGGTTTGAGGTTAGATTGGGGCTAGTGTTAGGCCTACAACTAATGTTTGAACCAGGGTTATAATTAGGGCTACTTTTTGGGTGAGTGTTATGGCTAGGTCAAGTGATAGGGTTAGGGTTAGGGTTATCGTTAGCGTGATGTTTAGAGCTAGAGTTAGTGTGTGGGTCAGGTTCAGTGTTTGGGTTATAGTTAGGGTTAGGGTTAAACCCAGAATTATCACTAGAGTTAGGGATAGGAGCAGGGTTAGTGTTTGTTTTAGGTTAAGGTTTATCATTAGGGCTAGGGCAAGGTTTTTGTTTATGTCTACAGCTATAGATGTGGCTAGATTTAGGATTAGGTTTAGGTGTAGGGATAGTGTGAGTGTTAGGTTTCAGAATTAAGTTTTTTCTAGTGCTAGTTTTAGAATTCAGTATAAGGTTAGAGTCAGCTTTAGACCTATGGTTACCATTAGGGTCAAAATAAGTGTCAGGTTTGAGTTATGATTAGAGCTAGAATGAGGGCTACTGTTATCATTAGTAATAGGGTTAGAGTTTGGGATAGGCTAAAGATTAGGGTTAGGCCTATAGTTAGCATTAGGGTTAGAGTTAGCTTAGGGTAAGGGATAGGATCAGAACTAGGGTTAGGGCTATTTTTAGGGTTAGGGTTAGGGCTAGTGTTAGGTTTAGGTTTAGGGTTAAAGTTAGGGTTAGGTATTGCATTAAGGCTAGGTTTTTGTTAGAGTTAGGGCTAGGTTTAGAATTATGTCCAAGGTATTGTCTAGGGTTTCGATTTGAGCTATTTATAGAATTAGGGTTAAGACTAGGTCTAGTGGTAGAATTAGGTATAACATTGGGGTGATATTTAGAGCTATGTTTCGTGTTAAGGTAAAATTCAAGGTCAGAGTAGTTTTAGAGATAGGTTTTGGACTCAAATTAGTGCTAGGGTTAGGACTACATGTAGGGTAAGTGTTCTAATGTCTAATGTATGAACTAGTGTTACAATTAGTGCTAATTTTAGAGTTAGGGTTAGGGTTAGGCCTAGGGTCTAGTGTTACGGTTAAGTTTAGGGTTAGTTTGATGTTTATAGCAAGGGTTATTGTTACGGTCACTATCAGAGACAGGGTTAGTTTTAGGGTTAGGGTTAGAACTCGAATTATGGCTAAATTTAGTACTAGGCGTACAGTTAGGGTTTGGTTTAGATTAAGGGTTAGGAATGTATCTTGGTTTTGTATTTGAGCAGGACTATGGTTATGGCTAGATTATGGATAATCATCAGGGTTAGGGCTAGTGGTAGGTTGAGGTTTACATTTAGAGTTAGGTTTAGATTTATAGTTAGGGTTAGATCTAAGGTTAGGGCTAGGGCTAGGGCTAGGGTTAGTGAAGGGTTAGGGTTATGGTCACAAATATTATTAGAACTAGGGATAGGGCTTGGGTGAGAATTAGACTTAGTCTTAGTAGTAGTCTTATGGTTAGGGTTAGGGTTAGGGCTAGATTTAGGGTTAGGGTTATGGATAGGTCTAGTTTTAGGTCTAGTTATTGGGTTAGTGTCAGGATTAAAGCTAGGTTCAGTGTTAGAATCGGGGTCAGTTTTAGGGATAGGGTTAGGGTTAGGTTTAGAGCCAAAATTAACACTAGGTTTAGATCTAGGGGTAGAGTAAGTGTTCAGTTTAAGTTAAGGGTTATTGTTAGGGCTAGTGCTAGATTTTTGTTTAGGTCTAGGGCTGGAGTTATAGCTATATTTAGGATTAGCTTTGTGTCTATGTCTAGTTTTAGGCTTAGGTATATGTATAAGATTACCAGTATGGCTAGTGTTAGGATTTGGTTTAGAGTTAGGGTCACTTTTAGTCCTAGGGTTACTGTTAGGGTCAGATTAGTGTCAGAGTTAAGTTTAGAGGTAGAGTAAGTGCTAGGGTTAAGAGTAGTATTTTGGTTAGAGTTTAAATTAGGCTAAGGATTAGGATTAGAATTAAGGTTAACAATTGGATTAGGGTTTTGCTTAGTAAGGAATAGGGTTAGTGTTAGGCTTAGGGCTAGTGTTATGGTAAGGGTTAGAACTAGTATTAGGGTTAAAGCTAGGGTTAGGTCTTGGATTAGGGGTTGAATTTGTGTTAGGGTTAGAGTTATGGTTAGGACAATGACTAATATATAAACTAGGGTTATGATTATGGCTAGTTTTAGGGTTAGGTCAAGCCTAGAAATAGTGTTAGGGTTAATTTAAGGTTAGGATGATTTATAGAGCTTGGATTAGTGTTAGGGTCAGTGTCAGGGTCAGGGTTCATTTTAGACTTAGTTTCAGGGATAGTTGTAGGGTTAGGGTTTGACTTAGGATAAGGGTTAGGGTTTGGGCTATGATTTGGTTTTGGTTTATGGTAAGGGCTAATGATAGGGCAAGTTTTAGGATTAGCATTATGATTAGGGGTAGTGATAGGGTTTGGTTTAGACTTATTGTTACAGTTATATTTAGAGTTAGGTTAGATTTAGACTTAGGCTTAGATCTATGGTTAGAATTAAGGCTAAGGATAGAACTAGGTCTAGGGTGAGGGCAAGAGTAAGAGTTAGTCTTATGGCCAGGTTTAGGGTAAGAATAGGATTAAATAAAGGCTAGGATTAGCACTAGGCTTTGTGTTAGGCCTAGTTTTAGGGGGAGGGTTAGTATTACATTTAGTGTTATGGTTAGTGTTTAGTTACAGGATGAGATTATAGGTAGATTTAGGGCTAGGGTGAAGAATAGAATTAGAGTTACTGTTAGTGTTCAGTTTATTGTGAGTTCATTGTTTAGAGCTAGGGTGAGTGTTAGGATATGAATCAGGGTCAGGGTTGTTTTTAAGGTTAGGGGTAGCTCTCGAATTAGGGCTAGGGTTAGGTCTAGTTGTAGTGTTAGAATTTGGTTTAAGTTAAGTTTTAGGGTTAGGGCTCATACTCGGTTTTGTTTTAGTCCTAGAGTTAGGGTTAGGGCTAGTGTTATGGTTAAGCTTAGGGTTAGGGTTAGGGTTAAATTTGAAATTACAGTTAGATCTAGGGTTAGGGCTAGAACTAAAGATACTGCAAGGGTTATCACTAGGTTTAGAGTTATGGTCAGGGATAGGGGTAGAACTAGGGATAGGGCTAGAAAAAGAGTTGGTCTTAGGGCTAGGTTTAGAGTTAGTATTAGACATAAGGCTAAATTAGGGCTAGGATTAGGGCTAGGTTTAGTGTTTATTTTAAGCCTAGTGTTAGGGTTAGGTGTAGGTTTAGGGTTAGAGTTTAGAGTTACAGTTTAGCATTTAGGTTTAGAGTTAGGGCAAAGTTTGGGGTAAGGGATGGCTTTATAACTAAGTTCAGAGGTAGGGTGATGGTTAGAATTAGAGTGAGGGCTGTGGTTCGGGTTAAGGTTATGAATAAGGCTAGGTTTAGGGCTAGGATGAGGGCTAGGGTTTTTTTAGGGTTAGGGCTAGGATTAGTGTTAGGGCTAATTTCAGGTTTAGAATTATGATTTAATATAGTTTTAGGGCTAGGATTTAGAGTTAGCATCAGGTTTAGAGCTAGGGATATTATTAGGGTCAAGTTCTGGTTAGGGTTTGGGACAGGTTAACGTGTATAAGTAGGGATTGAATTAGCATTATGTTTAGGGTTATTGTTATGATAATGGATAGAGTTAGAAATCAGGGCTAGGGTTATGCTTATGATCAGGGCTAGATTTTTGGTTAAGTAAGTTCTGGGATAGGGTTATGGGTAATGTAAGTACTAGGGTTATGATTACGGCTAATTTTAGTGTTTTAGGGCTAAGTTTAGTGGTATAGCTAAGGATAGGGCAAGTGTTAGGACTAGGATTTGGGATAGGGTTAGGTTTATGGGAAGGGAAAGGATTAGAACAAATGATAGGGCCAGTGTGAGAGTTAGTGTTATTCCTAGGGCTAGGATTATGTTTAGGTTAAGGGATAGGCCTAAATTATGGCTAAGGTTGTGTTAGAGCTAGAGTTAGGGCTAGTTTTAGAATTAGCATCAGGATTATGTCTAGCTTTAGGCTTAGGCATCGAGTTAGGGTTAGATTTAAAGTTAGGTTTCGATCTAGTGTTAAAGCTAGGGCTAAGGATAGGGCAATTGTGACCACAGGGATTAGGGTTAGAGTTAGGGTTACATTTAGGGTAAGGGATGTGGTTTTGGCCTGGTTTTGGGCTGGAGCAAGGGTTAATATTAGGTTTAGGGCTTGCTTATGGTTAGGGTTATGATTAAGGATAGGTTTATGGCTAGGATGAGGTTTGGGGTTTGTGTTAGGGTTATTGATAGTATTAGGGCTAGGGCTAATGTCAGGTCAAGGGTTATCGTTAGGGCTAGATTTAGTGTTAGGTTTATGGCTTCTTCCAGTGAAGGATTAGGTTTAGGGTAAGATTCAGATTTATATCTAGGGTTATTTTAGGGTCAGGACCAAGGTTAGGGTTTGGGTTAGTTTAGGGTTTAGATTTAGGGTAATGACAGGGTTAGTATTAGGGTTTAGGTTTGGTTTAGTGTAATGGATAGGGTTAGGGTTAGGCCCAGGGTTAACTTAATGGCTAGGGTTATTGTTAGGGTAATGGATATGTTTAAACCTAAGGTTAGGGCTAGGGTTATGTATAGGATTTGCGCTTTGGGTTGGGGTTAGGTTTAAGTTTATGGTTAAAGCTAGGTTTAGGTCTTGGATTAAGGCTACATTTTGTATTAGGTTAGGGCTAGGGTTAAGGCTATGGCTAATGTATAAAGTAGGGTTATGTTTAGTGTGAATTATAGGGTTAGATTTAGTGCTAGGTCTTGTGTTAGGTTGAAGTTTGCAGTGATGATAATGTTTATAGGCAGGGTTAGGGTTAGGGTCTAAGTCATGGTCAGGGTTATTTTTCGGGTTAGGGTTAGGACTAGAATTGGGGATATGGTTAGGGCTAGGGGTAGGGTTAGGGTTTGGTTTAGTTAAGGATTATGGTTATGGCTATGACTTGGTTTTGTTTTAGGGCTAGAGCTAGGGTTAGAGCTAGTTTTAGGATTAGCATTAACATTAAGGCTAGTGTTAGGTTTATGATTAGGAATAGGGTTAGGGTTAGATTTATAGTTAGGGTTGGATCTAGGGTTATGGCCAGGGCTATGAATAGGGCTAGGGTTATGGCCAGGGTTAGGACTAGGATTAGGGTTCTAGTATGTGATAGAGTTAGAACTAGGGTTAGGGTTATGGTGAGAGTTAGTGTTAGTCTTTTGGCTAAAGTTAGGTTTAGGGTTAGGAATAGGGCTAAATTAGAGCTAAGATTAGGGCTAGGTTTAATGTTAGTTTTAGGCCTAAGGTTTAGGTTAGGGATACAATTAAGGCTATGTTTATGGCTAAGATAAGGGCTAGGGTTTGTGTTAGCGTTAGGGTTAGAATTAGGGCTAGGATTAATATCAGGTCTAGGGTTTAGGTTAGGCAAGAGTCAGTTTTATAGCTAGGGAAATTACTAGGGTCATGGTCACTGTTAGGGTTTGGTTCAGGTTTGAGGTTAGGTTAGGGCACAAAGTAGCTTACGGTTAGCATAATGACTGGTTTAGGTTTAGGGTTCAGGGAAGGTTTAGGGTAATAGATAGTTTTTGGGAAATTTATAGGTTATGGTTCAGCCAAGGGTTAGCATTATGGTAAGTGTTATTTTTAGGGTAATGGATACAGTTAGAGTTAAGATTAGGGATAGGGTTATGGTTAGGATTAGGTCTTGTGTTAGGGTTAAGGTAAGGGTTAGAACTAGGATTAGGTTTAGGGTTATGTTTAGCATAATGGTTAGGTTCTGAGCTATGATTACGTCTAGGCTGAGAGTTAGGTTCTGAGTTAGGTCTAGGGATAGGATTATGGTAAATTTTGGGGTAGGGTTGGGGTTATGGCTAGACTTAGATTTAGTGTTAATGTCAGAATAAGGGTCAGGGTTAGGGTTAGGGTTTGGGATAGTGTTAGAGCTAAAATGAAGGCTAGGGTTAAGACTATTAATAGGGTTAGGGTTTTTGTTAATCTAAGGACTAGGGATAGGTCTGGGGTTACTCTAACGTTTAGGGTTTCACTTAGAGTTAGGGATTGATTTAGATTTAGAGTTAGGGATATGGTTAGGGTTAGAGTTATAGTTAAAGCTAGGATTAGGGCTCGGTTCAGGACTAGTTTTGTGTTAGGTTAAGGGTTAGAATTAAGGTAATGGCTAATGTAAAAACTAGGGTTACCATTAGGGATAGTTTTAGGGGTAGAGGTAGGGGTAGGTTGAGTGATAGGGTTAGGTTTAATGTTAGGGTAATAATTTATAGCTACAGTTCTTGTTAGGATAGGAATCAAGATCAGGGTTAATTTTATGGTTTGTGTTAAGATTCAAATTAGGGCCATTGTTAATATTAGTGTTTGGTTTGAATTTAGGGCAGTGTTTAGAGCTAGGTTGAGTGTTAGGATATGAGTCAGGGTCAGGATTAGTTTTAAGGTCAGGCATAGGACTCGAATTAGGGGTAGGTTTATGTCTAGGTGTAGTGGTAGTGTTTGGATTAAGTTAAGGTTTAGGGTTAGGGCTATTGTTCAGTTTTGTTTCACTGCTAGGATTAGGGTTAGGGCTAGTTTTATGATTAGTTTTAGGTTTATGGCTAGTGTTAGTGTTAGGCTTAGGCTTAGGTTTAAGGTTAGATTTAGAGTTAGGGTTAGGGCTGGGACCTACTTTAGGGCAAGTGTTAGTGCTAGTGTTAGGTATAAGGTAGCATATAGGGATAGAACTAGGGATAGGGCAAGGGCAAGAGTTAGAGTTAGTCTTACCACAAGGGTTAGGATATGGTTAGAGATAGAGCTAAATTAGGGCTAGGATTAGGGCTAGGTTTTGTGTTAAGCTTAAGTCTAAGGTTAGGGTTAGGGTTAGGTTTAATTTAGTGTAAAGGATGACATTTTAGCTAGGTTTAAATGTAGGGTGAAGGTTAGAATTAGGGTTAGGTGTAGGGCTATAGTTAGGGTTATGATTAAAGCTAGGTTTATGGCTAGGATGAGGTTTAGGTGTGTTTTAGGGTTAGGGTTAGGATTATGGCTAGAAGTAATTTCAGGTCCAGAATTATAGTTCAAGATAGTTTTAGGATTAGATTTATGGCTACATCTAGGCTAAGGGTTAGGTGTTGGGTTATGGTCAACTTTAGACCTAGGGGTATTATTAAGGTCAAGGTATTGGTTAGGGTTTGGGTTAGGTTAAGGCTTAAAGTTTGAGCTTGAATGAGTTTTAGGATTAGGGTTAGGGTAACGATAGGGTTAGTTTTAGGATTCAGGTTAGGTTTAGCATAATGAAAGTGTTAGGATTTGGGATAGGGTTAGGTTTATGCCTAGGTTTATCATTATGGTTAGAGTTATGGTTATGGTAATGGATAGAGTTAGAGATCAGTTTAAGCCTAGAGTTATGGTTACAATTAGGGCTAGTGTTAGGGTTAGGTTAGGTTTAAAGCTAGTGTTAGGGCTTCGATTAGGGCTAGATTTGGGGTTATGTTAGGACTAGGTTAGGATTACAGCTAATGTAAGCACTAGGTTTATAATTAGGATAGTTTTAGGGTTTTAGTGCTAGGTTTAGTGTTAGGGTTAGGTTTAGGTATAGGTTGATGTTTAGAGCTAGAAGTGTTAGGGTCAGTGTCTGATTCAGTGTTAGTTTTAGGTTTAAGCTTCCAACTCAAATTAGGGCTAAAGTTAACTCTATATGTAAGGTTAGGTTTTGGTTTAGGTTAATGGTTAGGGTTAGAGCTATTGCACCATTTGGTTATAGGGTTAGGGCTCATTTTAGGATTAGTGTTATGGTTAGGGCTAGTGTTAGGGGTAGGCTTAAGCTTCGCCTTAGGGCTAGATTTAGAGTTATGTTTTGCCTAAGGTTAGTGCTAGGGATAAGAATAGGGCAAGTGTTCCTACTAGGATTAGGGCTAGGGTTAGGCTTACAGTAAGGGACAGAATTAGAACGAGTGATAGGGCTAATAGGAGAGTTAGAGTTAGTCTTAGGGCTAGGATTAGGTTTAGATTTAGGGATAGGGCTAAATTATGCCTAGGGTTAAATTAGGCTAGGGTTAGGGCTAGATTTAGGATTAGGCTTAAGCATCGATTTAGGGTTAGGGTTAGGGTTAGGTTTTGATCTACGGTTAGTGCTAGGGCTAAGAATAAGGCAAGGGTTATCATTAGGGTTAGGGTTAGATTTAGGTTTTACTTTAGGCTAAGGATATGGTCATTGCTAGGTTTAGGGCAAGGGCAAAGGTTAGTATATGGTTAGAACTAGGGTTAGGGTTTGGGTTATGATTAAGGCTATATTTGGGGCTATGATGAGGACTAGAATTTGTTTTAGGATTAGTGATAGTATTAGGGATTTGGCTGATGTCAGGTCTAGGGTTACAGTTAGAAATAGATTTAGTGTTATGTTTATGGCTCTGTCCAGTGTAAGGGTTAGGTTTTTGATTAGGGTCAGGTTTAGATCTAGGGTTATTTTTAGAATCAGGGTCAGGATTAATGTTTGGTTGAAGATTGTGTTTAGGTGCAGGGCTTGAATTAGTGTTAGATTTAGGGTTAGGGTAATGACAGCATTAGGTTTAGTGTTTAGGTTTGGTTTAGTGTAATGGATATAATTAGGGTTAGGCCTAGGTTTATCAGAAGGATTAGGGTTATAGTTTGGGTAATGGATAGGGTTAGCCCTAATGATTTGGCTAGGGTTATGTATAGGATTCAAGCTAGTTTTTGGGATAGTGTTAGATTTAAGTTTATGATTAAAGCTAGGTTTAGACTCAGATTAAGGCTAGGTTTTGGGTTAGTTTAGGGCTACTGTTAAAACTGCCACTAATATATGAAGTAGGTTTATGATTACAGCTAGTTATATAGTTAGAGTTAGGTCTAGGTCTAATGTTAAGGTTAGGTTTACAGTGATGATGATGTTTATAGCCCGGGTTAGTGTTAGGATCAGAGTCAGGGTCTGTGTTAATTTCCGGGTTAGGATTATACTATAATTAGGGATAGGGTTAGGGCTTATTGTAGGGTTAAAGTTTTGTTTAGTTTAAGGGTTAAGGTGAGGGCTATGACTTGGTTTTGTTATAGGACTAGTGATAGGGTTAGGGCTAATTTTAATATTAGTCTTATGGTAAGGGCTAGTGTAAGCATGAGATTTAGGCTTAGGTTAAAGATTTGGGATAAGAGTAGAGTTAGGGTTAGATTTAGTCTTAGGGTTAGGGTTAAATATAGAGTTAGGTTTTTATCTAGGTTTTGATATAGGGCTAAGTATAGGGCTAGGGTAAGGCTATGTTTAGGGCTGGGTGTATGGTGATGGTAAGATATAGGTTTAGAAGTAGGTATAGGGCTACTGTGAAAGAGTTAGTCTTAGGGCTGGGGTTAGGCATAGGAATAGGGCTAAATTAGGGCTAGGGTTAGTGTTCGGATTAGGCATACACTTAGGGCTAGGATTAGTGTTAGTGTTAGAGTTGGGGTTAGGTTTGGGGTAAAGGATGGGAATATAGCTAGATTTAGTACTAGGGTGAGAATTAAGATTTCGTTTAGGGTTAATGTTAGGGTTAAGGTTATGATTAAGGCTAACATGGATAGGTTGTGGGCTAAGTTTTGAATTAGGGTTAAGGCTAGGATTAGAGCTAGGGCTAATGTCAGGTGTAGAATACCGTTAGGGATAGTTTTATGGTTAGGTTTATTTTTAGGTCTATTGTAAAATTTAGGTTTCTTGTTAGGGTTAGTATTAGAGCTATGGGTATTATTAGAGCTAGGGTCAAGTTTAGGGTTTGGATTAGGTTAAGGTTTAGTTTTACGGCTCAAATAAGTCTTATGTTTAGGGATTGGGTAATGACACAGATAGGTTTGGGTTCAGGTTATGTGTAGGTTAACTAAGTTTAAGGCTCGTGCTAGGATTAGGGTTATGCCTAAGGTTATCATAAGCATTATAGTTGTCTTAGGATAATGAATAGTGTTAAAGCTAGAGTTATGGCTAGGGTTATGGTTAGAATTAGGTCTAGGTTTAGGCTTAGGGTTATGGTTAGGGCTAGGGTTATTGTTAGGGTTATCTTTAGTGTTGAGGCTAAAGTAAGGCTTGGATTAGGGCTAGATTTTGTGATATGTTAGGGCTCTGGCTAATGTAAGAACCAGTGTAATCATTAGAACTGGTTTTATGGTTAATGATTGGGTTAGGTGTAGTTTTAGAGTTAGTTTTAGGGTTAAGGTAAAATTTAGAGCCAGGTTTAGTGTTAGTGTAAGGGACAGTATTCGGGTAGGGTAATGATTAGGGTTAAAGCCAAAATTGGGCTAGGGTTAGGTCTACAGGTAGGGTTAGAGTTTGGGTTAGGTTAAGAATTATTGTTAAGGCTCTGTCTAGTTTGTCTTTAAGTCTAGAGCTATAGTATGGTTAGATTTAGGATTAGGTTTAGGTCTAGTTCTGGTATTAGGGTTAGGTTTAGGGATAAGGTTACCAGTAGGGCTAGTGTTGGAATTCGTTTTAGGGTTAAGTTTAGATTTAGACCTAAGATTAGTGACAGGGTCAGAATAATGACAGGGATAGAGTTAGGTTTTGGTATATGGTTAAATCTAGAATGAAGTCTAGGGTTAGGTCTAGTTATAGACTCAGGGTTTTGGTTAGGCTAAGGATTAATGAATGCTAAGAAAATGGTTAAAATTAGCATGAGGTTTTGGGTTAGATAAGGGATAGGGCTATAGCTAAGGTTAGAACCAGGGTTAAGTTTAGGTTTAGGGTTAAAACTCCTGTTAGGACTTGGATTAGGGCTAGTTTTGTATTAGGGTTAGGGATAATATTATGGTTAGGACTATTGTAAGAAATAGCATTACAATTTTGTTTAGTTTATAGTTTAGGTTTAGGGCTAGGTCTAGTGTTAGGGTTAGGCTTAAGGTTAGGGTGATATTTAGAGCTAGATTTAGTGTTTGATATGAGTCAGAGTCATGGTTAATGTTTAGAGTTAGAGTTAGGTTTGAAATTAGGTATAGGGTAAGGGCTGGTGTATGTTTAGGGTTTGTGTTAGGGGTATGGCTCCATAATGTTTTAGGGCTAGGGCTAGGGTTAGGGCTAATTTTAGGATTAGCATTAGGGTAAAAGCTAGTTTCAGGTTTAGGCTGAGGCATTGGGTTAGGGGTAGTTTTAGAGATAGGTTTCAATCTAGAGTTTGTACTAGAGCTAAAAATAGTGTAAAGGTTAAGTCTAGGGTTAGAGCTAGGGTTCGGTTTACTGTAATAATAGAGTTAGAAGTAGGGATAGGTCTTGTGTCAGAAGTAGAGTTAGTCTTAATTCTAGGGTTAATGTTAGGGTTAGGAGTAGGTCTAAATTAGGGCTAGGATACAGGCTAGGTTTAGTGTTAGGATTAGGACTAGAGTTAGCGTTAAGGTTAGGGCTAGGGCTAGTTTTAGGGTTAGGGTAAGTGTTAGGGATTAAAGCTATGGTTAGGGCTAAGGGGAGTGTTAGGTTTAGTGTTAGGCTTGGATTAGGGTTATGGTTATGGTTAGGGTTAGGGTTAGGTTTGGGGTTAGGGCTAGGGTTTTCATTAGTGTTAGGGTTAGTTTTAGAGTAATGCATTGGAATAGATTTAAGATTAGGTTTAGGGTTAAGTTTATGTTATGGTTAAATTTAGGTTTATAGATAGGTTTAGTTTTCATTCATGGTAAGGGTTACAGTTAAGTTTATGGCAAGTATTAGTTTTAGTGATAGGTCGAGTTTTAGGTTTATGATTAGGGTTAGGGAGAGTGTTAGGTTACAGCTAGTGTTATTATGGTTAAGTGTAAGGTTAAGGTAATGTTAGGGTTAGAGCTAGTGTTAGTACTAGCATTTAGGTTAGGATTTGTTCTAAGTTCATGTTTATGTTTAAGAATAGGGCTAGGGTTATGTTTAGGCTAAGGATTAGGCTTTGAGCTAGGGTTATGTGTAAGGCAAGGGTAAAATTTAGGGCTACAATTAAGAGTATGGTTATGCTTAGGGTAGGTTTAGGCCTCAGTTTAGGGCTAGGTTTTGTGTTAGGTTTAGGCCCAGGGTTAAGGCAATGTATAATGTAAGATCTAGTGTTCTAATTAGAGCTAGATTTAGGTTTAGAGTTATGGCTATATCTAGTGTTAGGTTAAGGTTTTGGGTTAGTTTCAGGTTTAGAGCCAAGTGTAGTGTTATTGTTAGGGTCAGTGTTCTGGTTAGAGTTAGGTTTAAGATCAAAGGCACAATTAGGTCTAGAGTTAGGTCTAGGGATAGTGTTAGTGTTTGCTTTTGGTTAAGGATTATGTTAGGGCAAAGGCTCAGGATTTTTTTAGGTTTAGGTCTAGAGTTATAGCTATATTTAGGATTAGGCTTAGGGCTAGGGCTTATTTTAGGGTTAGGCTTAGGTATAAGTTTACTCATAGGGCTAGTTTTAGGGTTTGGTTCAGGGTTAGGGTCAGATTTAGACTGAGAGTTTGTGTTAGGGTAAAGATTTGAGTTAAGGTTAGAGTTTGAATTATGGCTAGAGTTAGGACTAGTAATAGGATTAGGGTTTGTATTAGGCTATGGATTAGGATTAAGAGTAAGCTTAGCATTATGGATAGGGTTTCACTTAGGGTAAGTAATAGATTTAGAGCTAGGGTTAAGGCTAGTCTTAGGGTTAGGTTTAGGGCTAAGGTTAGGTTTAGGTTTAGGTTTACTTCTAGGGTTAGGGCTCAGATTAGGGCTAGTTTTTCTGTTAGATTTAGGGCTAGGGTTAGGACTATGGCTAATATAAGAATGAAGGTTATGATTGAGTTAGAATTTGGTCTAGATTTAGTGTTAGCATTATCTTTAGGGTTAGTGTTATATTTGAAATTAAGGTTAGTGTTAGAATATAAGTCAGGGTCAGGGTTAATTTTAGGACTAGGATATGATTTAGAGCTGGAAGATTTTGGCAAGGCTTAGGGTTGGGGTTTGGTTTAGGTTAATATTTAGGGTTAGGACAATTCCTTGGTTTTGTTTAAGTGAAAAGGCTGGGGTTATGGCTAGTTTTAGGATTAGCGATATTCTTAGGTCTAGTGGTAGGTTGGGATTAGGCTTAGGGTTAGGGTCAAATATAGAGTTATGGTTAGACCTAGGGTAGTGTCTAGGGCTAGGGTTGTGGCTAAAGTTAATGCTTGTGTTATGTTTTTAGTAATGGATAGGGTTAGAACTAGAAAGGGGGCTGGGGAGAGTTAAAGTTAATTTTAGGCCAAGGTTATAGATAAGTTAGGGTTAGGGCTAAATTAGGGCTAGGATTAGTGTTAGGGTTAGTGTTAGGGTTAGGACTATGGTTATGGCTAGAGATTATGGTTAATGTTAGGGTTAGAGTTAGTGATAGGGTTCGGGGAAAGGATGGGGTTATACCTAAGTTCAGGTCTATGGTGAGGGTTAAAATTAGAGATAAGTCTAGAGTTGGGGTTTGGGTTAGGATTAAGGGTAGGAATAGGCTAAGATAAGGACTTGTGTTTGTGGCAGGGTTAGGGCTAAGTTTAGGGCTGGGCCTAATGCCAGGTCTGGGTTTATGGTTATGGTTAGTTTTAGGGTTAGGTTATGGCAAAGCCTAGTGTAAGGTTTAGGTTTAGTTTAAGGGTCAGGTTTAAAGCTAGGTGTATTATTAGAGTCAGAGTTCGAGTAGGGTTTGGTTTAGGTTAAGATTCAGGGTTGAGGCTTGAATTAGTGTTAGGGATAGTGTTACAGTCCGGGTTAGGGTAATTGATATGGTTAGGTTTATGGTCAGGTTAGGTTTAGAGTACTGAATTTGGTTAGTGTTAGCAATAGTGTTAGCATTAGGCCTATGGTTAGCATTTGTGTTAGGCTTATTTTTAGGGTAATGGATAGTGTTAGAGGTAAGGTTAGGGCTAGGGTCAAGGTTAGATTTAGGACTAGGTTTAATGTCCAGGTTAGGGTAATTTATAGGTTAGGTTTAGGATTCAGGTTAGGTTTAGAGATATTAGTAGTGTTATTGTTAGCAATAGTGTTTTAGGGCTAGGTCAATAGTGTTAGTGTTAGGCTTAGGGTTAGAATTTGGGTTAGGCTTATCTTTAGGGTAATGAATAGGGTTAAAGCTAAGGTTAGGGCTAGAATTAAGTTTAATGAGGACTAGGGTTAGGGTTAGGCCTAGGATTCATGTCAGGGTTAGGTTTGGGGTAAGTGTTAATGTTTGAGCTAAGATTAGGCTAGCGTGAGTGTTAGGGTTAGAGTGAGGGCTAATGTTAGGGTTAGGTTTAGTGTTGGTCTAGGCTTATGGTTAGGGTTACAATAAGGGCTAGGTTTAGGGCTAGGATAAGGTCAAAATTTTTGTGAGGTTTATGGCTACCATTAGGGCTATGGGTTATTTAAGAGCTAGGGTTATGGTTATGGCTAGTTTTAGGGTTAGGGTTATGGATAAGTCTAGTGTTCTAGTTAGGTTTTGGGTTAGGATAAGATTTAGATTTAGGAATTATTTAGAGTAATGGTCATTGTTTGGGTTAGGGTTAGGTTTAGGATGAGGGCCAGATTTAGGACTAGTGTTTTGTCTAGGGATAGATTTAATCTTTACATTAGGTTAACGGGTATTGTTAGGGCTAATGCTAGGTTTTTGCTTAGGGTTAAGGCTACATTTGTGACTCTATTTAGGATTAGGTTTGTCTAGTGCTAGTGTTACTGTTAGGTTTAGGTATAGGTTTACTGGTAGGAGTAGGGTTAGGTTTCGCTTTATGGTGTCAGGTTTAGACCTAGTGTTAATGTTAGAGTCAGAATAAGGGTCAGGGTTAGAGTTAGGGTTAGGGATAGAATGAGGGCTAGGGTTAGGACTAGTAATAAAGGTAGGGTTTGAAGTAGGCTAAGGATTATGGTTTGGACTAGGGTAGCATTAGGGTGAGGGTTTGGCTTAGGGTAAGGGATAGGATTAGAAGTATACTTAGGGTTGGGTTAGGGTTAGGGTTAGGTTTAGGATTAAATCTAGGTTTAGGGCTCGAAATAGGGATAGGATTTGTGTTAGCATTAGGGCTGCAGGTAAGGAAAGAATTAGGATTCTAATTAGGGCTACTTCTAGTGTTAGCGTTAGGTCAATGTTTAAAGCTAGGTTTATTGTTAGGTTCTGAGTAAGGGTCAGGGTTACTTCCAGGGTTAGAGTTTGGACTCAAATTAGGACTATGTTTAGGGCTAGTTGTAGGGTTAGGGTTAGATTTAGTTTAAGCATTAGGGTTAGGTTTATGGGTCAGTTTTGTTTTAGGTCTAGTTTACAGTTAAGGCTGTTTTTCCAATTAGCATTTGGGTTAGGGCTAGTGTTAGAGTGAGCTTTAGGCTACAGATTAGGGTTAGATCCAGGTTTAGGGCTAGGGTGAAGGTTAGGGCTATGGTTGGGGATAGGAATAGGGATAGGGTTTGGGTTATAGTAACGGATAGGTTTAGAACTAGAGATAGAGCTATGGCGAGAGTTAGAGGTAGTCTTAGTGCTAGGGATAGTATTAGGTTTAGGGTTAGGGCTAAATTAGAGCTATGGTTAGTGATAGGTTTAGGCCTAGATTTAGGAATAGGGTTTGGGTTAGCATTAGGTTTAGGGTAAGGTATGATGTTTAAAGCTGCATTTTGGGCTAGGGCATGACATAAAATTAGGGTTACGACTCTGGTTAAGGTTAGAATTACTTTTAAGGCTAGTGTTAGGGCTAGGATTAGGGGTAGGGTTTGTGCTAGATTTAGGTCTAGGATTAGGTCCATGGCTCATGTCAGTTCTAGGGTTATAGTTAGGGATAGTTTTAGGTTTAGGTTTAGGACCAGTTCTATTGTAAGTGTTACACTGAGGGGTAGGGTCAGGTTTACATCTAGGGTATTATTAGGGTCAGAGTCAGGGTTAGGGTATGGGTTAATTTAAGGATTAGCGTTGGGGCTAAAATTAGCATTAGGGGTAGGGTAATGAATATGGTTAGTTTTCAGGTTCAGGTTAGGTTTAAAATAATGAACAGGGTTAGTGTAAGGCATAGGGTTAGGCCTAGGGATATAATTTGGTTAAAAATATATTTCAGGTAATGGATAGGATTAGATCTACAGTTAGGACTAGGGTTATGGTTAGTTATGGCTATTTTTCAGGTTAGGCCTAGGGTTAGAATCTGCTTAGGGTTATGGTTAGGGTAATGGATAAAATTATATCTAGGTTGAGGGCTAGTTTTATGGTTAGGAATAGGGCTATGTTTTGGTTTAGGTTTCAGGTTAGGACAAGGTTTAGTTTTAGGGTTAGGTTTAGGTTAAGTGTTAGGGATACGGACAGGGTTAAGGCTCCAATTAAAACTAGATTTAGGGCTCGGAATAGGGCTAGGTTTTGAATTTGGTTATGGCTAGTGTAGTACTATGGCTAATGTAAGAACTAGGGTTATGGTTAGATTATGTTTAGGATTAGGGAGATGATAATTTAAGGTTTAATGTTAGGGTCAGAGTCGGGATCAGTGTTACTGATCAGGGATAGGGATAGGACTCGAATTAGGGCTAGGATAAAGGCTAGTGTAGGGTTAGGTTTTGTGTTAGGGTTAGGGTAAATATTAGGGATAGGGCTAATGTCAGGTCTAGTATTACTGTTAGGCTAGGGTTAGGTTAGGACTATGGCTCAGTTTTGTTATAGAGCTAGGGTTAGGGTTAGGGCTAGTTTTAGGATTAGTGATAGTGTTAGGGCTAGTGGTAGGAAGAGGTTTAGGCTTAGATTTATTGTTATGTTTATATCTATTTTAGGCCTGGTGTCTGCATTACGGTTAAGTTTAGGGCTAGTGTTAGGGTTACGGTAATGAATAGGGTTAGAACTAGAAATGGGACTGGGGTGTGATTGGAGTTATTCTTTGGGCTAGGGTTAGGGTTAGGTTTAGGGTTTAGGGCCAAATTAGGGCTAGGATTAGTGTTAGGGTTAGTTTTAGGGGTAGACCTAGGTTTCGGGCTAGGGTTATAGTTAGTGTTAGTTTTAGGGTTAGGGTTAGATATAGGAAAGGGTGTTATAGCTAGGGTTTGGGTTAGAATTTGATATAGGGCTAGGGTTAAGTGTCGGGTTAGAATGAAGGCTAGGTTTAGTGCCAGGATGAGGGTATGTGTTAGAGCTAGGGCTAAGATAAGGGCTAAGGATAATTTTAGTTTTATGGTTAGGTTATGGCTAGGTCAAGTGTAAGGATTAGGTTTAGGGTATTGGTCAGGTTTAGAGTTAGGTGTTTTATGAGGGTCAGAGCCAGGTATGGTTTGTTTTAGGTTAAATTTTAGGGTTAAGACTTGTATTAGCATTCGGGTTCCATTTAGGATTTGGGTAATGGATAGGGTTAGGTTTAGCATTCAGGTTAGGTTTTGAGTAATGGATATGGTTTTTGTTAGCGATAGGATTAGTGTTAAGCCTAGGGTTAGCATTTGGTTTAGGCTTATCTTTAGGGTAATAGATAGGTTTAGATCTAAGATTAGAGCTAGGGTTAAGTTAAGTTTATGGCTAGGGTTAGGATTAGGCCTAGGTTTAGTGTCAGGTTAGATTTAAGGTAAGTATTAGGGTTTCAGGTAGGGTTAGGTCTAGGGCAAGGGTTAGGGTTAGAGTCGGGGCTAGGGTTAGGGTTAGGGTTAGTGTTATGATTAGGCAAATATTTGGAGTTTGAGCTAGGTTTAGGACTAGGGTGAGGGTAAGGGTTAGAGTTAGGTTTAGGTCTAGTGTTATGGTTAGGGATACAATTATGGCTAGGTTTAGGGTTAGATAAGGGCTAGGTGTGTGTGATGTTTATGGCTAGCATTAGGGCTATGGGTAATATAAGAGCTTGGGATATGGTTCTGGCTAGTTTTAGGGTTAGGGTAATGGAAAAGTCTAGTGTTAGGGTTAGGTTTTGGGTTAGGATAAGGTTTAGAGATAGGGATTTTGTTAGGGTAAGGATCAGCATTTGGGTTACGGTAAGGGCCAGAATTAGGAATAGGATTGGGTCTAGGGACAGGGTTATTCTTTGTGTTAGGTTAAGGGTTATTTTAAGGGCTAGTTCAATGTTTTTGTTTAGGGCTAGGTTTAGATTTATGACTCTATTTAGGATTAGGTTTGGTCTAATTCTAGTGTTACTGTTAGGTTTAGGTATAGGTTTACTGGTAGGGGAATAGTTAGGGTCCGGTTTAGGGTTAGTGTCAGGTTTAGATCTAAGGTTAGTGTTAGGGTCAGAATAAGGGTCAGGTTTTGTGTTAAGGGTAGAGCTAGAATGACAACGAGGGTTAGGACTAGTACAAGAGTTAGGGTTTAGGTTAGGCTAAGGATTAGTGTTAGGACTAGTGTAGCATTAGGGTGAATGTTTGGCTTAGGGTAATGGATAGGGTTAGAGCCAGGGTTAGGAATATGATTAGGGCTGGTTAGGATTAAGTTTGGGGTTTGAGTTAGTGTTAGGTTTAGAGTTAAGGTTAGGGATATTGTTAGCGTTTGGGTTACAGTTATAGTTAGGTTTAGAATTAGTATTAGGTTTAGGGTTATGTTTAGTGTTATGTAGAAAGTTAGGATTAGGTGAGTGTTAGGTTTATGGTAAGGGTTAGGATTAGTGTTAGGATTAAGGTTAGGTTTAGAGACAGGGTTATGTTTAGGGATAGGGTTAGGGTTAGGGTTAGCATTAGGGTTAGTGTTAGAGGTAGTGTTAGTTTTAGTGTTAGGATTTGTTTTAGGGTTAGTGTTTGGTTTAGGTTTAGGGTTGCAATTAAAATTAAGGTTACACATAGGGTTAGGTTTACTATTAGGATTAGGGGTAGGGTTAGTTTTAGGGTTAGTGTTAGTGTTAGGATTAGTGTTTGTTATTGAGTTAAGTTTAGGCTTAGAGATAAGGTTAGGGTTAGTGTTAGTTTCAGAGATAGGATTAGGGTTGGCTTTAGCATTAGTGTAATGTTTAGTGTTAGGTTTAGTGTTTGGTTAAGGTTAGGGTTTGTGTTAGGGTTTGGATTAAGGTTATCATTAGGTTTACTGTTAAATTAGAGTTAGAATTATGGTTAGGTTTAGGGTTATGGTTATGGTTAGGGTTAGTGTTAAGTTTACATTTTTGTTTTGGGTTAGATATACTGTTAAGTTTGGAATTAGGGTTACTTTTAGGGTTAGGGTTAGGGTTAAATATAGTGTTAGGGGTATTGTTAGGGTTAGGTGTAGGATTAGGTTTAGGTAGGAGTTATGGTTAGGGTTATTGTTTGGTTAGGGTTTATGTTAGGGTTAGTGTTAGGTTAAGGGTTTATAGTAGGGTGAGGTTTAGGGTGTGGGTAAGTGTTAAAATTATGGTTAGGATTAGGTTTAGGTTTTGTGTTAGAGATAGGGTTAGGGTCAGTGTTAGGGTTATGGTTAGGATTAGGTTTAGGGTTCATGATACAGTTAGGTTTAGGTTTAGGGTTAGGGTTCAGTGTAGGTTTATGATTAGGGTTAGGGTTAGTGTTACAGTTAGTGTTATGTTAAGGGTTAGGATTACTCTTTGGGTTAGTGTTAGAGTGAGGTTTAGGGTTCGTGTTAGGGTTAGGTTTAGAGTAAGTGTTAGGGTTAGGGTTACATTGATTGTGAGGTTTAGTATTAGTGTTAGTTCAAGGTTTAGTGTTAGTGATAGGGTTAGGGTTAGTTTTAGAGTTAGTGTTAGGTTTAGGGTAAGGTTTAAAGTTAGGTTCAGTGTTTGGGTAAGGGTTAGGTTTAGGAGTGTTTTTGGGTTAGGGATAAAATTAGGGTTAGGGTTATGGTTCGTGTTAGGCTTCATTATAGGGTTAGGGTTATGGTTAGTGATAGGATTAGAATTAGGGTTAGGATAAGTGTTAGGTTTATGGTTAGGGTAGTGTTAGTGGTAGGTTTAGGTTTAGTTTTAGGGTTAGTGTTAAGGTTAGGGTTTGGGTTAGGGTTAGGTTTAGGTTTAGGGATAGTGTTAGGTTTAGGGTTGGATTCCTATAATTGTTGGGATTAGGGTTAGTGTTAGATTTAGGTTAGTATTAGGGTTAAAGTTAGTGTTAGGATTAGGGTTCGGGTTTGGGATAGTGTTAGGATTAGGGTTAATTTTAGGATAAGTTTTAGAGTTAGGGTTAGGCTTAGGGTTAGTCTTACGGTTAGTTTTAGTGTAAGGTTTACGGTTATGGTTAGTGTTAGGATTAGGGTTAGGGTTAGTGTTAGTCTCATGGTAGAGGATAGGGTTAGAGTTTGGTTAGGCTTAGAGTTTGGGTTAGGGTTAAGTTTAGGGATAGGGTTAGGGTAAGAGTTAGGGTTAGGTTTAGGATTATGGTTTGCTGTAGGGTTAGGGTTAGGGTTATGGTTAGGATTAAGGTTAGGTTTTGTGTTAGATTTTTATTTAGAGTTATGGTAGGATTAGGTTTAGAGTTAGGGTTAGGGTAAGTGTAGGGTTAGGTTTAGGAATAAGGGTAAGATTAGGGTTAGTGTTAACGTCAGTGTTAGGGTTAGGGTTACGGTTAATATTAGATTTAGTGTTAGGGTTATGGTTAGGTTTAGTGATAGGGTTAGTGTTAGTTTTACGTAAAGGTTAGGGTTATGGTTAGATTAGGTTTAGGTTTATCGTTTGGATTAGGGTTTGTGTTCAGTTTAGGGATTGGGTTATGGATAGGTTACGGTTAGTGATAGGATTAGTATCAGGCTTAGGATTGTGGTTAGGTTTCATGTTAGATAGGAATACTCTTTGCTTAGGGTTAGAGACAGGTTTAGGGTTATTGTTAGTTTTAGGTCTAATGTTAGTATTAGGGTTAGTGTTAGGTATAGGTTAGGGTTAGTGTTAGGTTAGGGGAATGGTTATGGTTAGGGTTAGGGGCATGTTATGGTTAGGTTTTGGTTTAGTGTTAGGTTTAGGTTTAGGGTTTTGTTTAGAATTAAGATTAGAGTTATGATTAGAGTAGGGTTTTTGATAGGTTAGAGTTACGGTTAGGGTTAGGTTGAAGTTTAGGGTTATGGTTAAGTTTTGGGTTACATTTACAGTTAGGATGCTGGCTAAGTTTGAAGTTAGGTTTAGAATTAGGTTAAGGTTAGTGTTAGGGTTAGGTTTACGATTAGGGTTAGGGTTAGTGTTAGGATTAGGTTAGGGTTAGCATTAGGGTTAGTGTTAGGTTTAGTGGTATAATTTGTGTTAGGGTTAGGTTTGGGTTAGGCTTAGGGTTAAGGTTATCATTAGGCTTATGGTAAAGATTAGATTTAGAATTAGGGTTTGGTTTATGGTTACAGATAGGGTTAGGTTTAGTTTTAGGTTTAGAATCAGTTATAGAGTTAGGGTTAGATTTAGGTTTAGTTTTAGTGTTAGTATTAGATTTTTGGTTAGGTTTAGTGTTAGTGTTATTGTAGGGTTAGGGTTAGGGCAAGTGTTAGCTTAGGGTAGAGGCTAGGTTTAGTGTTACTGTTAGGGTTAGGTTAGAGTTAGTTTTAGGGTTAGAGTTTTAATTAAGGTTAGTGTTAGGGTTAGTATTAGCATTTTGCTTAGCTTTAGGGTTAGGGTTACTGTTTTGGTTAGGGTTATTATTAGTTTTAGTTTAAGGTTCCTGTTGCGGTTAAGGTTAGTTTTATAGATAGGGTGAGAGATCCTATTAGGGTTAGGATTAGGTTTATTGTAAGGGTTAGAGTTAAGTGAGATTAAAGGTTGATTTAGTGTTAGTGTTAGGGTAAGTTTTATGGTTAGGGTTATGGTTACTATTAGGGTTAAGTGTTATTATTCGGGTTTGTGTTAGGGTTAGTGTTAGGGTGAGTATTAGCTTTTTGGTTAGGTTTTGGGTTAGGGTTAGTGTTAGTGTTAGGATTAGGGTTAGTGTTATATTAGGGTTATGGTTGGGGATAGGGTTATTATTAGGGTTAGGGTGAGAGGTCCTTTAGGGTTAGGGTTAGGGTTAGTTTAGAGTTAGGTTTAGTGTTAGAGTTAGTGTTAGAATTATTATTAGTGTTTTGGTTAGGTTAAGGGTTAAGGTTAGTATTACTTTTAGAGTTAGGTTTAATGTAAGGTTAGGATAAGGGTTTGTGTTAGGGTTTGTGTTAGGGTTAGAGTTAGGGTTATGTTAGGTTTAGGGTAAGGTTTAGCACTAGGGTTGGGTTATAAAAGAGTTAGGGTTAGGTTTATTGTTAGAGTTAGGGATAGTTTAGGGTTAGTATTATCATTAGTTTTAGGGTTATGGTTTTTCTTACCTTTAGTGTTAGGGTTAGGATATGTTTTGTGTTAGGGATAGGTTTAGGGTTAGGGTTATTTTTAGGGATATGGTAAGTGATTGTGTTAGTGTTAGGTTTTGGTAGGGATAGGTTTCTGTTATGGTTAGGGTTAGGGTTAGAGTTAGGGTTTGTGTTACAGGTAGGGTTACGGTTAGGTATAGGGTTAGAATTTTGTTAGGGTTGTGGTTAGGGTTAGTGTTAGGATTAGCCACGGTCGAGTCTGTATGGCCCATGCCATTTTGCCAACAGTATTGGTTGACAGGCGAGGCATTACTATCCACCTCAGCCGATACTTTGGTGCTACTTTGGAGTTCTCGTGGGGATTCCCGGGGATTCCCCGAGAGTTCCCATTGGTTGGGGAAGTGCAGGAAGAGGGATTTTCCAGAGGAGATATTTTCAGTGGCTGGTTCCTGGACGAGCCGCGTGAATTCGGAAGAATTCCCCGGGAGAGTGTGTGAAGGTTTTTGTTGGAGTTCAGAATAAAGTTTGTTCCTGCTTCAGTGAATCGTGATTTGTGCCCAGCCAGACTGAGGCAAGTTACTGTAGGTTTTAGGATTAGGGTTAGGGTTATGGTTAAAATGACTGTTAGGTTTAAGTGAGTGTTAGGGTTAGTGTTAGGGTTATTTGGAGGCTTAGGGTTAGGGTTAGTTTTAGGGTTATGGTTAAGGTTCGGGTTATGCTTAGGGTTAGGATTACAATTAGGGTAAACTTTAGTGTTAGGTTTAGAGTTAGGTTTAGGGTTAGGGTTAGTGATAGGGTTAGCGTTATGGTTAGGGTTTGGGTAAGAGTTAGTGTTAACATTAGGGTTAGGGTTAGGTTTAGTGTTAAGTTTAGGGTTAGGTTTTGTGTTGGGGTTATGGTTATTGTTATAGTTTGTGTTACAATAAGTTTTAGAATTAGGGTTAGAATTAGGTTAGGGTTAGGGTTATGTTTAGGGTTAGTGTTAGGGTTAGCATCAGGATTAGGTTTAGGATTAGTGTTTGTGTTAGTGATAGGGTTAAATTAGTATTAGGGTTAAGGTTAGGGTTAGGGTTCATGTTAAGGTTAGCATTCATGTTAGGTTTAGGTTTAGGGTTAATTTAAAGTTAGGTTTAGTGTAAGGGTTAGGTTTAAGGTTAGGTTTAGTGTTTGGGTTAGGGTTATAGTTAGGTTTAGGGTTACTATTAGTGTTAGGGTAGGGTTAGGAATAGGTTTAGGGTTAGGTTAAGGGTGAGGGTTAGGGTTAGGTTTCGGGTTAGAGTTAGGGTTATATATAGGGTTTGAATTAGGGTTAAGGTTCAGGTTAGGTTTAGGATTATTGTTAGAATTAGTGTTAAGGTAGGGTAAAGATTAGGGTTTATGTTAGGGTTAAGCTTTGGGTTAGGATTAGGTTTAGGGTAAGTGTTAGGGTTAGGATTAAAATTAAGGTTAGAGTTAGTGTTAAGGTTAGGGTAAGGGTTACTCTTTGGGATAGGGTTAGAGTTACAATTAGGGTTATAAATAAAAATGATTAGGGTGAGGTTTAGTGTTAGGGTTAGGTAAAGGTTTAGGGTTAGGGTGAGATTTAGTGTCATTGTTAGGTTTAGGTTAGCTTTAGTGTTAGGGTAAGGCTTGGGTTATTGTGATGGTTAGGGTTAGGTTAAGGTTAGTGTTTGGATTAGGTTTTGTGTTAGTGTTAGGGTTAGGTTTATGGTAAAGGTTAGTGTTAGTGTTAGTGTTAAGTTTGTGTTAGGATTTGGGTTTTGGTTCATGTTAGGGTTAGGATAAGGGTTAGTGGTAGCTCTAGGATTAGGGTGAGGTTTAGAGTTAGGGTAAGGGTGATTGCTATTGTTAGATAAGTTTTATGGTTAGGGTTAGGGTTAGTGTTAGTGTTAAGGTTAGGGTTAGGATTATGTTTAGTATTAGGGTAAGAGTTATGGTTAGTTTTATGTTAGGGTTAGCTTAAGTTTAGGGATAAAGTGAGGGTTTGTGTTAGTATTAGGCTTAGCATTAGTGGTATTATTAGGTTTATGTTTAGGGTTAGGATTAGTTTTAATGTTCAGGTTAGGGTTAGGTTTAGTGTTAGAATTTGGGTTAGTGTTATAGTTAGGTTAAGCTTTAGTGTTAGGGTTTGGGTTAGTGTTAGTTTTAGGTTCAGGTTTAGTATTAGTGTGAGATTTAGGGTTAGGCTTTGTGTTAGGTTTCGGGTTAGGATTATTGTTATGGTTACCATTAGGGATAGGGTTATGTTTAGGTAAGCTTTAGGTTTTTGGTTAGAGTTATGGTTAGGATTAGGTTTAGCTTTAAGGTTAGGGTTAGTCATGGGTTTAGGTTTAGCATTAGCTTCAGTGTTAGAGCTAGGGTTAGGCTTATGGTTAGTGTATAGTGAGGCTTAGGGTAAGTTTTAGGGTTAGTTTTAGGGTTATGTTTAAGGTTTGGGTTATTGTTAGGGTTAGGGTTACGGTTAGGGTTGGTGATAGTGTTGGGTTTTGTGTTAGTTTTAGTGTTAGGGTTAGCCTTTGGTAAGAGTTAGTGTCAACATTTTTTGGATTAGGGTTAGTGTTAGGTTTAGTGTTAGTTTTAGGTTTATGGTTAGGTAAGGTTTAGGGTTAGGGTTAGGTTAAACTTAAGCTTATGGTTTGTGTTAGGTTTTGTTTTAGGGTTCGGGTTAGTGTTAGTATTACATTAGGATTACAGTTAGGGTTAGGGTTAGGGTTAGTGTTAGTGTTAGGTTTAGGGTTAGGTTTAGGGATAGGGTTTGTGTTAAGGTTAGGGTAAGGGTTACTGTTAGGTTTAGGGTTAGTGTTAGGATTATGGTTAATGTTAGGTTTAGGGTTAGGGTTAGGGTGAGGCTTAGGGTTAGTTTTAGGGTTAGAGTTAAGGTAAGTTTTAGGGTTATGTGTAATGTTAGGGTTAAGGTTGGTTTAATGTTAGGATTACTCTTAGCATTATGGTTATGGTTATCATTATGGTTAAAGTAGCATTAGGGTTAGGTATAGGGTTAGGGTTTTTGTTACCTTAGGGTTAGGGTTACAGTTAGGGTTAGTGTTCGTTTTAGGTTAGGTTTAGTGTTAATTTTAGGTTAAGTTTTTTGATTAGTGTTAGATTGAGTGTTAGGGTTAGGGTTAATATAAGTGATAGGTTTGGTTTACGGTTAGTGTAATGATTAGGGTGAGGTTTAGTGTTAGGGTTAGTGTTAGTGTTTCAATTAGGTCTATGGTTAGGGTTAGTGTTAGATTTTGGGAAATGCTTAGGTTAGTGTTAGGGTTAGGGTTAGAGTTAGGGTTAAATTAGGGTTAGGTTTAGTGTTAGGGTTAGTGTGAGGGTTAGCATTAGGGTTAGTGTTATGTGTAGTGTTAGTGTTAGGGTTAGTGATAGGGTTGGATTTAGGTTTAAGGTAAGGGTTAGATTTAGGGTTAGGTTTAGTGTTAGTTTTAGGGTTAGGTTTCGTGTTTGAGATGAGTTTAGGGTTAGGGTTCAGTTTAGGTTTAGTGTTAAGTTTAGGGATAGAGTTAGGGTTAGTTTTAGTATTAGGGTTAAGGTTAGGTTTAGAGTTAATGTTAGGGTTAGGGTTATTATTCATCTAAGTGTAAGGGTTAGGGTTAGTTGCTAGTGTTAGGGTTAGGGATAAGGTTGGGTTTAAGTACAGTGTTAGGGTTATGGATAGGTTTATGGTTAGTGTTAGGGTTAGAGTTAGTGTTATGATTCTGGTTAGAGTTAGTGTTAGTGTTATGATTCTGGTTAGAGTTAGTGTTAGAGTTCGTTTTAGGGTTAGGGTTAGTGTTATGGTTATGGTAATTTTTAGGATCAGGCTAAGGTTTAGGGTCAGGGTTAGGGTTAGGGTTATGATTAAATTTAGAGTTAGGTTTTATGTTAGGTTTAAGGTTAGGATTAGGGTTAGGGTTAGTGTTATGGTAAGTGTTATGGTTATGGTAATTTTTAGGATCAGGCTAAGGTTTAGGGTCAGGGTTACGGTTAGGGTTGTGATTAGATTTAGAGTTAGGTTTTATGTTAGGTTTAAGGTTAGGATTAGTGTTAGTATTAGGGTTACAGTTTGGTATAAGTTTATTTTTAGGGTTAGCAAAAGGTTTAGGTTTAGCGTTAAGGTTAATGTTCAGTTTACAGAAAGGTTTAGGATTATGGTTAGTGTTAGGGTTAAGGTTAGTGTTAATGATATGGTTAGGGTTAGCATTAGGGTTAGGGATAGAAATAGGGTTAGTGTTAGGGTTCAGGATATGTTTAGGATTAGTGTCAGGGTTAGTTTTAAAATTAGGTGTAGGTTTAAGTTTAGTGGTAGGGTTAGGTTTAGGGTTAGTGGTATGGTTAAGGTTAGGGTTATGGTTAGGATTAGCTTTAGTGTTAGAGTTAAGTTTAAGTTTCCTGCTAATGTTAGGGCTTGGGTTAGGGTTGGGTCTAAAGTTAGTGTTAGGTTTAGGGTTATGGTTAGTGTTAAAATTAGAATTAGGATTAGAATTAGGTAATTTTAACTGGAGAGTTTGGGTTAGGTTAGGGGCAGGGTTATGGTTTAAGTTAGGGTTTCTGTTAGATTTAAGTTTAGGGTTAAGGTTAATATTATGATTAGGATTAGGTTAAGGTTAGTGTTAGGTTTAGAATTAGGTTTTGTTTTAGGATTAGGTTTAGTGGTATATTTAGTGTCTGGTTCATGTTAAATTTAGGGTTAGGGTTAGTGTTAGGTTTAGTGTTAGGGTTAGGGTTACTCTTAGGGTTATATAAGGTTAGCATTAGGGTTAGGCTACAGTTATGGTGATGGTTTCATTTAGGTTTAGGGTTAGATTTATAGTTAGGGTTAGTGTTAAGGTTAGTGTTCTGGTTAGTTTTACAGTTAGGGTTTCAACTAAGATTAGGGTTAGGTTAGTGTTAGGGTTAGGGAAAGTTTTAGGGTTATTTTCATTTTTAGTGATAGGGTTAGTGTTAGTGTTAGAATTAGGGTTAGGTTTAGGGTTCGTGTTAGAGTTAATGTTAGGGTTATTGTTAAGATTAGGTTTGGGGTTAGGGTTAGGATTAGTTTTAGGTAAGGGTCAGGATTAGGGTTGGGGATAGGGTTAGGGTTATGGGTTTTTTTTTTTTTTTGTTTTTTTTTGAGTTAGGCTTAGGGTTAGGTTTTGTATTAGGGTTACAGTTAGGTTAGGTTTAGCATTAAGGTTAGGATTTGCTTAGAGTTAGGGTTATGGTTAGGTTTAGGGTTAGTTTTAGGTTTATGGGTGGAGTTAGTGTTTGTTTTAGGGTTAGGGTTAGGGTTAGGGTTAGGATAGGGTTAGGGTTAGGATTAGGGTTAGTGTTGGGTTAGGTTTACGGTTAGATTAGAATTAGTGTTAAGATAAAGGTTAGGGTTAGGGTTAGGTTAGCGTTAGAGTTAGGTTAGAATTAGGGCTACGGTTATGGTCCATGTTTGGCTAGTGTTAATGTTAATGTTAAGTATAGGTTTAGGGTTAGGGTTAGGGTTAGTGTTAGGGTTACAGTTAGGTTTAGCATTAGTGTTTGGGTGGGTTATAGTATGGTTTAGATTAGTATTAGAAAAAGTGTTTGGTTTAGGGTTAGAATTTGGGTGAGCTTTAGTGTTAGGTTTATTGTTAGGGTAAGGTTTAGGTTCATGGTTTGCCTTAAGGTTAGTTTTAGGGTTAGGATTAGGTTTAGGGTTAGTTTTATGTTTAGGGTTAGGTTTATCATTAGGGTTCGTGTTAGAGTTAGGGTTAGGGTTATTGTTAGTGTCAGATATAGTGTAAGGGTTAGGGTTAATAATAAATTTAAAGTAGACGATAGGGTTAGAGTTAGTGTTAGTGTTACGGTTATGGTTAGGATAAGGTTCAAAGTTAGGTTTCATTGTAAGATTAAGGTTAGTGTTAGTTTATGGTTAGGATAAAGATTAGATTTAGTGATAGGGTTAGAGTCAGGTTTAGGGTTAGTGATAGGTTAGAGTTAGGTTAAGGTTAGGGTTATGGTTAGATTTGTTTTGTATTACAGTTAAGCTCAGTGTTGGGGTTAGTGTTATGGTTAGGGTTAAACTTAGTGTTAGGATTAAGTTTAAGGTTAGGGTAAGGTTAAGTTTTAAGATTAGGTTTAGGGCTAGGGTTCGAATTCATATTAGGGTAAAATTGGGGTTAGGGTTTGTTGTAGGGTTAGGGTTAGATTTTGTATTAGGGTTACCATTACGATTATGTTTAGAGATACAGTTACGATTAGGGTTTGGGTTAGTGTTAGTGTTAGGGTAGGATTGGGTTAGGGTTAGGGTTAAGGTTAATGTTAGGGTTAAGGTGAGGTTTAGGTTTAGGTTTAGTGTTTATGTTAGGATTAGGGTAAAGTTAGGATTATATTAGGGTTAGGGTTAGGGTTTGTGTTAGGTGTAGGGTTATGTTTAGTGTTAGATTTAGGTTCAGGTTTTGGGTTAGGCTTAGGCTTATTGTTAGGATTAGGGTTGGTGTTTGTTAGCGTTATTGTTTGTGTTAGGGTTATACTTATGTTTAGGGTGAGTGTTTGGGTAATGTTTAGTGTTATGTTTAGGGTTAGGGTTCATGTGATTTTTAGGTTTATGGTTAGGGTTAGGGTTAATTTAGGGTTAGGATTAGGATTAGCGTTAGTTTTAAAGTTAGATTTAGATTTAGGCTAAGAATTAGGGTTTCTGGTAGGATTAGGGCTAGGGTTAGGTTTAGGTTTAGTGTTAGTGTTAGGGTTAGGGTTTGGATGAGGGTTAGGCTTAGTGGTATGGTTAAGTTTAGGGTTCATGTTAAAGTTACGGGTGGCGTTAGCTTTAGGTTTAGTGTTAGGATTAGAATTAGGTGTATTGTTAGGTTTAGGGTTAGGTTTGTGTTAGTGTTCTGGTTAGGGTCATTGTGAGGGTTATGGTTACGGTTAGTGTTATGTTTCATGATAGGGTTAGGGTTAGGTTAAGGTTAGGGTAAGGGTTAGGTTAGAATTAGGTTTAGAGTTAGGGTTCATGTTAGGGTTAATGTTAGGCTTAGTGTTAGGTTTAGGATTAGGGTTATGGTTAGGTTACAGTTAGTGTTAGGGTGAGGGTTAGCATTAGTGTTTGGGTTAGGTTATAGATAAGTTTAGGGTTAGTGTTAGGATTAGGGAGAGCGTTAATATTTGGTTTAGGGTTAGGGTTATGGTAAGATTTAGGTTTAGGGTTATTGTTAGTGTTAGGGTTTGGGTTAGCCTTAGGGTTATTGTTACTGTTAGGGTCAGTGTTAGGCATAGTGTCATAGTTAGGTTTGGGTTTAGGATAACAATTCCTGTTATACTTAAAGTTAGGGTTAGAGTTAGTTTTAAGTTTAGTGTTAAGGTTAGGTGTAATGAAATGGTTAGTGTTGGGGGTTCGATTGATGTTTAGTGTTACGGTTAGTTTTAGGTTTAAAGTTAAGTTTTGTGTTAGGGTTAAGTTTTGGGTTAGTGTTAGAGTGAGGATAAGGGTTAGAGTATGTGATAGGGTTAGGGTTAGGATTATGGTAACTGTTATGGTTAGGGTTAGGGTTAGGGTAGAGTTAGTGTTAGGGTTAGGAGTAGTGATAAGTTTAATTTTAGGGTTAGGGTTAGAATTAGTTTAGGGTTAAAGTTAGGGTTAGGTTAAGGTTCGGGTTATGATTAGGGTTGGGGATTGTGTTGTGTTTAGGATTAGAATTAGGGTTAGTTTTAGGGTTAGGATTAAAGTTAGTGTTAGGGTCAGGTTTAGGGTTAGGTTACGGTTTAGGGTTAGGTTTAGAAGTAGTGTTAGTGTAAAGTTAGGAGCAGGGATAGTGTTAGGATTAGGGTTAGGGTTAGTGTTAGAGTAAACTTAGGGTTTATGTTAGGGTTATTGATAGGATTATGCATAGGTTTTCAATTACAGTTAGGATTAGGGTTAGGGTTATATATAGGTTTAGTGTAAAATAGGGTTAGTGTAGGTGTTAAAGTTATTGTTATTGTTATGGCTAGGGTTAGGCTTTGGTTTAGCGTGTTAGGATTAAGGTTAGTGTTAGGTTAGGGTTAGGTTTAGGATTAGGGTTTGGGTTAGATTTAGTCTTAGGGTTCGTGTTAGGTTTAGATTTAGGGTTTGGGTTAGGGTTAGGGTTAGGGTAAGTGTTAACATTAGTGTTTGGTTTAGGGTTATAATGAAGTTAAAGGTTAGTGGTATGGTTAGAGTTAGGGTTAGTATTAGTTTTAGGGTTAAGTTTAGGGTTAGGGTTAGTGTAAGTGTTAGGGTTTGTGTTAGTGTTAGGGTTAGTGGTAGGTTTAGGGTTACAGTTAAGGTTAGGTTTAGGTTTAGGATTAGAATTAGGGTTAGTGTTAGAGTTAGGTTTAGGGTTATTGTTAGTGTTAGGGTTAGGGTTAAATTTGTGTTATGGTTAGGTTTAGTATTAATGATAGGGATATGGTTAGAGTTAGGATTAGGGTTAGTTTTAGTGTTTGGGTTTACATTTGGGTTAGTGTTAGGGTTAGTGTTAAGTATAGGGTTAAGATTAGTGTTAAGGTTAGTGTTAGGATTAGGGTTAGGATTAGGATTCATGTTAGGACTAGTTTTAGGTTTAGGGTTAGGATTAGGGTTAGGGTAAGTGTTAGGTTTAGGGATAGGTTTAGTGTTAGTATTAGAATTATGTTAGTGTTAGGGCTTGCGGTAGGGTTAGTAGTAAGGTTTGGGTTAGATTTAGTGTTAGGTTTAGAATTAGGGTTAGTGTTAGGGTTAGTGTTAGACTTAGGGTTATTGTTCATCTTAGGGTAAGGATTAGGGATAGTGTAATGACTAGGTTTAGGGTTAACTTTAGAATTAGTGTTAGTGTTAGGGTTAGGGCAATTGTTAGGGTTAGTGATTGTGTTAGGTTAAGAATAAGTATGTGTTAGTGTTAGTGTTGTGGTTAGGGTTAAGTTTAGTATTAGGGGTAGGGTTATGATTAAGATTCATGTTAGGGTATGGGTTAGGGTTAGGGTTAGGCTTAGGGGTATATAAGTTTTAGGGTTAGGTTTAGAACTAGAATTAGGATTAGGGTTATGGTTAGTGTTAGCATTAGGGTTATAGTTAGGATAATGTTAGGGTTAGGGTTAGTGTTAAATTTTGTGTCTGGTTGAAGGATAGGTTTAATGTTACGGTATGGATAGGATTAGGGTTAGTTTTAGGGTTAGGGTTAGAGTTAGGGTTAAGTTTAGGATTAGTGTAAAGGTTAAAGTAAGAATTGGGATTAGCGGTAGGTTTAGTGTTAGCTTTAGAATTAGGGTTCATGTTAAGGTTAGAGTTAGGGTGAGTGTTAGGGTTAAGGTCAGGGTTAGGGTGAGGGTTAGGGTTTGTGTTTGTTTTAGGGTTAGGGTTAATTATACTGTTAGGTTTAGGGATAGTTTTAGAGTTAGTGTTACATTTACAGTTAGATTTAGGTTTAGTGTTTTGGTTATGGTTAGGGTTAGAGTTAAGTTTAGTTATATGATTAGGTTTAGGGTTAAGGTTAGTGTTAGTGTAAGGGTTTGGGTTAGTGTTAGGGTTAGGTATAGGGTTTTAGTTAGGATTAGGGTTAGAGTTATTGTTAGGTTTACGTTTACATTTAGAATTAGGTTAGGGTTAGAGTTAATATTAGTGTTAAATTTTGTGTTAGAGTTAGTGTTACAGTTAGTGTTAGGATTAGGTTTAGGTTTAGGATTAATGTTAGAATTAGGGTTGGTTAGTTTTAGGGATAGGTTTTGGGGTAAGTTTAGGGTTATTGTTAGGTTAATGGTAAGGGTTAATATTAGGATAAAGATTAGTGTTATTGTTCAAATTAGGGTTTGTGTTAGGATTCGGATTAGTGTGAGTGTTAGTGTTAGGGTTAGGTTTAGGGTGGGGTTTATGTTAGGGTTAGGTTTAGGGTTAATTATAGTGTTAGGATTAGAGATAGGTTAGAGTTATTGTTAGGGTTAGAGTTAGGTTTAGAGTTAGTGTTAGGGTTAGGGTTAATGTTATGCTTAGAGTTAGGGTTAGGTTTATGGTTAGTGTTAGTGTTATTGTTAGGTTATTGTTAGGGTAAGGGTTAGGATTAGGGTTAGAGTTATGGTTATGGATAAGATTAGTGTTATATTTAGAGTTAGAATTAGGGTTAGGTTTAGTTTTAGAATTATGATTTGTCTTAGAGTTAATGTTCTTGTTAGTGTTAGGGGTAGAGTTAGAGTGAGTGTTAGTGTTAGGGTTAGGGTTATGTTTAGGATTAAGATTAGTGTTAAGTTTGGGGTTATGTTTAGGGTTGGAATTAGTGATAGGATTAGATTGGGGTTAGGTTTATTAGGGTTAGGGTTAGGGTTAGTGTTATGGTTGGTGTTAACGTTAAGATTGGGGTTAGGGTTAATGTTAGGGTTATACTTAGGTTTTGTGTTAGAGTTAAAGTTATGGTTTGGATTAGGGTTAGTGTTAGTATTAGTGTTAGGTTTAGGATTAGGGTTGCATTTAGGGTTAGGTTTAGGGTTAGGGTTAGTTTTAAAGTTAGGGTTAGAGTTAAGTTTGAGGTTTGGGTTAGGGTTAATTTTAGGGATACGTTTAGAGTTAGGGTCAGATTAATATTCATGTTAGGGTTAAGGTTACAGTGAGTGTTAGGTTTAGGGTTAGGGTTAGTGTTTGTTATACTCTTAAGATTAGGGAAAGGTTTACAGTTAGTGTTAGTTAGGGTTAGGTTTAGGATTAGTGTTATAATTACTGTTAGTTATAGGGTAAAGATTAGTGATAGGGTTAGGTTTAAGGTTAAGGTTAATTTAATGTAAGGGTTAGGGTTAGGTTTAGGGTAAGGATTAGTATAAGATTAGAGATAGTTTTACATTTAGGGTTAATGTTACATTTAGGGTTAGTGTTCCGGTAAAGGTAAGGGTTAGGTTTAGGGTTAGTGTTAGTGTTAGAGTTTGTGTTAGGCTTCGGGTTAGGGTGAGTTTTAGTTTTAGGGTTAGTTTTGTGTTAGGGTTAGGGTTAGGGTTAACCACACTGTTAGGGTTATGGATAGGTTTAGAGTTACTCTTAGGGTTAAATTTAAGGTTAGGGTTAGGTTTCTGGTTATTTTAAGGTTAGGTTTATGGTTAGTGTTAGGGTTATGGCTAGGGTTAGTGTCAGGGTAACTGTTAGGTTTAGGGTTAGTGTTAGGTTTAGTATTAGGTTAGTATTAGAGTTAGCTAGGTTTAGGGTTATGGTTAGGGTTAGGGTTGGGGTTAGGGTTAGCATTTGTTTTAGGGTTAGGCTTCGGGTTAGGGTTATTGTTATGGATAAAATTAGGGTTATATTTAGGGTTATGATTAGGGTTAGATTTAGTGTTAGGATTATGATTAGGTTAGAGTTAATGTTAGTGTTAGGGTTGGGGTAGAATTAGTGTTAGTGTTAGGTTTAGTGTTAGGGTTAGTGAGAGGTTTGGGATTGTGATTAGTGTTAGAATTAGTGAAAGGATTAGGTTTGGAGATAGGTTATTGTTAGGTTTAGGGTTAAGGATAGTGTTAGTGTAAGGGTTCGTGTTTGTGATAGAGTTATTATTATGGTTTGGATTAATGTTAGTATTAGGGTAATGGTTAGGGTTAGGTTTACGGTTGGGTTGAGAGTTAGGGTTAGATTTAGGGTTAGAGTTAGGTATAGGGTTAGGATTAATTTTAGGGTTAGGTTTACGATTAAGTTTAAGGTTCGTGTTAGAGTTAAGGGTTAGGATTAAGGTTAAGGTTAGTGATAGGGTTAGAATTAGTGTTCCTGTTAGTATAGGTTTATGGTGAGTGTTAGGGTTATGGTGAGGAATAGAATTATGGTTAGGTTTAGTATTAATGTTTGTGTTAGGGTTAGGGATAGGTTTAGGGTTACTGTTATATTAGGTATTAGAGTTATGGTTAAGTTTAGTGATAGGGTAAGATTTAGGGTTAAGATTAGAGTTAGGGTAAGTTTTAGGGTTAGGGTTAGTGTTAAGATTAGTGTAAGTGTTAGGGATATGTTTAGGGTTGAGTTAGGATTTGGGTTAAGGTTGTTGTTAGAGTAGGGTTTCAGTTAGGAATAAGATAGGGTTAGGGTTAATATTAGTGTTAAATTTTGTGTTAGGTTTAGGGTTAGGATTAGGTTTAAGATCATGGTTAGGGTTAAAATTAGGAGTATAGTTAGGGTTAGGGTTAGTTTTAGTGTTAGGGTTAAGGTAATAGTTAGGAAAAGGATTAGGGTTAATGTTAGGGTTAGTGTTAGTATTAGGGCTAGTGTTAGGGTTAGGGTGAGTATTAGGTTTATGTTTATGTTTGTGTTAGTAGATGTTAGTATTAGTGTTAGGGTAAGGTTTAGTATTAGGGATAGAATAAGTATTAGGGTTAGTTTAAGAGTTAGGTTTAAGGTAAGGGTTCTGGTTAGTTTTAGGGTAAGAGTAAGGGCTAGTTTTAGGATTAGGGGTTGTGTTAGGGTTAGTTTAAGAGTTAGGTTTAAGGTTAGGGTTATGGTTAGTTTTAGGGTAAGTGTTAGGGTTAGTGTTAGGGTTAGGAGTTGTGTTGGGGTTAGGTTTAAGTTTAGGGTTAGGGATATGGATAGGTTTAGGTTTATAATTAGGGTTACCTAAGGTTAGGGTGAGTGTTATGGTTACGGTTAGGGTTACTGTTAGTGTTAGATTTAAGTTTAGAGTTAGGGTTAGGATTTTTGGTAGGGTTAGGGTTATTGTTTTTTTTAGGGTTCATGTTAAGTTTAGGGTCAGTGGTAGGCTTAGGTTTGGAGTTAGGGTTAGGGTTAGGGTTAGCGTTAGGTTTAGTGTTAGTTTTAGTGTTAATTAAGGGTTAGGATTATGGTTATGTTAAGTTTAGAATTATAGTTTAAAGTAGTGTTTGTCTGCGGTTTAATTTTAAGGTTAGGGGTAGGGTTAGGGTTAGTGTTAGGGCTTATTATAGTATTTGGGTTATGGATATGTTTAGATTTAGTGTTAGGGCTTAGGGTTGTGTTTAGAAATAGTGTTATATTTATGTGTTAGGGTTATGGTTAAGGTTAGTTATAGGGTTAGGTTCAGGGTTAAATTGAGCCTTACTGTAAGTTTAGGGTTAGGTTTAGTGTTAGAGTTAGGGTTAGTGTTAGTGTTAGGTTTAGGGTTTGAGTTAGGATTTGGGTTAAGGTTGTTTTTAGGGATAGGGTCAAAATTAGGAATAAGTTAGGGGTTAGGATTAGGGTAAGGGTTATGGTTAGTTTTAGGGTAAGAGTAGGGTTAGTTTTAGGGTTACGGGTTGTGTTAGGGTTAGTTTAAGATTTAGGTTTAGGGTTAGAGTTATGGTTACTTTTAGGGAAATTGTTAGGTAAGTGTAAGTGTTAGGGGTTGTGTTAGGTTTAGGTTTAGGTTTAGGTTTAGGGATAGGGATATGGATAGGATTAGGTTTAGAATTAGGGTTAACTTTGGGTTAGGGAAAGTGTTAGGGTTATGGTTAGAATTGCTGTTAGTGTTGGGTTTAGGTTTAGGGTTACAGTGAGGGTTTGTTTTAGGGTTAGGGTTAATGTTAGGTTTAGGGTTAGTGTTAGGTTTAGAGTTACATTTAAGTTTAGGGTCAGTGTTAGGCCTAGGTTTGGAGTTAGAGTTAGGTTTAGGGTTAGGGTTAACGTTAGGTTTAGTGTTAGTTATGGGTTAGGGTTACGATTATCTTAAGTTTAGAATTATGGTTTAGGTTAGGGTTTGTCTGCAGTTTATGGTTACTGGTTAGGGTTAGAGTTAGGGTTAGTGTTAGGGTTAGGTTTAGTGTTATGGTTATGGTTAGGGTTTGTTTTAGGGTTAGGATTGGGATTACGGTTAGTATTAGAATTAGGTTAGGGTTAGGTTTAGTGTTATGTTTAAGTTTATGGTTAGGGTTGGTGTTAGGGTTTTGGTAGGTTTAGAATTAGTTTTATGGTTGGGTTAGATTTAGGGTTAGTGTTAGGTTTATCATTAGGGTTAGATTTTGGTTTAAGGATAGGATAAGCCTTAGATTAGGGTTAGTGTTAGGGTTAGTGTTAAGGTTAGGGTTATGGTTATATTTAGTGTTAGGTTTCAGGTTATGGATAGGGTTAGTTTTAGTGTTAGGGTTAGGTTTATGTTAGGTTTAGGGTTACAGTAAGTGTTAGGTTAGCTTTAGAGGTAGGATTAGGGTTAGGGTTCGGGTTAGTGTTAGAGTTAGTTTTGCGATGGGGTTAGTGTAAGGGTAATTGTTAGGGATATGGTTAGGGTTGAGTTAGTGTTAGTTTTAGTGTCAGGGTTTGTGTTAGGGTTAGTGCTAGGTTTAGGATTAGATTAAAGATTAGTGTTAGGGTTTGCGTAAGGGTTAGTGTTAGGGTTAAGGTTAGGGTTAGGGTTAGTGTTAGTGTTAGGATTAGGTTTAGGTTTAGTTTTAGGGTTAGTGTTAGTGTTATGGTTAGGGTTAGGGTTAGCGATAGTGTTAGGGTTAGGGATAGGTTTACATTTAGTGTTAGGGTTAGGGTTATTGTTAGGTTTAGTGTTTTGTTTAGGGATAAGTTTAGTTTTAGGATTAGACTTAAGATTAGGTTTATATTTAGTGTTAAGTTTAGCATTATGGTTAGGCTTAGGGTTTTTTTAGGGATAGTGTGAGGATAAAGGTTAGTGTGAGTATAGGTTTATGGTTAGGTTTAGTTTCAGTATTAGTGTTAGTATTATGTTTAGGGTTAGTGTTAGAGTTCGGGTTAGGGAAAGTTTTAAGATTAGGTAAAGCTCTAGTGTTTGGTTTACTGTTAGGTTTATGTTTAGACTTAGGTTTAGATTTAGAGTTAGTGTTAGAGTTTGGTTTAAAGTTAGTGTTAGGGTTAGGGTTAGTGTTAGGGTTTGTGTTAGGGTTAGGGTTATTGTTAAATTTAGGGTTACAGTTAGGATTAGTGTTAGGTTGAGGGTTAAAGGGTTAGAGTTGGGGTTAGGTTTAGGTTTAGATTTAGTGTTAGGGTTTGGGTTAAAGTTAAGGATAGTGTGTTAAGTTTAGAATTAGGGTTAGTGTTAGTTTTAACATTAACTTTAGGATTAGGTTTAGTGTTAGGATTAGTGTTAGTGTTAGGATTAGTGTTATTGTTAGGGTTTGTGTTAGGGTTAGTGTTAGGGTTAGTGTTACAGTTAAGGTTAGGATTAGTGTTAGATTTTCTGCTAAGTTTAGAGTGAGTTTAGTGTTTGTGTTAAGGTTAATATAAGGATTAGGGTTAGTGTTAGGGTTAGGGTTAGTGTTAGGGTTAGGGTTAATGTTAGATAAGGTTAGGGTTAATGTTAGGGTTAGGGTTAAGTTTAGGGTTTGAGTTATGTTTAGTATTAGGTGTAGGAATATGTTTAGGGTTAATGTTAGGATTAGCATTACATTTTAGGATTAGTGTTATGTTTTCGGTTAGGTTTAGGGTTAGTTTTAGGGTTAGGGTTATGGTTAGTGTTAGGGTACAGGTTAGGGTTATGGTTAGTTTTAGGATTAGGGTTAGAGTTTGAGTTAGGTTTGGGTTTTGGGTTAGGGCTAGGGTAACAGTTAAGGTTAGGGTTAGTGTTAATTGTAAACTTTGTGTTAGAATTAGTGTTAGGATTAGGTTTATGCTTACAGTTAGTGTTAGGTTTAGGGTTAGGCATACATTTAGAATTAGTGTTAGTGTTAGTGTTAGGGTTAGGGTTCATGTTAGGTTTAGGTTTAGCTTGAGTGTTAGGGTTGGTGTTACGTTAAGGTTTGGTGTTAGTTTTTTTTTTCGGTTAGTTTTTTTTTCGGTTAGCGTTAAGTTTAAGGATAATGTTAGGGTTAGTGAAAGCTTTAGAGTTAGTGTTAGGGTTAGTGTTATGTTTAGTGATATGGTTAGGGTTAGGGTTAGGTTTAGGTTTAGTGTTAGTGTTAGATTATGTTTAGGGTTAGGGTTAGTGTTAATGTTAGGGATAGGGTTAGTGTTAAGGTTTGAGTTAGGGTTAGGTTTAGTGTTAGGGATAGGGTTATTACTGTTAGGGTTAGTGTTTATATTAGGGATAGGGTTAGTATTACGGTTAGATTTAAGGTTACATTTAAAGTTAGAATTATGCTTAGCACTAGGGTTAGGTTTTGTGTTTTTGTTAAGGTTAGGGTTATGTTTAGATTTACATTTAGAATTATGGTTAGTGTTAGGGTTACAATTAATGATAGCCTTAGGGTTAGGGTTAGTATTCGGGATTCTGTTAGGGTTAGGGTTAGTGTTATGTTAAGGTTAGTGTTAGGGTTGAGGTTAATTTTAGGGTTAGTGTTATGATTTTGGTTAGGTTTCAGGTTAGTGTTAGTGATAGGGTTAGGGTTATGTTTTGTGTTGGGGTTAAAGCTAGGGTTAGCGTAAGGTTTTCAGGTATGATTAGGGTCTTGGTTAGAATTACTGTTAGTGATAGGGTTTGGAAAGAGTTAGTGTTATGGTTAGGGTTAGGGTGGTTTACGGTGCGTGTTACGTGTAAAGTTAAGGTGTGTGTTTGGGTTAGTGTTAGGGTTATGCTAAGGTTTAGGGTTATTGTTAGGGTTAGGGTTAGTTGCTGTGTTAGGGTTTGGGTTAATTTTAATGTTATGTTAGGGTTAGGATTAATGCTAGTTTTAGGATTAAGTTATGGTTAGCATTAGGTTTTGGGTTAAGTTTAGAATTAGGTTTAGGGTTGGAATTACGTTTAGGATTAGCATTAGGGTGAGGGTTAGGGTTAGTGTTAGGGTTAGTGTTCAGATTTTTGTTAGGTTTATGGTTAGTGTTAGGGTTTGGTTAGTGTTAGTGTTAGTGTTAGCATTAGAGTTAGTGTTAGAGATAGGGTTAGTGTTAGAGTTCGTGATAGAGTTATGGTTTATGTTAGGGTTATTGTTAGGGTTAGTGTTAGGGTTATAGTTAGATTTAGGTTTAGGTTTAGGGTTAGGGTTATTGTTAGGGTTAGGTTTAATTTTTGTGTTATGTTTAGGATTAGGGTGAGACTTACAGTTTATGTTAGGTTTAGGGTTGGGTTAGGGATCAATTAAGCTTAGGGTTAGTGTTAGGGTTAGGGTTAGGGATAAGGTTAGGGTTTGCATTAGGATTAGTGTTATACTTAAGGTTATGGTTAGTTTTATGTTTTGTTTTAGGGTTAAAGTTAGGGTTACACTTCTTTAGGTGTATGGGTAAAATTAGGGATATTTTTAGAATTACTGTTAGTGATAGGGTTTGGTTAGGGTGAGTATTATGGTTTGGGTTAGTGTTGGGTTAGTGATATGTTAGGGTTACAATTTGTGTTAGAGTTACTGTTAGGTTTATGGTTAGGTTTAGAATTAGTGTTAGTGTAGGATTAAGGGTAGGGTAAGGGTTATGTTTAGAGTTAGGGATAGGTATAGGTTAGTGTTAGGGTTAGCATAAGGGTTAGGTTTAGGTTTAGTGTTAGGGTTATGTTAAGGTTAAAGTTATGGTTAAGGTTAAGGTAAGTGTTAAGGTTAAGGTTACTGTTACTGTGAGTGTTAGGTTATGCTTAGTGTTAGGGTTAGAGTTTTTGTTATTTTTAGGATTAGAGTTAGGGTTAATTTTGCATTTTGGATTAGTGTTAGGGTGAGTTTTACTGTTAGAATTAGGGTTACAGTTATTGTTATGTTAGAGTTTCGGTTTTTGTTAGGGTTAGGGTGAATGTTAGGGTAATTGTTGGGGTTAGGTTAGGGTTAGTGTTAGGGTTAGTGTTAGTGTTAGGGTACGGTTTAAAGTTAGTGTAGTGTTAGCATTAGGTTTAGTGATAGGGTTAGGTTTAGGGTTAGTATTAGGGTTAGAGTTAGGATTAGTGTTAGGGTTGCTATACAGTTAGGTTAGGGTAAGTGTTAGTTTTAGGGTTAGAGTTAGTTTTAGGTTTAGGTTTAGGGTTGGGGTAGTCAGGGTTAGGGTTAGTGTTAGGGTTAGTGTTAGGGTTAGGATAAGGGTTTGTGTTAAGTTTAAATTTAGAGTTAGTGATATGTTTAGTGTTACAATTAGGATTTGGGCTAGAACTAGGTTATGGTAATGGTTAGGGTTAGGGTAAAATTAGGTTTAGTGTTAGGTTTAGGTTTCTGTTAGGGTCAGATTTAAATTAGATTTAGAGTTATTCTTAAGGTTAGTTTTAGGGTTTGGGTTAGGGTTAGGGTTAGGGTAGTGTAAGAATTTGTGTTAGGGTTGGATTTAGGGTTAGATTTAGTGTTAGGTTTAGGGTTAGAGTTAGGGTTAAATTTAATTTTAGGTTTCGTTTGGGGTTAGGTTTAGGGTTAAGGATAGGTTAGTGTTAGGGTTAGGTGAGAGTTAGGATTATGTTTAGAATTTTTGTTAGGGTGAGGGTTAGTGTTAGTGTTGGGGTTCATGTTAGGTTTAGGGTATGGGTTAGAGTTACAGTTAGGATTAATTTTGGGATTTTTGTTAGGGTTAGAGTTAGGGTTAGGTTTAGCCTTTGTGTTAGGGTTAGGTTTAGGGTTAGGGTTACATATAGGCAAAGGGTTGGATTTAGGGTGAGGTTTAGAGTTAGGGTTAGTGTTAAGTTACGGTTACAGTCATGGTTAATGTTAGGATTAGAGTTAGTGTAAGTGTTAGTGTTGGGTTTAAGGTTAGAGTTAGGTTTAGTGTTAATGCTAGGGTTAGATTATGTTTAGGTTTAGGGTTAGGCTTAGGGTTAATTTTCAGGTTAGGGTTAGGGTTAGGGTAAGGTTTAGTGTAAGGGATTGTGTTAGGATTAGGTTTAATGTTAGTTTTAGTGTTAGAGTTAGCGTTAGGGATATTGTTAGTGTTAGTGTTAGGGTTAAATTTGTGTTAGTGTTAGGGTTAGGATTAATGTTAGGGATATGGTTAAGCTTAGGATTTGGGTTCGGTTTAGGGTTAGTGTTAGGGTTTGCATTCAGGTTAGTGTTAGGGTTAGTGTTAGGGATAGGGTTAGGGTTAGGGTTAAGGTTAGTGTTAGGATTAGGATTCAGGTTAGAATTCACTTTAAGGTTAGTTTTAGGGTTAGGGTTAGGGTTAGGATTAGGGTTAGGGTAAGTGTAAGATTTAGACTTAGGTTATGGTTAGGGTTAGTGTTAGGGTTAGGTTTCAGTTAAGGGATAGGGTTAGTGTTAGGGTTAGGTTTTGTGTTAGGGTTAGGCTTACGATTAGGGTTACTTTTAGGGTTAGGGTTAGAATTAGGCTTAGTGTCAGTGTTATGGTTAGGTTTAGTGTTAGTGTTAGGGTAAGATATAGGGTTAGCATTGGTGTTAGGGAAACAGGGTTAGGATTAGTTTTAGAGTTAGTGTTGGAGTTAGGGTTAGGGTTAATGTTAGGTTTAATTAGCATTAAGTTAGGGTTAGTGTTAGGGTTAGGGTTAGTTTTATTGTTAGAGTTATGTTTCGGGTCAGCGTTAGGGTTAGCATTAGGGTTAAGTGTAGGGTTAGTGTTAGTCTTAGGGTTAGTATTATGGTTAGTGTTTGCATTAGGGTTATGAATTGGTTAAGGTTTAGTGTTAGGTTTAATGTTAGGATTAGGGTTAGTGTTAGTGTTACAGTTAGGGTTAGCATTAGGTTTAGCTTTAGGGTTAGTGTTTGTGTTAGTGTTAGGGTTAGGTTTATGCTTCGTGTTAGTGTTCAGGTTAAAATTAAAATTACAGAGATCTTAGGGTTAGGGTTAGGGTTAGGGTTAGTGTTAGGGTTAGTGTTATATTTAGGGTAGGGTAAGTGTTTTAGTGTTCAAGTTAGAGTTAGGGATAATATTATGGTTAGGGATATTTTTAAGGTTAGTGTTAGGATTATGATTAGGGTTAGTGTTGGTGTTATTCTTAGGGTTAGGGTTAGAGTTTGGGTTAGTGTAAGGGTTAGTGTTAGGATTAGTGTTAGATTTAGGGATAGGGTAACTCTTAGTGGTAGTATTAGAGTTAGAGTTAGAGTTTGGTATAATGTTAGGGATAGGGATATTTTAAGGTTAGTGTTAGGATTATGATTAGGGTTAGGGTTGGTGTTACTGTTAGGCTAAGGGTTAAGTTTAGGGTTAGGTTTAGGTTTAGTTTTAGATTTAGGGATAGGGTAAGTGTTAGAGTTAGAGTTAGAGTTAGAGATAATGTTAGGGTTAGGGATATTTTAAGGTTAGTTTTAGGATTATGATAAGGGATATGGTTGTTGTTACTGTTAAGGTTAGGGTTAGGTTAGTGTTAGAGTTAGGAATAGGGTTAAGGTTAGGTTTAGGTTTAAGATTAAGGTTATTTTTGCTTTAGGGTTAGTGTAAGGGTAAAAGTTAAGGTTAAGGTTAGGTTTAGTTTAAGAATTAGGGTAAAAATTAGGGTTAGGATTAGGGTTAGTGTTAAGATTAGTGGTAGGGTTAGGTTTTGCATTAGAATTAGTGTTAGGGTTAGCGTTAAAATTAGGGTTAGTGCTAGGTTTAGGTTTAGGTTTAGTGTTCATGTTAGTGTTAGGTTTAGGGTTAGGTTTAGGCTTAGTGTTAGGGTTAGGGTTAGGGTTAGTGTTAGAGATAAAATTACAGAGATTTTAGGATTAGGGTTATGTTAAGGTTAGGTAGGGTTAGTGTTAGATTAGGGATAATGTAAATATTAATGTTAGTGTTAGAGTTAGAGTTGGAGTTAGGTATATTGTTAGGGTTAGAAATACTTTTAAGGTTATTTTTAGGATTACAGGTTACAATTAGGGTTAGTGTTTGTGTAAGGTTTAGAGTTATGGTTAAGTTTAATTTTAGTGTTAGGGTTAGGTTTATGTTAGGAATATAGTAGGCTTAGGCTTAGGGATTGGATACAGTTAGGGTTATGATTAGGGTTACATTTTCTGTTAGGTTTAGGGTTACGTTTAGGGTTAGTATTAAGATTAATATTAGGGTTAGGGTTAGGTTTAGGGTTTGTGTTACATTTAGGGTAGGGTTAGGGTTAGAGTTAGAATTAGGGTTAGGGTTTGTGTTAGGGTTAGTGTTAGGTTTAGGGTTAGAGTTTGTGTTATGGTTAGTGTTAGGGTTAGGTTTTGGCTTTGGTTAGGATTAGAGTTAGAGTTAATTTTAGGGTTAGGGTTTGGGTTAGTGTTAGGGTTAGGGTTAGTGTTAGTGTTACATTTAGGGTTAGGGTTAAAGTGAGTGTTAGGTTTAGGGTTAGGTTTATTTTATGGTTAGGTTTCAAGTTTGGGTTAGGATTAGGGTTAGTGTTAGGGTTAGGTTTAGTGTTAGTGGTAGGGTTAGTGTTAGTGTAAAGGTTGGAGTAAGGATTTTTGTTAGTGTTGGGGTTAGGGTTATTTTTAGGGTTAATGATCAGGTTCGGGTTACAATTAGGTTTAGTTTTAGGGTTAGAGTTAGGGTTAGGTTTATGGTTAGTGATCAGGTTAGCATTAAGGTTAGAGTTAGGGTTAGTGTTAGGGTTAACATTAGGTTTAGTGTTACGGTTAGTGTTAGGATTTGGGTTAGAGTTAGGGTTAGTATTAGTTTTAGGGTTTGGGTTAGTGTTAGGGTTTATTTTAGGGGTTGAATTAGTCTAGGATTAAGTTTACATTTAGGATTAAGATTTGTGTTAGTGTTTCGATAGGGTTACTGTTTTGGTTATGGTTAGGATTTGGGTTAGGGTTAGGATTAGGGTTAGGGTTAGGTTATCATTAGGGTTTGTTTTAGGGTTAGATTTAATGTAAGGTTTAGGATTAGGGTTAGGGTTAGAGTTAGATTTAGTGTTAATTTTAGGGTTAGGATTAGAGTTAAAGTTAGTTTTAAGTTTAGGGTTAATGTTAGCTTAGGGTTAGGGTTAAGGTTAGTTTTAGGATGAGGATTAGGGTTTTTGTTAGATTTAGATTTAGGATTAGGGTTAGGGCTAGGGTTATTTTTAGTGCTAGATTTAGGGTTAGAGATAGGTTTAGGGTTAGTGTTAGGGTTCAGGTTAGGGTTACAGTTAGTTTTAGGATTAAGGTTTGGGTTAGGGTTAGAGCTAGGTTTAGGGTTAGGGTTAGTTTTAGGGTTTGTGTTTGTGTTAAGGTTATGGTTATGGTTAGGTTTAGTGTTAAGGTTAGTGTTAGGTTTTGGTTTAGGGTTAGGATAAGTGTTCACTATAGGGTAAGTTTTACAATTTTGGTAATGGTTAGGTTTTAGGTTTACTAGTAGTGTTAGTGTTAGTTTTATTGTTATGGTTAGGGTTAAGTTTAGGGTTTGATTTATGTTTAGGGTTAGTGTTAGTGTTAGGGTTTATATTCGGGTTAGAATTAGTGTTAGGATTAAGGTTACATTTAGAATTAGGTTTTGTGTTAGGGTTTTTGATAGGGTTAGGGTTTTGGTTATGTTTAGAATTAGGGTTAGGGTTAGTGTTAGAATTAGGGTTATGGAGAAAGTGTTTGATTTAGGTCTAGGGTTAGGGTTAGGTTTAGTGTTAAAGTTAGGGTTAGGTTTAGGTTTAATGTTAGGTTTTGGGTTAGGGTAAAGTTTAGGGTTTGGGTTATGGTAACTCTTACAATTTGTGTTTTGTTAGTTTTAGTGTTAGGTTTATGGTTAATTGTAGGGTTAGGGTTCGTCATAGGGTTAGGTTTAGTTTTATTGTTAGGTTTAGAGTTAGGGAGGAGCTTAGGATTAATGTTAGGGTTAGGGTTAGTGTTAGAGTTAGTGTTAGGATTAGGTTTATTATTAGGGTTAGGTTAAGTGTTAGGGTTAAGTTTAGGGTTATGGTTAGTGTTAGGGATAGTGTTAGTGTTATTGTTAATGTTAATGTTAGGGTAATTTTAGGGTTAGCATTAGTGTTTGTGTTTGAGATATAGTTAGATTTAGGGTTTGTGTTAGTGTATGAATGAGGGTTAGTATTAGGTTTAGCATTAGGATTAGGGACCGCGTTAGGTTTGGGTTTTGGGTGAGGGTTAGGGTTAGGGTTAGTATTCTTGTTAGGATTAGGGTTAGGCTTATTGTTAGGGTTAGGGTTACGGTTAGGGTGATGTTTAGGTAAGGGTTATGTTTTGGATTAGGGTTATGGTTAGGATCAGGTTTAGATTTAAATGTAGTTTTAGGTTTAGTCTTAAGGTTAGTTTTAGCGTTAGTTTTAGTGTTAGTATTAGTGTTAGTGTTAAGATTTTCATTGGTGATAGGATTAGGTTTAGGTTAAGGTTTTCTGATAGGGTTACAGTTAAAGATAGTTTTATGGTGAATATTAGATTATAGTGAGGCTTAGATTTAGTTTTATGGTTACAATTAGTGTTAGGGTTAGTGTTAGTGTTAGGGTTAGGGTTAGAGTTTGGTTTAGGATATAGTTAAAATTCAGGTTAGTGTTAGGTTTAGGATTAGGATTAGGGTTAGGGTTAGTATAGTGTTAGGGTTGGGGTAAGGGATAGTGTTAAGATTTGGGTTTGAATTAGTGTTAGGGTTAGAATTAGGGTTAGGGTTATGGTTAAGTTTATGTAAGGTTGAGGGTTAGGCTTAGTTTAGGATTATGGTTATGGTTTGGTTAAGGGTTTTTGTTACGGTTAGGGTTAGGGTTAGTGTTAAGGTTACATTAGGGTTGTGGTTAGGATTAGGGATATTGTTAGAGTTAGGGTTAGTATTAGGGTTAAGTTTATGGTTAGGATTATGTTTTTTGTTAGGTTACGGTTAGCATTAGATTTATTCATATGATTAGGAAAAGTGTTAGTTTAAGGGTTAGGGTTAGGTTTAGGGTTAGTGTTAGGCTTAGTGTTATGGTTAGGCTTAGTGTTAGGCTTAGCATTAGGGTTAGGGTTAGTGTTAGGCTTAGCATTAGGGCTATGGTTTGGAATAGGTTAGGGTTACTTTTGGGTTAGGATTAGGGTTAGAGTTAGTGTGAGGGTTTGGGTTTGGGTTAAGGTTAGGGTTAGTTTTAGGATTACATTCCTGGTTATTGTTTGGGTTAGTTTTGGGGTTAGTATTAGATTTAGGGTTTGGCTTATGTTAGGTTTAATTTTAGATTTAGCATTAGGATTAGGTTTAGGATTAGTGTTAGGGTAAGTGTTATGGTTTGGTTTTGTGTTAGGATTATAATTAGATTTAGGTTTTGGTTTATGGTTAGTAAGAGTGTTAAAGTGATGCATAGGGTTATAGTTAGGGTTACTTGTAGGTTTATGGGTAGGTTAGGGTTTGTGATAGGGTTAGGATTAGGGTTAGGGTTCGTGTTAGGGATAACGTTAGGGTTAGGGATAGGGTGAATGTTAGGTTTAGTGTTATGGCTAGAGTTAGGGTGAGTGGTAGGGATAGGGTTGGGGTTAGGGTTAGTGATTGTATTAGGGTTAGTTTTAGTGTTGGCTTTAGTGTTAAGGTTAGGGTTAGAGTTAAATTAAGGAAATGGTTAGCGTTAGTGTTATTTTAGTGTTAGGGTTATGTTTAGGGTTAGGATTTGTTTTAGGGTTAGGGTTAGTGTTAGGGTTATTTAGGCTTAGTTTTAAGGTTAGGATCAGTGTTTGTGTTAGGATTAGTGTTAGGGTTAATTAGTGATAAGGTTAGAGTTAGGGTCCATGATAGGGTTAGCATTTGTTTTAGGTTTAGGTTTAGGGTTAGGGTTAAAGTTAGGGTTAGTTTTAGGGTTAGGATTAGGTTTAAGGTTAGCATTAGTGTTTGGGTTAGGGTTACAGTTAGCTTTAGTGTTGCTGTTATTGTTAGGATTAGGGTTAGTTATAGGTTTATGGTTAGGGTTATGGTGAGGCATAGGTTAGGTTTAGGGTTACAGTTAGGGTTAGGTATAGGGTTTTGATTAGGGTTAGGGCATATCATTATGTTTAGTGTTAAAGTTAGGGTTAGGGTTAGGATTAGTGATAGAATTAGTGTTAGGTTCGGGTTAGGGTTTGTATTAGGGTTAATGTTAGGTTAGGATTAGGGTAAGTGTTAGTGTTAGGATTAGGGTTAAGTTTAGAGTTCAGTTTAGCGTTAGGTTTAGTGTTAAGGTTGGGTTAAGATTAGAATTAGGGTTAGAGTTAGTGTTACCTTAGGTTTAGGGTTAGTGTTAGGTAAAGGTTTAGGTTATAATGAGGTTCAGGGTTAATGTTAGTGATAGGGTTAGCTTTAGTTTTAAGGTTAGTGTTGGGGTTAGGGTTATGGTTAGGGTTAGGTTAAGGTTAGGGTTGGTTTAGATTTCGTGTTAGTTTTAGGGTTAGGGTTAGGGTTATGGTGAAGGTTAGTTTTAGGTTTAGGTTCAGGTTAGGGGTAGGGTTTGGGTTCGTGTTAGGTTTAGGATTAGTGTTAGTGTTAAGTTTATGTTTAGGGTGAGGGCTAGAGTTAGGGTTTTTGTTAGTTTTAGGTTAGTTTTATTGTTATGGTTAGGGTTACTGTTAGGGTTAGCGATAGGGTTAGGATTAGATTTAGTGTTAGGGTTAGAGTTAGGTTTAGGTTTATGTTAGCATTAGGGTTTTGGTTAGGGTGAGGGTTAATGTTAGGGTTAGTGTTAGTTTTTGTGTTTGTGTTAGGGTTAGGGTTAGTTTTAAGTGTACGTTAGTGTTAATGATAGGTTTAGGTTTGGGTTTAAGGTTAGGGAGAGTGTTAGTGTTACAATTAGCATAAGGGTTTAATTTGAGTTCACGTTAGGGTTAGGGTTAAAATTAGTGTTAGAGTTAGGTTTAGGTTTAGGGTTAGTGTTAGGTTAAGATTAGGTTTATCATTAATTTTTGCAGTTCTGTAATGTTTAGGGTTAGTGTTGATGTTAATGTTAGGCTTAGGGTTAAAGTTAGTGTTAGTACTAGTTTTAGGGTTAGGTTTTGGTTAAGCTTTATGTTTAGGTTAAGGGTATGGTTCAAATTTATGGTGGCATATAATTAGGGTTAGGGTTTATTTTAGGATTAGGGTTAGGGTTAGTTGTAGTGTTAGGTTTAGGGGTTTTGTTAGCATTAATGTTAGGGTAATGTTTAAAGTTATAGTTATGGTATGGATTAGGTTTATGGTTAGGGTTAGTGTTAGAGTAGGTTTGTGTTAATGTTAGGGTTAAGGTTAGTTTTAGGATTAGGGTTAGGCTTAGGTTTATGGTTTGGGATAGGATTAGGGTTAGTGTTAGTGTCTTTTTTTTTTTTTTCGGGTTAGGGTCCGTGTTATGTTTAAAGTAAGGGTTAGTGTTAGGGTTATGTTTAGGTTTTGTGTTAGGCTTAGGATTCGTGTTTTGGTTAGGCTTAATGTTTTTGTTAGCATTAGTGTTTGGGTTAGGGTTATTTTTAGGTTTAGTTTGACTGTTAGTTTTAGGGTTAGGGTTATTGTTAGGTTTAGGTTTAGTGTTAGTGAGAGAATTAAGCTTAGGGTTAGGGTTAGGTTTACTTTTAGGGTTAGGATTAGAGTTAGGGTTAAGGTTAGATTTAGGGTTAGTGTTAGGGTTAGGGTTTTTGTGAGAGTTAGGCTTAGTGGAATGTTTAGGTTTAGGGTTCGTGTTAATGTTAGGGTAGAGTTAGTGTTAGTGTTAGTCTTAGGGTTAGAATTACAGTTAGGGTTAGGTAAGTATTAGTGTTAGTGTTAGGTTAGGGTTAGAGTTATGGTTTGGGTTACAGTGTGTGTTAGTGTTAGGGTTTGTGTTAGGGTTAGGGTGAGGGTTAGGGTTAGTGTTAGGGTTACTGTTAGAGTTAGCTTTGTGCTAGTGTTACAGTTAGGGTTATGGTTAAATTTGCGTTTACTATTAGTTTTACTTTTTGGGTTAGGTTTAGGGTTAGGTTTAGGTTAGGGTAAGTGTTAGGGTTAGGTTAGGATTAGGTTTAGGGCTAGGGTTCGTTTTAGGTTTAAGGATAGGGTTAGTGTTAGGTTTAGGTTTTGGTTTGGGTTAGGTTAGAGTTAGTTTTAGGGTTAGGGTTAGGTTTAGCACAAGTATTTGGATTAGGATTAGAGATAGTTTTAGGGTTAGTGTTAGGGTTAGTGTTTTGTTTAGGGTTAGATTTAGGGTGAGGGTTAGGTATAGGGTTGCAGTTAGTGTTAGGTTTAGGGTTAGCCTTAGGTTTAGGGTTATTTTAGGGTCAGTGTTAAGGTGAGTGTTATAGTTAGGTTTAGGTTTAGTATTAAAATTCATGTTAGACTTAGAATTAAGTTTAGTGATAGTTTTATGTTTAGTGTCAAGGTTATGGTTAATGATATGGTTAGTGTTGGGGATAGGGTTACGTTTAGTGTTAGGGTTAGATTTAGGGTTAGGGTTAAGACTTGTGTTATGGTTAAGTTTAGGGTTAGTGTCAGGGTTAGGATAAGGGTTCAAGTTGATTATAGTATTAGGGTTAGGGTTAGGATTACAGTTAGTGTTAAGTTAGGGTATGGTTAGTGTTAGTCTTAGGTTTAGTGTTAGGATTAGTGATAAGTTTAGGTTTAGAGTTAGTGTTGGTGTTAGGTTAGGATTAGGGTTAGGGTTAGATTAAGGTTCAGGTTATGGTTACGTTTGGGGTTTTTGCTAGGTTTAGGATAAGGGTTAGGGTTAGTTTTATGGTTAGGTTTAAAGTTAGAGTTAGGGTGAGAATTAGGGTTATTTTAAGGTTCAGATTTAGGTTTAGGGTTATGGCTAGAATTAGTGTTACTGTAAATTTAGGGTTAGGGTTAGTATTAGGATTAGTGTTATGGTTAGTGTTAGGGTTAGGTTTAAAGTTTGTGTTTGGGTTACTGACAGGTATAGCTTTATGGTTATGGTTATGATTCGGTTTAGGGTTAGGGATAGGTTTAGGGTAGGTTAGGGTTAGAATTAGTGTTAGAGATATTGTTAGGTTTAGGGTTAGTGTTAAGGTTAGGTTTAGTGTTAGGGTTAGTGTTTTAGTTAGGTTTAGGATAGAGTTAGAATTAGGGTTCATGTTAGGCTTAGGCTTAGTGTTGGTATTAGATTTAGGTTTAGGGTTTGTGTAGGGTTAGGGTTAGAGTTAGGTTGATGATTAGCATTTGTGTTTGGTTTAGGGTTATAATGAGGTTTAGGGTTAGTGTTAATGCTATGGTTAGATTAAATTTTAGATTTAGTGATAGGATTATGGTGAGGGTAAGTTTTAGGGTTAGGGTTAGTGTTATTGTTAGTTTTAGGATTAGGTTTAGGTTTAGGGTTATGGTAAAATTTCGGATTAGGGTTAGTGTTAGGGTTAGGTTTAGACTCAGAATTCGGGTTTATGTTAGGGTTAGGGATAGGGTTAGGTTTACAGTTAGTGTTAGGTTTGGGTGAGTGTTGGGCTTAATGATATTTTTAGGTTTAGGGTTCGAGTTAGGGTTGAGATTATGGTTAGTGTTAGGGTTAGTGTTAGTGTTAGGGATTGGGTTTGGTTAGTTAAGTGTTAGTGTTAGGGTTAGGTAAAAGTTAGGGTTATGGTTTGGATTAGGGTTGTTGTTAGGTTTAGGATTAGGGTTAGGGTTTGTGTTAGGTTTAGGGTTAGGGTTAGGTTTTGTGTTAGGGTTAAAGTTAGTTTTATGGTTAGGGTTATGTTTACTGTTAGTGTTAAAGTTCGGGTTAAGTTTAGGGATAGGATTATGTTAGCATTAGTTTTAGGGTTGGGGTTAGTTTATGGTTAGTGTTAGGGTTAAAGTTTATGTTAGGGTTAGGGTTAAGGATAGGGTTACTGTTAAGTTTTAATTTAGTGTTAGGGTTAGTGTTATTGTTAATTTTAGGGTTAGGGTTAGGATTAGGCTTATTATTAGTTTTGGGCTTAGGTTTATAGTTATGTTTAGATTAGTATTAGGAATAAGGTTATGGTTAATGTTAGGTTTAGGGTTAGGGTTAGGTATTGGGGTAAGGTGATTTTTATGTTTATGGTTAGGGTTAGTGGTAGCATTAGGGAAGAGGTTAGGGTTAGTGTTAGGTATAGGGTTAAGCTTCGTTTTAGGTTTAGGTTTAGGGTAAGGGTAAATGTGAGGACTATGGTTATTGTTATACTTAGAGTTAAGGTTATTGTTAAGTTTAGGGTTCGGGTTATGTTTACTGTTTGTGTGAGGGTTAAGGTTAAGTAAGGGTGAGGTTTAGGGTTAGATTAAGGACAGGATTATGTTTGTGTTAGGGTTTGTGTTAGGGTTAGAATTAGAGTTAATGTTGGTATTAGAGTTAAGGTTAGGGCTGGGATTAGTGCTAATGTTAAGGTTAAAATTAGGTTTAGGTTTAGTGTTAGGGTTAAGTTTATGGCTTGGTTTAGGGTTAGTGTTTGTGTTAGGTTAGGTTTAGGTAAGGGTGAGGGTTAGGTTTAGATTAAGAACAGGATTATGTTTGGGTTAGGGTATGGGTTAGGGTTAGAGTGAGAGTTAATGTTAGTATTAGTGTTAGGGTTATTGTTAGGATTAGTGTTAGTGTTAAGGTTAGGATTAGGTTTAGGTTTAGTGTTAGTGTTAGGGTTAATGTTTTGTTTAGGGTTGGGCTTATTGGAATGGTTAGGGTTAGTGTTAGGGTTAGTGTCATGGATATGGTTAGGGTTAGGTTTAGTGTTCAGGTGAGGGTAAGGTTTAGATTTAGGGTAAGTGTTAGAGTTAAGTTTAGAGTTAGGTTTAGGGTTGGAGTTAGGTTTAGTGTTAGTGTTATGGTTAGGGTTTGGGTTAATGTTAGAGTTAGGTTTAATTTAGTGTTAGGGTTTGCGTTAGGGTTAGTGTTAAGGTTTAGTTTTAGTGTTAAGATTGGGTTAGGGTTAAATTTAGTGTTAGGTTTAGGGTTAGTGTTATGGTAGGTATAGGGTTAGGGTTAGGGTTAGTGTTAGGCTTTAAGTTATGGTTCATCTTAGGGTTAGGGTTATTTTAATGGCTATGTTTATGTTTAACTTTAGAATTAGAGTTAGTGTTAGGGTAAGAATTAGGGTTAGGAATTGTGTTAGGTTTAGGTATAGGTATGGGTTAGTATTAGGATTATGGTTATGGTTAGGGTTAAGTTTAGTGTTATGGTTAGGGTTACAGTTAAGCTTAGTCTTAGGGTAAGGGTTATGGTTAGGCTTAGGGTTAGGTTAGGGTTCGGGTTAGGTTTAGAATTTGAGTTAGAATTAGGGTTAGGTGTAGTGTTAGAGTTAGGGTTATGTTTATGATTACATTAGGATTAGGGTTAGTGTAAGTGATAAATTTTGTGTTAGGTTTAGTGATAGGGTTAATTTTAGGGTTAGAGTTCATTTTAGGGTTAGTTTTAGATTTAGATTTAGGGTTAAGTTTAGGGTTAGATTTAGGGTTAAGGTAAGGGTTAGGATTAGGGTTAGGGTTAGGTTTAGTGTTAGAATTAGAGTTTGTGTTAGATTTCAGGTTAGTGTGAGTGTTGGTGTTAGGTTAGTGTTAGGTTTACGTTTGTGTTAAGGTCAGGATTAGGGTTAATTCTACTGTTAGTGTTAGAGATAGTATTAGAGTTACTGTTGGGGTTAGTGTTAGGGTTATGGTTAGGGTTAGTGTTAGGGTAAGGTTTAAATTTATGAATGATGTTAGGGTTAGTATTATGTTAGTGTTAAGGTTAAAATTAGTTAGGTTTAGGGATAGGGTTAGGATTATGGTTAAGTTTAGCGTTAGGTTTGTGGTTAGTGTTAGAGTTATGTTTATGTTTAGGGTTAGTGTTAGAGTAAGGGTCAAGTTTAGGGTTAGTGTTAGGGTTAGTATTAAGTTAGTGTTAAGGTTATTATTAGTTAGGTCTAGGGTTAGAATTAGGGTTTGGTTTAGGGTTAGTTTTTGTATTAAGGATAATGTTATGGTTAGGGTAATGGTTATGCTTACTGTTAGGTGTAAGTTTACAGTTAGGGTTAGTGTTATGTTTAGCATTAGAGTTAGGTTTAGAATTAGTGTTAAGGTTGGTGTTAGGGTTTCGATTAGGGTTAGGGTTAGGGTAAGTTTTAGAGTTAGTGTTAGGTTTAGGGTTAGTTTTAGGGTTAGTATAAGTTTTAGGTTAGTGTTAGGGTTAGTGTTAGGGTTAGGGTTAGTTTTGGCTTAAGTTTAGGGAAAGGTGTTAGGGTTAGTATTAGGGTTAAGGTTAAGGTTTTTGTTAGGTTTAGGTTTAAGGTAATTGTTAGGTTAGGTTTACGATAGGATTAGGGTTAAGAACAGGGCTAGAGTTACTGTTAGGGTTAGGGTTAGGGATAGGGTTAGTGTTACGGTTAGTATTATGGTTAGATATAGGGTTAGGCTTAGGTTTAGAGTTAGGGATATGGTAAGAGTTAGGTTTTGTGTTAGGTTTAGGGTTATTGTTTGTGTTATGTTTAAGTTTAGGGTAAGACTTAGTGTTTGTGTTAGGTTTAGGGTTAGATTTAGGGTTAGCATAATGTTTAGATTAGGGGTAGTTTTAGGGTTAGTGATATGTTTTGGATTAGGGTTACGTTAATGGTTATGGTTAGGTTTAGGTTTTTTCTTAAAGTTAGAGTTATGGTTAAGGTTAGAGTAAGGGTTAGTGTTTGGGTTAGGGTAAGATTTCAGGTTAGTTTAAGTATTAGTGTTAGGTTAAGAGTTATGGTAATGTTTAGGGTTAGGATTAGGGTTAGTGTTAGGGTTAGTGTTAGGGTTTGTTTTAGGCTTAGGGTTTTTTATGGGTTAGGTTTAGAGTAAGTGTTAGGTTAGGCTTATGGTAGGATTAGGTTTAAGGTTAGGGTTAGTGTTAGGGTGTGCGTTAGGTAAGGGTTAGGTTTAGGATTATTGTTAGATTTATGGTTTGTGTTAGGGTTAGCATTAGGTTTAGGATTTGATTAGGGTAAGTTTTATTGTTAGGGTTAAGGTTGAGTTTGTGATAGGGTTATGGTTATGGTTAGTGTTATTCTTCGAGTTACCATTAGGATTAGGTTTAGTGTTATGATTTGTGTTAGTGTTAGGGTTTGGGTTAGGGTTAATGTAAGAGTTAGTGTCACCGTTAAAGTTATGGTTCGTGTTAGGGTTATAATTAGGGTTAGTGTTAGTGCTAAGGTTAGTTGTAGGTTTAGGGTTACCGTTAGGGTTAGGGTTAGTTTCAGGTTTAGGGTTACGGTGCATCATAGTGTTTAGGGTTAGAGTTAGAGTAACGACTAATGTTAGGGTTAAGGTTGGGTTTAGTGTTAGTGTTAAAGTTAGTGTTAGAGTTAGTGTTAGGGTTAGGTTTAGGGTAAGGGTTAGGTTTAGTGTTATGGTTAGGTTATGGTTAGTGTTAGGGTTATGGTTCGGTTTAATGTTAGTGTTTGTTTTGGGGATATAGTTAGGTTTAGTGTTAGTGTTAGGATTTGAATTAAGGTCACTATTAAGTTGAGTGTTAGGGTTAGGGAGTGGCTTAGTTTTATTGTTTGGGTTAGGGTTAGCGATAGGATTATGTAAGAGATAGTGTTAGGTTTAGTGTTAGGTTATAGTTATTTTAGGGTTCAGGTTCATGTAAGGTTAAGGGATAGGTTTAGTGTTAGTATTAACTTTAGGTTATGGGTTAGGGTTAGGATTAGAGTTAGAGTTAGGCTTAGGATTAGGGTTACATTTAGCTTTGGGTTTAGAGTTATAGTTAGGTTTAGGGTTAATGTTAGTTTCAGGGTTAGGGTTAGGGTTAGGGTGAGGGTTAGGTTTTGGTTAGGGCTATTTTTAGGTTTATGGTTAGTATTAGGCTTAGGGTTAGTGTTAGGGTTAGGTTTAGGGTTAGTGTTAGGGTTAGGTTTAGGGTTATGCTTCTTGTTAGGGTTAGGGTTAGGGTAAGTTTGAGTAATGTATAGGGTTAGTGTTAGAGATAATGTTATGGTTAGACTTAGGGTTAGCATTTGGTTTAGGCTTATGTTTAGAGTAATGAATAAATTTTGTGCTAGTGTTAGGGCTTAGTTAAGGTTAGTATTAGGGCTAGGGTTTGGGTTACTCCTAGTGTTAGTGTTATGTTTTGGTTTTAGGGTAAGTGTTAGGGTTTAATCTAGGGTTAGGGCTAGGGAGAGGGTTAGTAGAATCATTGCTATGGTTAGGGTTAGGGTTAGTTTTAGTGTTTGGGTTAGGACTAGGGTTAGCATTATGGTTAGGTTTATGTTTAAGGTAATGGATAAAATTAGAGTTAGGATTTTAGCTATGGTTACACTTAGAATTATGGATAGGGTTAGGGTTAGGCTTAGAGCTAGGGTTATATTTAGAGTATAGGCTAGAGTTTGAGCTAGGCCAGCATTAGTTTTAGTTTTTCTTCTAGGGTTAGGGTTAAGGTTATGCTTAGGTCTAGGTTTAGGGCTTGCATTTGGGCTAGGATTTGTGTGAGGTTTATGGCTCTTAGTCCTATGGGTAATGTAAGAGCTAGGGTTATGGTTACATCTATTTTTTATGTATAGTGTTAGGTTTAAGTTTGGGATAGGATAAGGTCTAAAGCTAGGGTTTGTATTAGGGTAAGCTTCAGTGTTCTAGTTAGCATTGGGTTTATGGTTAGGGCCAGAAATAAAACTAGGGTTAGGTCTAGGGCTAGGGTTAGTCTTTGCGTTAGGTTAATGCTTATTTTATGGCTAGGGCTAGTTTTTTTTTAAGGACTATATAGCTATATTTAGGAATAAGTTTAGATCTAGTGCTAGTGTTATGGTTAGGTGTAGGTATAGGTTTACTGGTAGGGCTAGGGTTAGGGTTCAGTTTACTGTTAAGTTCAGGCTTTTACTTAGGGTTAGTGTTAGGGTCAGAATAAAGGTAAGGTTTAGGCTTAGGCTTCAGATTAATATTAGAGATAGAATGAGGGCTAGGGTTAGGACTAGAAATAAAGTTAGAATTTGGAGTACACTAAGGATTAGGGTTAGAACTAGGGTAGCACTAGGGTAGAGTTTGACTTAGGGTAAGGGATAAGTTTAGAGCTAGGGTTTGGGTTAGTTTTAGGGTTAAGGTTAAAGCTAGGGTGGAGGCTCAGATTAGCCCTAGGTTTAGTGTTAGCATTAGGGCTGTGGCTAATGTAAGAACTAGCTTTATGGTTAGGGTTAGTTTTAGGGTTAGGATAAGGGCTAGGTCTCTTGTTTGGGTTAGGTTTAGGGTTCGGGTGATGTTTAGAGGTAAGTTTAGTTTTAGGGTCAGAGTCAGGGTCAGTATTAGTTTTAGGGATACGGTTAGGACTAGGTGTAGCATTAAGATTTGGTTTAGGTTAAGGTTTAGGATTACAGCTATAGCTCAGTTTTGTTTGTGGGCTATGGCTAGGGTTAGAGCTAGTTTTCAAATTAGAATTAGGGTTAGGGCTAGTGTTAGGGTGAGGTTTAGGTTTATAGTTAGGATTGGTTCTAGGTTTAGGACTATGTCTAGGTTTAGGACTAATGTTAGGGCTAGTGTAAGTTTAGGCAATAGATAAGGTTGGTACTAGAAATAGGTCTAGGGCTAGAGTTAGGGTTAGTTTTAGGGCTAGGGTTAGAGTTAGGGTTACAGTTAGCAATAAATTATGGGTATGATTAGAGCTATGTTTAGTGTTAGGATTAGTCCTTGGGTTAGGGCAAGGATTAGTATTAGTGATAGTGTTAGGGTTAGGGTTAGGGAAAAGGATGTGGTTATACCAGGGTTCAGAATTAGGGTGAGGGTTCAATTTAGGGTTTTGGCTAGGGCTAGGGTTCAGGTTAAGATTAAGGCTAGGTTTAGGGCTAGGATTAGGGCTTGGGTTTGTGTTAGGTTTAAGGCTAGAATTAGGTAGAGTGCTAATGTCAGGTTTAGGGTTACATTTAGGGATAGTGTTAGGGTTAGTTTTATGGCTAGGTCTAGTTTAAGGGTTATGTTTAGGGTAAGTGTCAGGTTTAGAGCTAGGTGTGTTATTAGAGTCAGTGTCTTGCTCAGAGTTTGGGTTAGGTTTTGGTTTATTTTTAGGGTTTGAATTAGCATTAGGGTTAGTGTTAGGGTTAGGGTTAGTGTAATTGATAGGGTTAGGTTTAGTAAGGATAGTTTAGGTTTATGTAAGGATAAGGTTAGTGTTAGCAATAGGTTTAGGATTAGGCCTAAATGGATAGGTTACTTTTAGGTTTAGGACTAGGGTTAGTGTTAGGTTTAGTGTAACTCTTAGTGTTTGAGCTAGGATTAGGACTATATCAAGGTTTACGGTTACGGTTAGGTCTAGGGTTAGGTTTACAGTTTGTGTTAGTTTAAGTTTAAGGTTAGGACTAGGGTTAAGTTTGCAGTTAGTGTTAGAGTAGGTTTATGGTTAGTTCTAATGTTATCATGACATTTATATTTAGGGTTAGGGTAATGGGTGTGGTTAGAGCTATGTTTAGTAAGGCTTATGTTGAGGGTAATGGATAGGTTTAGGGCTAGGTTTACTTTTAGGATTAGGGCTAGGTTTAAGTTTAGACCTAGGGTTACTGTTAGGATTAGTTTTAGGGTATTAGGGTTTGAGCTATGGTTAGGCTAGTGGGGAGGTTAGAGTTAGTGTCAGGTCTAGGTTTAGGATTAGGGTTAAGTTTAGGGGTAGATTAGAATTAGGGTTAGGGTTATGTTCAGGGTAATGGATAGAGTTAGAGCTATATCAAGGGCTATAATTATGGTTAGGATTAAATCTAGTGTTAAGTTTAGGTTTAGGGACAGTTTTAGGGTTAGGTTTATGTTTAGGGTAATGGTTAGGGCTAGGGTTAAGTTTAGGGTTAAACCGAGGTGTAGGGCTCAGTTTAGGGCTAGGTTGTGGGTTACATTAGGGCTAGGAATTGGGCTATGGCTAATGTAAGGACTTGAAATATGATTAGGACTACTTTTGGGTTATTGTTAGGGCAGTACTAGTTTTAGGTTTAGGTATACTTTTAGGGTGATGTTAGAGCTAGGGTTAGTGTAAGGACAGAGTCAGGCTCAAGGTTAGTTTTAGGTTAGGTTAAGACTGGAATTAGGGCTAAGGTTAGGGCTAGGTGCAGGGTTAGGTTTTTGTTTAGTTTAAGTGTTAGGGTTACGGCTGTGGCTCAGTTTTATTTTAGCGCTTGAAATAGATTAAGGCTAGTTTTAGGATTAGTGTTAGTGTTAGGGCTAGTGTTAGTGTGGGGTTTAGGTTTAGGGTTAGGGATGGACTTAGAGTTATGTTTAGTTCTAGGGTTAGGACTAGGGCTAGTGTTGGGGTTAAGGTTAGGGCAACAGTTAGGGTTATGTTAATGGATAGCGTTAGATCCAGGATTAGGGTTAGGGTGAGAGTTAGAGTTAGTCTTAGTGATAGTGTTAGGGTTAGAGCTAAATTAGGGCTAGGATCAGGTCTAGGAGTAGTGAAAGGGTTAAGTCTAGAGTTAGAGTTAGGGTTACATTTGTGGGAAGGGATGGGTTATAGCAAGGTTTATAACTAGGGCAAGGGATAACATTAGGGATAGGGCTAGAGTTAAGGTTAAGGTTAGGATCAAGGCTAGGTGTAGTGCTAAGATGAGGGCTAGCATTTGTGTTAGAGTTATGGCAAAAATTAGGGCTAGGGCTAATATCAGGTCTAGGGTTGTGGTTAGGGATAGTTTTTGAGTAAGATTTATGGCAAGATCTAGTGTCAGATTTAGTGTAAAGATCTAGTGTTAGATTTAGGATGAGGTTCAAGTTGAGAGCTATGGGTATTATAATAGAGTCAGGTTTTTGGTTTGGTTTAGGTTGAGGTTAGGGTTACGGCTCAAATTAGCATTAGGTTTTAGTTAGGGTTAGTGTAATGGATAAAGTTAAGTTTAGGCTTCAGGTTAGGTTCAGGGCTCAGGTTAGATTAAGGGTAATGAATAGGGTTAGGGTTAGGCCTATTGTTAGGTTTGGATTTATGGTTATCATTAGGGTTATGGATAGGGTTAGAACTAGGGTTAGAGCTAGGGTTAAGTTTAGGATTAGGGCTAGAGTTAGGGTTAGGGTTAGGGTTAAGGCTAGAGTTATGTTTAGGGTATGGTTTAAGGTTTGAACTAGGGTTAGTGCTAAGTTTAGGGTTAGGTTTAGGATTAGGTCTAGCATTAGGATTAGGATTACAATTAGGGTTAAGGTAATGGACAGGTTTAGGTGTCAGGTTAGGGTTAGTGTTAGGTTTAGGTCTAGGACTAGGGTTAGTGTTAAGTTTAGCATAATTGTGAGAGTTTGAGCTAGGGTTAGGACTATGGCAAGGTTTAGGTTTATGGTTAGGTCTAGGGTTAAGTTTACAGTTAGTGATAGAGTAGGTTTAGGGTTAGGGATAGGGTTATCATGATTTTTATGGTTAGAGTTAGGGTAATTGGGTGGGGTTAGAGCTAAGGTTAAGTCTAGTTTTAAGTGTAGTATTAGGGCTAGGGTTAGGGTTAGGGTTAGGCTTATCATTTTGTTATGGTTAGGTTAAGAGTAAGGGTCAGGGATTGAGTATGTGTTAGGACTAGGTTGAGACTTCAGGTTAGAATCATGGCTAGGGATAGAGTTAGATTAAGGTTAGGGTTAGGGCTAGGTTTAGCATTAGGTTTAGGGTTATAATTAGGGTAATGGATAGAGTTAAAATTAGGGTTTGGGCTATGGTTATTGGTAGGATTAGGGCTAGGATTGGGTGAGGTTTGGGGCTAGGGTTATATTTAGGGTAAGGGCTAGGGTTTGAGCTAGTGTTAGTGATAGGGATAGGTTGAGGATTAGGTTCAGCCTTAGGTCAAGGGACAGGATTATGTTAGGTTTAGGGTTAGGGTTAAGGTTAGGACTAGAATTATCTTTAGGGTTAAGTTAAGGGTTTGGGTAATGGAAATGGTTAGTTGTAGGTTTAGGGTTAGATTTAGTTTTATGGTTAATATTGGTTAATATTAAGTCTACAGTTATGTTTAGGTTTATGGTATGGGTTAGTTTTGAGCTAGGGTTAGGGCTATGGGGAATGTTAGTTTTAGGGTTAGGTCTATTGTTCATTTTCTGATGAGGGTTAGTGTTACGGTTAGGGTTAAGGCTAGGGTTATCAATAGAATTAGGTGTAGAGTTAGGTGAAGTGTTTTTTTTAGACCTAGGTTTAGGGATTGGGTTAAGTTCAGGGTTAGGGCTGGGGTTAGGGTTTAGAGTAAGGTATACTTCTAAGTTTATATTTATGGTAAGGGTTAGGCTTTGAGTAAGGTTTAAGGCTAATACTAGGGTTAGATTTAGGGTTAGGGTTGGGGTTATGGTTAGGGCTAGATTTAGGCCTAGAATTTGCTCTAGATTTTGTTTTAGGTTAAAGCATAGAATTAGGGCTATGGGTAAGGTAAGAGCTAGGATTATGATTAGGGCTAGTTGTAGGTTTAGAGTTATGGCTATGTCTAGTGTTAAGTTTAGGTTTTTGGTTAGGGTCAAGTTTAGAGGTAGGTTTAATATTAAAGGCAGGATGAGTGTTCAGGTTAGAGTTAGAGTTAAGTTTAAAGCCAGATTTGGGACTAGGTTTATGTCTAGGTGTAGGGTTAGTCTTTGCATTAATTTAAGGGTTATTGTTAGGGCTAAGTCTAGGTTTTTGTTTTGGTATCAAGCTTGAGTTATGTATAGATTTAGGATTAGGTTTAGGTCTATAGCTAGTGATAGGGTCTGGTTTAGGTATAAGGTTACTTGTATTGCTAGTGTTATGGTTTGGTCTAGTGTTAGGGTCAGGTTTAGACCTAGGTTAGTGTTATGGTCAGAATAATGGTCAGGATTAGGTTTAAGGTTTGGGATAGGGTTAGAACTAGAATGAGGCCTTGGATTAGGAGTATTAATATGGTGAGAGTTTTGATTAGTTTGAGGATTAGGGATAGGTCTATGTTTACCATCAGGGTTAGGGATTTGCTTAGGGTTAGGGATAGTGTTAGTGCAGTGTTAGGGGTAGGGTTAGGGCTAAGGTCAGGGTTAAAGCTAGGTGTAGGGTTCGGATTAGGGATAGTTTTTGTGTTAGTGTTAGGGCTAGGGTTAAGGCAACAGGTAATGTAAGAACCAGGGTTACACTTAGGATTAGCTTTAGTTTGGGTTAGGGGTAGTTCTTGTGTTTGTGTTAGATTTAAGGTTAGGGTTTATTTAGAGCTAGAGTTATTTTTAGGATAGAAGTCAGGATCAGGCTTATTTTAGGGTTTGCATTAGTACTCGAATTAGGTCTAGGTTTACTGTTAGAGTTCAGTTTAAGTTTAGCATCATGTTAAAAGCTAGGTTGAGTGTCAGGATATGAGTCAGGATCAGGGTTAGTTTTAAGATTAGGGTTAGGACTTGATTAGGGCTTAGAATATTTTTTGTAGTAGTTTAGGGTTTGGCTTAAGTTAAGGTTTAAGGTTAGGACTATTGCTGGGTTTTGTTTTAGTCCTAGGGTTAGAGTTAGGGCTACTTTTACAGTTAGTATTAGGGTTAGTGCTAGTATTATTGTTAGGCTTAGATATAGAGTTAGGGTCACATTTATAGTTAGGTTAGATCTAGGATTAGGCTAGGATTAAGGATAGGGCAAGGGTTAGGGCAAGGGTTTGAGTTATGGTAAGGGATAGGTTTAGAACTAGGGATAGGGCTAGTGTGAGAGTTAGAGTTAGTGATAGGGCTAAAATTAGAGTTAGGGTTTTGGATAGGGTTAAATTAGGTCTAGGATTAGGGCTAGGATTAGTGTTCAGTTTAGGCCTAGCAATAGGGATGCGGTTAAGTTTAAGTTTAGGATAAAGAATGGCATTATCACTTGGTTTAGATGTAGGTTGAGGTTTAGAGTTAGGGTTAGTTCAAATGTTGGAATTAGGGTTATGATTAAGGCTTGGTTTAGGTCTAGGATAAGGGCTAGTGTTTGTATTAGATTCAGGGCTAGTATTAGTGCTAGGGCTAATATCAGGTCTAGGGTTATGGTTAAAGATAGTTTAAGGGTTAGGCTTATGGCTACATATAGTGTAAGGGTTAAGTTTAGGGTAAGGGCCAGGTTTAGAGCTCAGGGAATGATTAAGTTTAGGATTTGGCTTAAGTAAGGATTTAGTTTGTGGCTCAATTTAGCATTAGGGTTAGTGTTAGTTGTATAGTTAGTGTTTGTTTTAAGGTTCAGGTTTGGTTTAGGGAAATTGATAGAGTTACCATTAGTAATAGGGCTAGGGTTAGGCTTAGGGTTAACATTAGGGTAAGGATTATGGTTAAGGTAATTGATAGGGTTAGAGCTTTGGTTAGAACTAGAGTTATGATTAGGAATATGCTTTGAGTTAGTGTTAGAGTTAGTGTTAGAACTAGGGTTAGGGTTAGGTTTAGGGTTATATTTAGAATAAAGTTTAGGTTTTGAGCTAGGGTTAAGGCTAGGTTTAGAGTTAGGTCTAGGGATAGTATTACAGTAGTTTTAGGGTTAGGGTTAGAATTAGGGCTAGGGTTATCATTAACATTAGGGTTAGGTTAGGTTTAGATTTGGTTTAGAGTTATGGTTAGTGATAGGGTTAGGATTAGAGCTTTGGTTATGTTTAGATTTATGGTTAGGTTTATGGTTTCATCTAGAGTTAGGGCTATGCTGAATTTAATTTTAAGGTCATGCCTATGGTTAGTTTTCTGGTTAGCGTTATAGTTAACACTAGGTTTAGGGCTAGGATTATCAATAATTTTAGGTTTAGAGTTAGGGTTTTGAATAGGATTAGAGCTAGGTTTAGGTCTAGGTTAAGTTTAGGATTTGGGCTACATTTAGGGTGAGAGTTAGGGATATGTCTAGGTTTATGTTTAGGGTAATATTTAGGCTTTGATCTATCTTAGGATGAAGGTGAGTGCTAGGGTTAAGTATAGGGCTAGTGTTAGGTTTAGGGTTATGCTTAGGGCTAGGTTTAGGCCTAAAATTAGCTCTATGTTTAGAGTTAGGTTAAGGCCTCTGGTTAGGGTTACGGGTAATGTAAGATCTAGGGTTATGATTAGGGCTAGTTTTAGAGTTAGGGTTATGGCTTGGTCTAGAATTAGGTTTAGGGTTTAGATAGTTTCAGGTTTAGATTTAGGTTTAGTGTAAAGGCCAGAATCAGTGTTTCAGTTAGAGTTAAATTTAGGGTTAAAGCCAGAATTAGGACTAGGTTTAGAATTAGGGATAGAGTTATTGTTTGGGTTAAATAAAGGTTTTTATAGAGCTAAGGCTAGGATTTTGTTTAGGTCTAGAGCTGAAGGTAAGGCTAGATTTAGAATTAGGTTTAGGTCTAGAGCTAGTGTTTGGTTTAGGTTTAGGTATAAGGTTACAAGTAGGTATAGTGTTAGAGTTTGGTTAAGTGTTAGGGTCAGGTTTAGACCGAGGATTTATGTTAAGGTCAGAATAAGGATCACGGTTGGGGTTAGGGTTGGGGATAGCATTAGAGGTAGAATGAGATCTTGTGTTAGGACTATTAATAGGGTTAGTATTTGGTTAGCCTAAGGATTAGGGATAGGTCTAGGGTTACCATTAGGGTTAAGGTTTTGCTCATGTTAAGCCATAGGCTTTGGGCTAGGGTTAGGTTTATGTTTAGGGTTAAAGCTAAGTTTAGGGCTCAGATTAGGGCTAGTTTTTGTGTGAGGTTTAAGGCTAGGTTTTGGGCAATGTCTAATATAGGAAATAGGGTTACAATTAAGGTTAGGGGTAGGGGTAGGTCAAGTGTTATGGTTAGGTTTAAATTTAGGGTGATATTTATAGCTAGGATTAGTGTTAGGATATCAGTCAGGTCAGGGTTAGATTTAGGGTTAGGTTTAGAACTCGAATTAGGGATAGGTTTACTGTTAGGGTTCACTTTAAGTTTAGGGTGGTGTTTAGATCTAGCATGAGTGTTAGGATATAAGTCAGGTTCAGGGTTATTTTTAAGGTTATGATTAAGACTTGAATTAGGGCTAGGGTTAGATTTAGGTGTAGTGCTAGTGTTTGGTTTAAATTAAGGCTAGGGTTAGGCCTGTTTCTCAGTTTTGTTGTAGTGCTATGGATAGGATTAAGGCTAGTTTTATGATTAGCTCTAGGGTTAGGGCTATGGTTATGGTTAGGTTTAAAATTAAGGCTAGATTTAAGGCTAGGATTAGGGCTTGGTTTTGTTTTAGGTATAGGGCAAGAATTAGGGCTAGGATTAATGTCATATCTAGGTTTATAGTTAGTGATATTTTTAGGTTTAGGTTTTTGGCTGGGTCAAATTGAAATGTTATGTTTAGGGAAAGGTTCAGATTAATAACTGGGGTATTAATAGTGTCAGAGTAAGGCTTCAGGTTTGGGTTAGGTTAAGGTTTATGGTTAAGGGTCAAATTAGCATTAAAGTTAGAATTAGGGTTATGGTAATGGATAGGGTTAGGGTTTTTATATGTTTAGTGTTAGGCCTAGGGTTAGAATTGGGGTTATGGTCATAGTTAGGGTAATTTATAGGGTTAGACCTAGGGTTAGGGCTAGGATAATGGTTAGGATTAGGTCTAGATTTAGGAATAGGGTCAGGGTTAGGGCGAGGGTTACACTGAGGAGTAGTTTTATGGTACAGTTTAGGGTTTGAGTTAGGATTTTTTGCTATTGCTGAGGTTAATTTAGGGTTTGGTCTAGGGTTATGGTCATGGTTAGTGTTACAATTAGTGCTAGGGGTTTTATTAGGGTTAGGGTAATAAGTATAGATATCAAGTTTAAGATAGGATTAGGTTGAGGTTAGCGATAGGTTTAGGTTTAAAATTTGGGTTAGGGTTTAGGCTAGCTTAGATTTATGGTTAGGGTTAGGTTCACTGTTAGTTCTAGGGTTAGGTTCATGTTTAGGTTTAGCGCAGGTTTAGCTTTAGGTCTAGTGTTATCATTATGGTTAAGTTTAGGGTTAGGTTATTGGGTAGGGATCGAACTAGGGTTAGGGATAGGTTTAAAGTTAGGATTAAGCCTGGGGTTAGGGTTAGGTTTAGGCCTTGTGTTAGTGTTAGTATTAGGTTAATTGTAAGGGTTAAGGATTGAGCTAGGTTTAGGGCTAGGGTGAGGGTTAGGGTTACAGTCTGTGCTAAGGTAGGTTTAGGGTTAGGTTTAGGTTTAGGGCTAGGGTTAGCATTAGTTTTAGGGTTATGATTAGTGTAATGGATAGAGTTAGAGATAGGTTTTGGGCTATGGTTACAGTTAGAATTAGGACTAGAGTTAGGGTGAGGTTTAGGGTTTGGGCCAGGGTTATGTTTAGTGTAAAGTTTAGCGTTTGAGCTAGGGTTAGGGCTAGAATGAGGGTTAGGGTTAGAGTTAGTGTTGTTCAAATTTCTTTGATATTGGGCAGGAGTCATCTTTTACCTAGCCTTGCTATGTTCACCAGGTTTGGGCCTTCCTGGTTCAAGTTTCACTGTCAGGAGCAGTTTGAGTTTTAAGGTTTCACTTCACACGGTCCTCATAAGCAAGCAGGGGTGGCCATCCTCATATCTAATAAAATTGACTTCAAGACTAAATTAATCAAAAGGGATAAGGAAGGACATTATATACTGTTAAAAGGAACCATTCACCAACAAGACATAACAATTATCAATATTTATGCACCAAATAATGGTGCTGCTACATTCATAAAAAAAAAAAAAAAAAAAAAAAAAAAAAAAAAAAAAAAAAAACTCCTCAAGTTCAAGAATCAAATAGACAACAACACAATAATTATGGGTGACTTCAACACACCTCTCTCACAATTGGACAGATCCTCCAAACAAAAGCTGAATAAAGAAACTACAGAACTCAATATCACAATCAACAACCTAGACTTAACTGACATATATAGAATATATCAACCATCATCAAGTGGATATACTTTTTTTCTCAGCAGCACATGGATCCTTCTCAAAAATAGACTATATATTATGCCATAGAGCAACCCTCAGTAAATATACAGGGGTGGAGATAATACCATGCATTTTATCTGATCATAATGGAATGAAACTGGAAATCAATGATAAAAGAAGGAAGGAAAAATCCTACATCACATGGAAAATGAACAATATGTTACTGAATGATCAATGGGTTACAGAAGACATAAAGGAGGAAATCAAAAAATTCTTAGAGATAAATGAAAATACAGACACAACATATCGGAATATATGGGACACAATGAAAGCAGTTTTAAGAGGGAAATTCATTGCTTGGAGGTCATTCCTCAAAAAAAGAAAAAACCAACAAATAAATGAGCTCACACTTCATCTCAAAGCCCTAGAAAAGGAAGAGCAAAACAACAGCAAATGTAGCAGAAGGCAAGAAATAATTAAAATCAGAGCGGAAATCAACGAAATTGAAACAAAAGAAACCATTGAAAAAATTAACAAAACTAAAAGTTGGTTTTTTGAAAAAAATAAATAAGATCGACAGACCCTTAGCCATGCTAACGAAGAGAAGAAGAGAGAGAACTCAAATTACTAACATACTGGATGAAAAAGGCAATATCACAACAGACACTACAGAAATACAGAAGACAATTAGAAATTATTTTGAAAACCTATATTCCAATAAAATAGAAGATAGTGAAGACATTGATAAATTCCTTAAGTCATATGATTTGCCCAGACTGAGTCAGGAGGATACTCACAAGTTAAACAGACCAATAACAATAGATGAAATAGAAGAAGCAATCAAAAGACTTCAAACCAAGAAAAGCCCAGGACAGGATGGGTATACAGCGGAGTTTTACAAAACATTTAAGGAAGAATTAATACCAATACTTTTCAAGTTATTTCAGGAAATAGGAAAAGAAGGAGCTCTGCCAAATTCATTCTATGAGGCCAACATCACCCTGATTCCGAAACCAGACAAAGACACCTAAAAGAAAGAAAACTACAGACCAATATCTCTGATGAACCTAGATGCAAAAATCCTCAATAAATTTCTGGCGAATCGGATACAAAGGCACATCAAAAAAATTGTGCACCATGATCAAGTAGGATTCATCCCTGGGATGCAAGGATGGTTCAATATATGGAAATCAATAAATGTTATTCACCACATCAATAGACTTAAAAATAAGAACCATATGATCATCTCAATAGACGTAGAAAAAGCATTCGACAAAGTACAGCATCCCTTTATGTTCAAAACATTAGACAAACTAGGGATAACAGGAACTTACCTCGTAATTGTAAAAGCTATCTATGCTAAGCCTCAGGCTAGCATCATTCTCAATGGAGAAAAATTGAAGGCATTCCCCCTAAAATCTGGAACAAGACACGGATGCCCTCTATTACCACTTCTATTCAATATAGTTCTCAAAACACTGGCCAGTGCAATTAGACAGACGAAAGAAATTAAAGGCATAAAAATAGGAAAGGAAGAACTTAAATTATCACTATTTGCAGATGATATGATTCTATACCTAGAAGACCCAAAAGGGTCTACAAAAACCTACTAGAACTAATAAATGAATTCAGCAAAGTGGCAGGATATAAAATCAACATGCATAAATCAAAGGCATTTCTGTATATCAGCAACAAAACTTCTGAAACGGAAATGAGGAAAAACACTCCATTCACAATATCCTCAAAAAAAAAATAAAATACTTGGGAATCAACCTAACAAAAGAGGTGAAAGATTTATACAATGAAAACTACAAAACCCTAAAAAGAGAAGTAGAAGAAGATCTTAGAAGATGGAAAAATATACCCTGTTCATGGATAGGCAGAACTAACATCATCAAAATGGCGATATTACCAAAAGTTCTCTATAGGTTTAATGCAACGCCAATCAAAATCCCAACGGCATTTCTTGTAGAAATGGATAAAGCAATCATGAAATTCATATGGAAAAATAAAAGACCCAGAATAGCAAAAGCAATTATAAGCAGGAAGTGCGAATCAGGTGGTATAGCGATACCAGATTTCAAACTATATTACAGAGCAATGGTAACAAAAACAGCATGGTACTGGTACAAAAACAGGAGGGTGGACCAATGGTACAGAATAGAGGACACAGAGACTAATCCACAAAGCTACAACTATCTTATATTTGATAAAGGAGTTAAAAGCATGCAATGGAGGGAGGATAGCATCTTCAACAAATGGTGCTGGGGAAACTGGAAATCCATATGCAACAAAATGAAACTGAATCCCCTCCTCTCGCCATGCACAAAAGTTAACTCAAAGTGGATCAAGGAGCTAGATATCAAATCAGAGACTCTGCGTCTGATAGAAGAAAAAGTTGGTGCCGATCTACATATTGTAGGATCGGGCTCCAAATTACTTAATAGGACACCCATAGCACAAAAGTTGATAACAAGAATCAACAAATGGGACTTACTTAAACTGAAAAGTTTTCTCTCAGCAAGAGAAACAATAAAAGAGGTAAATAGGGAGCCTACATCATAGGAACAAATTTTTACTCCTCACACTTCAGATAGAGCCCTAATATCCAGAGTATACAAAGAATTCAAAAAATTAAACAATAAGAAAACAAATAACCCAATCAACAAATGGGCCAAAGACCTGAACAGACACTTCTCAGAGGAGGACATACAATCAATCAACAAGTACATGAAAAAACGCTCACCATCTCTAGCAGTCAGAGAAATGCAAATCAAAACCACCCTAAGATATCATCTCACTCCAGTAAGATTGGCAGCCATTTTGAAGTCAAACAACAACAAGTGCTGGAGAGGATGTGGGGAAAAGGGTACTCTTGTACATTTCTGGTGGGACTGCAAACTGGTGTGGCCAATCTGGAAAGCAGTATGGAGATTCCTGGGAAAGCTGGGAATGGAACCACCATTTGACCCAGCTATTGCCCTTTTTGGACTATTCCCTGAATACCTTAAAAGAGCATACTACAGGGATACTGCTACATCGATGTTCATAGCAGCACAATTCACAATTGCTAGACTGTGGAACCAACCCAGATGCCCTTCAATAGATAAAAATAATGTGGCATTTATACACCATGGAGTATTACGCAGCACTAAAAAATGACAAAATCATAGAATTCGCAGGGAAATAGATGGCACTAGAGCAGATTATGCTTAGCGAAGCTAGCCAATCCCTAAAAAACAAATACCGAAAGTCTTCTTTGATATAATGAGAGCAACTAAGAACAGAGCAGGGAGGAAGAGCAGGAAGAAAAGATTAACATTAAACAGATACATGAGGTGGGATGGAAAGGGAGAGAAAAGGGAAATTGCATGGTAATGGAGGGAGACCCTCATTGTTATACAAAATTACATATAAGAGGTTGTGAGGGGAATGGGAAAATAAACAAGGAGAGAAATGAATTACAGTGGATGGAGTAGAGAGAGAAGATGGGAGGGGAGGGATGGGGGATAGTAGAGGATAGGAAAGGTAGCAGAATACAACAGTTACTAATAGGGCATTATGTAAAAATGTGGATGTGTAACCAATGTGATTCTGCAATCTGTATTTGGGGTAAAATTGGGAGTTCATAACCAACTTGAATCTAATGTATGAAATATGATATGTCCATAGCTTTATAATGTTTTGAACAACCAATAAAAAATAAGTAAATTAAAAAAAAAAAAAAGGTTTCACTTCATTTGAACCTATACAGATAAATGGAAATGGAGCTAGAAAACAAACAGGGTTTGTGCTAGCTCTTGAAACTTCACTCAATCTGTTCTCTGTGGGAATTCTGTGGTTTCTTTCTTGTAAAAGTAGCTCTAAGCAGAAGCATGCAAAAACAACTTTATCCCAGAGCACATTATGGGAAATCAGGGAAATATGCATGTCCTGAACTACCTCCCCTGATTATTTTGTCAGATTTGTTTGATACTGCACAAGATTCATCTGCTAGCTTGCTGCCCTGGGTTCCCCAAGGTTGAGACTTGTATGATCAAAACTCAATAAACAGGATAGGTTTAGGGTTAGTGTTAGATTTAGGAAAAGAGTAAGAACTAGTGTTAGGGTTAGAGTTATTTTTGTTCAAATTTCTTTGACCTGGGCAGGATTGCTCTTTTACCTAGCCTTATTATGTTCCCCAGTTTTGGGCCTTCTAATTTCAATTGTTCACTGTCAGGAACAGTTTGTATTTTAAGGTTTCACTTCAAGCTTTCCTATATGGGTAAATGGAAATGGAGCTGGTAATCATACAGGGTTGGTGCTAGCTGCTTGAAATTTCACACACTCAATCAGTTCTCTGTGTGCACTCTGTGGTTTCTTCCTAGTGAAAGTTTTACAACGCCATGTCAATGAAGAGAACATTATCCAAGAACACTATAGAAAAAAAAAAAAAACAGGAGAAATAAGCATGTACTGAAACACCTGCCCCAATTATTTTGTTCGAATATATATATATATATATATATATATATATATATATATATATATATATATATATATATATATATATATATATATATATATATATACTAGGCATGATTCATCTGCTACTTTTCCCTACTAGGCACCCCAAGTTTGGGTCTTCTATGATCAAAGCTTCTCTAAACAGGTTAGGCTTAGGGTTAGTGTTAGGTTTAGGGCTAGGGTTAGAATTAGTGTTGGGGTTAGAGTTAGTTTTGTTCAAATTTCTTTGATACCAGTGAGGATCCATCTTTTACCTACCCTTACTATATTTCCCATGTTTGGGCCTTCTCGGTTCATGGTTCACTGTCAGGAACAGTTTGTGTTTTAAGGTTTCATTTCATCTTGACTTATATGTGTAATTAGAAATGTAGCTGGATAACAAACAGGGTTGGTGCTAGCTGCTTGAAACATCAAACACTCAATCAGTTCTCTGTGGGCACTCTCTGATTTGTTCCTTGTAAATGTATCCATATGCTGAAGCATTCAAAGCATAGTTTTATTGTGAGGGCAATGTGTAGGAGTAGGTTTAGTGTTGGTGTCAGAGTTAGGGTAAGGGTTAGTTTTAGGGTTAGTGTTAGGACTCTATTTAGGGCTAAAATTAGGGCTAGGTGTAGGTATAGGGTTTGATTTAAGTTAAGGTTTCAGGTTAGGGCTATGCCTTGATTTTGTTTTAGGACTAGCGCTAATGTTAGGGCTACATTTTGGATTAGTGTTAGAATTAGGGATAGTATTATGATAAAGTTTAGGATTAGGGTTAGGGTTAGATTTAGATTTAGGGTTAGATCTAGGACTATGGTTAGGGTTTGGATAGGGTTCCAGAAGGGATATGATAAGAATTAAGGATACAGCTAGAAAGAGAGTTAGTTTTAGACTTAGTACCAGGCCTAGGTTAGGGTAAGGGTTAGAGCTAAATCAGGGCTAGGATTAGGGCTAGGGTTAGTGTTAGGGTCAGAACTAAAAGTATGGCTATTTTTAGGGTTAGCATTGGAATAATGGTAAAGGTTAGGGGAATTGGTGGTTTTATAGCTAGCTTTAGGTCTAGGATGAGGGTTAGAATTAGGATTAGGGTTATGGTTAGTGTTCATGGTAGGATTAAGGTAGATTTAGGGCTAGAATGATGGCTAGGGTTTCTGTTAGGTTTAGGGCTAGGATTAGGTCTATGACTAATATCAGGTCTAGGGTTATAGTTAGGGATTTTTTTGGATTAGGTTATGCCTCATTCTAGTGAGTTACGTTTAGTGTAAGGGTCAGGTTTAGAGCTAGAGGTTTTATTAGGGTTAGAGTCAAGGTTGGCATTTAATTTAGGTTAAAGAGTATGGTTAAGGCTTGAGTTAGTGGTAGGTTTAGGTTTAGGGTTATGGTAATGAATATGGTTAGGTTTAGGTTTCAGTTAAGGTTGAGGGTAAATAATGGGTTCGTTTTATTGATACAGTTAGGATTAGCATTAGGGTTAGTGTTATGTTTAGTGTAATGAATAGGTTTAGAGCTCAGGTGAGGGCTATGTTATGGTTTGGATTAAGTATAGGATTAGGGTTAGGTTTAGGGATAGAGCTAAGGTTTGATTTAGGGTAAGTATTAGGGTTAGGTTAAGTTTTAGGGTTAAGGCTAGGGTTATGATTAGGTTAGAGTGAAGTTTAGTGTTTGAGCTAGGGTTAGAGCTAGGGCGAGGTTTAGGTTTAAGTTTAGGTCTAGGGTTATGTTCAAGTTTATGGTCTGGTTTAGGGTTAGGATTTTGTCTAGGGTTTTAATTAGGGTTAGGGTTAAGTTTAGAATAATGGATAATATTAGAGGTAGGATTAATGTTAGGTTTAGGGTATGGGTTAGGGCTAGTATTAGAATTAGGTTTAGTGTAAGGCTTAATGTTTCAGCTAAGGCTAGGGCTATTGCAAGGGTTAGATTTTGGGTTAGGTCTAGGGTTACATTTATGTTTAAGGTTAGGTTTAGTGTTAGGGATAGGGTTATAATTAGGGTTAGTGTAAAGGTAATGTATAGGGTTAAAACTAAAGTTTGGGCTAGGATTAAAGTTAGGATTAGAGTTAAAATTAGGGTTAGGATTTAGGATGAGACTTGTGCTATGTTTAGTGAAAGTGTTTCTTTGAGCTAGGGTTAGGTCTAAAACATGGTTAAGGGTTAGTGTTAGTGTTAGGGCTATGATTAGGGTTAGGGTTATGCTTAGGATGAAGTTTAGGCCTAGGATTAGGGCTAGGTTTTATGTTAGGTTTAGGGCTAGGGTTAGAGCTATGGGTAATGTTAGTGCCAGGGTTATGTTTAGGGTTAGTTTTAGGATTAGAGTTATTGCTAGGGTTTTTAATGTGGGTTAGCTTTAAGTTTAGGGTAATTGATAATACTGCAGGTAGGATTAGGGTTATGATTAGTGTTTGGGTTAGGACTGGTGTTACGATCAGGTTTAGTGTAAGGCTTAATATTTCAGCTAAAGTTAAGACTATTGCAAGGGTTAGGATTTGAGTTAGGTCTATGGTTACATTTGTGTTTAAAATTAGGTTCAGTGTTAGGGATAGGGTTATAATTAGGGTTAGTGTGAGGGTAATGGATAGGGTTAGAGCTAAAATTTGGGCTAGGATTAAGATTAGGATCAGAGCTAGGATTTTGTTTAGGGTTTAGGATGGGGGTAGTGCTATGTTTAGTGGAAGGGTTTTCCTTGAGCTAGGGTTAGGTCTAAGACATGGGTTGGGGTAGGGTTAATATTAGGGCTATGATTAGGATTTGTGTTATTCTTAGGACAGAGTTTAGATCTAGAATCTGGGCTAGGTTTTATGTTAGGTTTAAGGCTAGGGTTAGAACTATGGGTAATTTAAGAGCTAGGGTTATGTTTAGTGCTAGTTTTAGGGTTAGAGTTATGGCTAGGGTTTTAATTAGGGTGAAGGTTAAGTTTAGGGTAATGGATAATATTAGAGATAGAATTAGGGTTTATATTTGGGTGTGATGCAAGCACTCTACCAACTGAGCTATATCCCCAGCCCAGGGGTTTATATTTGGGTAAGTGCTAGTGTTAGGATTAGGTTTATTGTAAGACTTAATATTTCAGATAAGATTAGGGCTTTTGCAAGGGTTAGGTTTTGGGTTAGGTCTAGGGTTACATTTATGTTTAAGGTTAGGTTTAGTGTTAGAGATAGGGCTATAATTAGGGTTAGTGTAAGGGTAATGTATAGGGTTAGAACTAAAGTTTGGGCGAGGATTAAAGTTAGGATTAGAGCTAGGATTAGGGTTAGGGTTTAGGATTGGGATATCCTATGTTTAGTGAAAGGGTTTTCCTTGAGCTAGGGTTAGGTCTAAGGTATGGGTTAGGGTTAGGTTTAGGGTTAAGACTATGATTAGGTTTAGGGTTATGCTTATGACTAAGTTTAGGCCTAGGATTAGGGCTAGGTTTTATGTTAGGTTTAGGGCTATGGTTAGAATTATGGGTAATGTAAGTACTAGGATTATGTTTAAGACTAGTTTTAGGGTTTGGGTTATGGCTAGGTATAGTGTTATGTCTAGATTTTGGGTTGCTGTCAGGTTTTGAGCTAGGTTTATTGTTAGGGTAAGGGTCAGTGTTCAGGATAGGGTTAGGGTTAGGGTTATAATCTGAATTAGGACTAGATTTAGGTATAGGCGTAGGGTTAGAGTGTAGTTTAGGTTAAGAGTTATTGTGAGGCCTATAGCTAGGTTTTTGTTTTGGTGTAGGAGTAAAGTTATAGCTGTTTTTAGTATTAGCTTTAGGTCTAGGGCTAGTGTTAGGGTTAAATATAGATATAGGTTTACTGGTAGGGCCAGTGTTAGATTTTGGTTTAGGGATAGAGACAGCTTTAGACCCAGGGTTAGTGTTAGGGTCAGAATATGGGTCAGAGTTAGGATTAGAGCTAGAATGAGGGCTAGGGTTAGGACTAGTAATATAGTTAGAGAATAAATTAGGCTAAGGATTAGGATTAGTACTAGGGTTAGCCTTTGTGTTAGTGTTTTGCTTTGGGTAAGGGAAAGTGTTAGGCCTAAGTTTAGAGTTAGTGCTAGTGTGAGGGTTAAGATTTGGGTTACATCTCGGGTTAGGGCTTAAATTATGGGTAGGATTTCTGTTAGGGTTAGGGATATGTTTAGGACAACATGTAGTGTATGAACTAGGGTTATAATTAGGGCTAGTTTAATGGTTAGGGTTAAAGCTACGTCTAATGCTAGGCTTAATTTAAGGTTAGGATAATGTATAGAGCTAGGATTAGTGTTAGGATCAGCGTCAGGTTCAGGATTAATTTTATAGTTAGGGTTAGGGCTAATTGTAGGGTTAGAGTTTGGTTTAGAATAAGGGTTATTGTTAGGGTTATAGCTTTGTTTTGTTTTATGACTAGGACTAGGCATAATTCAAATTTTAGGATTAGCATTATTGTTAGGACTATGTTAGAGGTTGGTTTAGGCTTATGTTTACAATTAAATTTAGATTTAGGTTTATTTTTAGAGTTAGGATTAGCGCTAGGACTAAAGATAGAAGTGCGATAGGGCTAGGGCAAGAGTTAGTCTTAGGGCTAAGATTAGGGTTTGGATAGGACTAAATTAGGGCTAGGATTAGTGCTAGGCTTAGTGTTATTATTAGGCCTAGGGTTAGGGCAATGTGTTAGGTAAGGTTTACGGTTATGGTTAGGTTTTGGGTAAGAGATTAGGCTATAGATAAATTCAGGGCTAAGGGTTAGAATTAGGGTTAAAACTTGGGTTGTGGTTTGGGTTAGGTCTAGGGCTAATTTCAAGTCCAGCATTATGGTTAAAGATAGTTTTAGGGTTAGGTTTATGGCTCCATCTAGTGTAATGTTAGATTTAAATGTAGGGTCATGTTTAGAGCTAAGGGTATTGTTAGGATCAGTGTCATTATTAGTGTTTGGGATAGGTTAAGGTTTTCAATTAGGGCTCAAATTAGCATTAGGGTTAAAATTAGGGTAATGATAGGGTTAGGTCTAGGTTTCAGGTTAGGTTTAGGGTAATGAATTAGTTTATGAGTAGGGATTGGGTTAGGTTTAATCCTAGGGTTAGCATTAGGGTTAAGGTTATGGTTAGGGTAATGGATAGGGTTAGAGCTAAGTTTATGTCTAGGGTTATGTTTACAGTTAGTGCTAGTGTTATGGTTAAGTTTAGGGTTAGGGTTAAAGCTACGGTTAGGGCAGAGTTTCTGGCTACTTTTTGGGTTAAGTTAAATCTAGGGTTAGGGTTACATCTAACATAAGTAATAGGGTTATGATTAAGGCTAGTTTTATGGCTAGGGTTAGGGCTAAGTCTAGTGTTAGATTTAGGGTTAGGGTTAGAGTGATGTTTAGAGCTAGGTTTAGAGTTAGGTCAGGTTCAGGGTTAGTTTTAGTTTTTGGCTTAAAATTCAAATTAGGGCTAAGTTAGGGCTAGGTTAGGGTTAAGGTTTGGCTTAGGTTAAGGGTCAGGGTTAGGGCTATGGCTTGGTTTTGTAGTAGGTCTATAGATAGAATTAGGACTGGTTTTAGGATTAGCATTGGATTTAGGTTTAAGGCTAGTGTTAGTTTAGGTTTCAGCTTATGGTTAGGGTTAGATTAGATATAAGGTTAGGTCTAGAGCTTTTCTTACCCCTAGCCTTAACCCTAGATCTAACCTTAGAATTAGGTTTAGGTTTCCAGTAAGGGATAAAGTTAGAAATAGTTTTATGGTAAGTATGAGAGTTAAACTAAGTCTTAGGGCTAGGTTAGGATTAGGGTTAGGGATATGGCTAAATTAGGGCTAAGATTAGGTCTAGGGTTAGTGTTAGGCTTAGGTCCAGGTTTAGGGTTAGGATTATGATTAAAGCCTGTTTAGGGCTAAGATTAGAGGAAGTTTGTTTTAGGGTCAGGGCTAGGATAATGGCTAGGGCTAATGTCAGGTCTATGGTTACCGTTAGGAATATTTTCAAGATTAGGTTTTTGGCAAGGTCTACTGTAAAGGTTAGAGTTTTGCTAAGGGTAAGGGATAGGGATAGTGCTAGGGTTAGGGTTAGGGTTAAGGTTAAACTAGGTTTAGATCTTTAATTAGGGGAAGTTTTTGTTGTAGGGTTAGGGCTATGGTTAGGACAACGACTAATATAAGAAATAGGGTTATCTTTAGGGTTAGTTTTAGGGTGGATTTAACAGGAGGTCTAGTGTTAGGGTTAGGTTTAAGGTTAGAGTGATATTTAGAGCTAGGGTTTGTGTTAGGATATGAGTGAGGCTCAGAGTTAGGGTTAGGACTCGAATTAGGGATAAGGTTACTGGTAGGTTTTGGTTTAAGTTTAGGATGGGATCTGGAGCTAGGGTGAGCATTTGGATAGGAGTCTTTGTCAGGTTTACTTTTAAAGTTAGCGTTAGGAGTCGAATTTAGGGCTAGGGTTAGGTCTAGATGTAGTGTCAGTGTGGTTCAAGTTAATGTTTAGGGTTAGGGCTATTGCTTGGTTTTGTTTTACTGCTAGGGTTAGGGTTAGTGATAATTTTATGATTAGCATTAGTGTTAGGGCTAGTGTTAGTGTTAGGCTTAAGCTTAGGTTTAGGGTTAGATTTAGATTTAAGTTTAGATCTAGGTTTAGGTTTAGGACTGAGGATAGGCAAGGGTTAGGGCTAGGGTTAGATTATGGTATGTAATAGTGTTAGAACTAGGGATAGGGCTAGTGTGCATTACAGTTAGTCTTAGGGTTTGTGTTAGGGACATGGATAATTTAGGGCTAGGATTCGGGCTATGGTTAGTGTTCAGCTTAAATATAGAATAGGGTTTGAGTTAGTATTAAGTTTAGGGAAGGGATAATGTTATACCTAGGTTTAGAGGTAGGGTGTTGTTTAAAATTAGGGTTAGAGCTTTGGTTATGGTTAGGGTTATTATTCAGGCTAGGTTTAGTGCTAGGATGAGGGCTAATGTTTGTTTTAGGGTTAGGGCTAGGATTTGGGATACAGCTAATTTCAGTTCAAGAATTATGTGTAAAGATAATTTTATGTTTAGTATTATGGCTATGTCTAATGTAAGGGTTAGGTTTATGGTTAGGTTCAGGTTTAGGTCTAGGGTATTATTATGTACAAGGTCTGTGTTAAGGTTTGGGATAGGTTAAGGTCTAAAGTTAGGGATTTAATTAGCATTAAGGTTATGGTTAGAGTAATGATAGGGTTAGTATTAGGCTCAAGGTTAGGTTTAGGTTTATGGATAGAAATAGGCTTAGAGATAGAATTAGGTTTAGACCTAGGGTTAGCATTAAGGTTAGGGTTATGTTAATGGTAATGGATAAGGTTAGACTAGGGGTTAGGACTAAGGTCATGGTTATGATTAGGACTAGGGTTATGGTTAGGGCTAGAATTAGGTTTAAGTCTCAGGATAGGGCTCAGATTATGTCTAGGTTTCAGGTTAAGTTAGTGCTAGGGTTAGGGTTATTGCTTAGTAAGTACTAGAGATAAATTTAGGGCTAATTTTAGGGTTAAGGTTAGGGCTCGGTTGAGTGTTAGGGTTAGGTTTAAAGTCAGTGTGATGTTTAGAGATAGGGTTAATGTTAGTGTCAGAGTCAGGGTCAGAGTTAGTTTTAGGGTTCAGCTTAAAACTCGAATTAGTTCTAGGTTTAGCAGTATGTGTATTTTAAGGGTTTCATTTAGTTTAAGGATTAGTGTTAGAGTTATGCCTCAGTTTTGTTTTAGGCTAGGACAAGGGTTGGGACAAGTTTTAGGATTAGTGTTAGGCTTACAGCTAGTGTTTGGGTTAAGCTTATGCTTCAGTTTATTGTTAGATTTAGAGATAGGTGTTGATATAAGGTTAGTGCTAGGGCTGAGGATAGGGCAAGGTTTAGGACAAAGGTTAGGGCTAGGGTTATGGTTATGGTAAGGAATAGGGTTAGAACAAATGATAGGGCTAGTGTCAGAGTTAAAGTTCATTTTATGGCTAGGTTTAGGGTTATGGTTAGGGATAGGGCTAAATTAGGGCTAGGGTTAGTGTTAGGATTAGGCCTAGGTTTAGGGTTAGTGTTAGGGTTACGTTTAGTTTAAAGGAATGGGTTATAGCAAAATTGAGAACTTGGTGAGGATTAGTATTAGAGCTAGGGCCAGGGTTAGGGATAAGGTTATTATTAAGGCTACAGCTTAGGGCTAGGATGAGGGCTAGTACTTGTATTAGGTTTAGGGCTAGTATTAGGTCTAGAGCTAATGTCAGGTCTAGGGTTACATTTAGGGATACATGTAGTGTTAGGTTAATGGCTTGGTCCAGTGTAAGGGTTAGGTTTAGCATAAGGGACCGTTTTAGAGCTAGGGTTATTATTAGGGTCAGAATCAATGTTTTTTGGGGGGAGTTAGGTTAGGGTTTAAGTTTAGGGCTCAAATTAGCATTATATTTAAGTTTAGGGTAATAACAGGTTTAGATTTAGGGTTTAGTTGTGGTTTAGGATAATGGGTAGGGTTAGGGTTATGTGTAGTGTTAGCATAAGGGTTAGGGTTATCATTAGGGTAATGGATAGAGTTAGACTAACATTTAGGGCTAGGTTTATGTATAGAATTAATACTTTTGTTTGGGTTAGTGTTAGATTTAAGTTAAGGATTAAAGCTAGGTTAAGGACTCTGATTAAGTCTAGGTTTTTGGTTAGGTTAGGACTAGGGTTAAGACTATGGCTAATGTACAAAGGAAGGTTATGGTTAGCGCTAGTTATAAGGTTAGGGTTAAGGCTAAGTCTAGTGTTATGGTTAGATTTATGGTTACAATGATTTTAGAAGTAGGTTTAGTGTTAGGGTCAGATCAGGGTCAGGGTTTTCAGATTAGGATTAGGACTAGAATTAGGAATAAGTTTAGGGATAGGGCTTGGTGTAAGGTTAGGGTTTGGATTAGGTTAAGGGTTAGGATAGGGCTAACTTGGTTTCGTTTTAGGTCTAGGACTAGGGTTAGGACTAAGTTTAGGTCTAGGGTTAGGGTGATGGTAAGGGAAAAGGTTAGATCTACCCTATAGTTCTAAGGCAAGTGTTATAGTTAGTCTTGGGGCTAGGGTTATGTTTAGTGTTAAGGGTGGGGCTAAGTTAGGTCTGGGATTAGGGCAATTGTTAATGTTAGAGTTAGGCCTAGTGTTAGGGATAGTTTAGTGTTAGGGTTTGGATTAGGGTTAGTTTTAGGTTAAGATATGAGTTTATACTTAGATTTAGGGATAGGGTGAGGGTTAAAATTAAGGTTAGGGTTAGGGTTAGGGTTATGATGAAGGTGGGGATTATGTATAGGATGTGCGTTAAGGTTTGTGTTAGGGTTAGAACTAAGATTAGAGCTAGGGCTAATGTCAGGTCTAGGGTTAGTGTTAGGGATAGTTTTAGGGTTAGGTTTATATCTAGGTCTATTTTAAGGGTTAGGTTTATGGTTAGGGTCAGGTTTAGAGCTAGGGGTATTATTAGGGTCAAGGTTAGGGTTTAGGTTAGGTTATGGTATATAGTTAGGACTCGAATTAGCATTAGGTTTAGTGCTAGATTAACGATAGTTTTAGGTTGAGTGTTCAAATTAGGTGTAGGGTAATGGATAGGGTTAGGGATAGGCATAGGATTAGGTTTTGGCCTAGGGTTAGCCTGAGGATTAGGGTTATCATTAGGGTAATGGATAGGGTTAGAGCTAGGGTTAGGGCTAGGTTAATGCTTAGGATTGGATCTAAGGTTGGGCTTAGGTTTAGGGTTAGGGCTATGGTTAGCATTAGGGTTAGCTTTAGGGTAAAAGATAGGGTAGGACTTGGATTAGGTCTAGGTTTTGCAATAGTTTAGGGTTATGGCTAAATTAAGAACTTTTATTATTAGGGCTAGTTTTAGAGTTAATGTTAGGACTATGTATAGTTTCAGGTTAGGGTGATGTTTAGAGCTAGGGTTAGTGTTAGTGTCAGGGTCAGTGTTCAGATTAGGATTATGGTTAGAATTAAAGCCAGAATTAGGACTAGGGTTAGGTCTAGGAGAAGAGATATTGTCTGGCTTAGGCTAAGGGTTATTATTAGGGCTAGTTTTAGGTTTTTCTTTCGGTCTAGGGCTGGAGTTACGGATAGTTTTAGGATTAGATTTAGGTCTAGGTCTAGTGTTAGATTTTGGCATAGGGTTAGGTTCAGGTTTAGACCTAGGATTAGTGTTAGCGTCAGAATAAGGGTCAGGGTTAGGGTTAAAATTAGGGTTATGTTTAGAGCTAGAATCAGGGCTAGAGTTAGGACTCATAATAGGATGAGTGTTTGGGTTATGTTAAGGATTAGGGTTACAATTAGTATTAGAATTAGTGTTAGGGTTTGGCTTAGTGTAAGGGATAGAGTTAGAGATATGTTTAGGGCTAGGTTTAGGGTTAAAGCTAGGATTAGTGTTGAGATTAGGGCTGGTTTTAGTTAGGTTTAGGGTTAAGTTTAGATGAAAAGCTAATGTAAGAACTAGGGTTACATATATGGTTAATTTTAGGGTTAGGGTTAGTGGTTAGACCTCTAGTGTTAGGATTAGGTTTAAGGTTAGGGTAATATTTAGAGCTCGTGTTAGTGTTATGTTAGTGCCGCAGTCTGGTTGGGCACAATTCAGGAGCCACTTGTCAAAAGAAACAAACTTTATTTTTAGAACCACACACGCCAAACAAAACAGCTCCTCGGGAAAAACCTTCAGAGCCCAACTGCCACCACCGGCTCCCCACAAGCCTCTCCACCTCCCCCAATCTTTCTGCTCTTGAGGCCGATTGGCTGGGTTGCATGGGCAGAGCCATAAACGTCCCCCAATGACCAGCTCCGTGGTCTGAAAGGGCAGGGGAACAGCCCAATGAGCATCACTGCAGAGGAGCCAATCAGTTGGCAGCTAGAAGTTATTGGGGCCACTGTGAGCCAATCATCATCTGGCAGCTGGAAATTTGCTGGCAGCTGGAAGTTTACTGGCAGCTGGAAGTTTGCTGGGGCCCCTTCGACTGTGGCTCTCAACATCTCCCCCTCTCTGTTTAAACAACAAGCATGTGGCTTGTTGTAATGGCCAATGTTTTGCCCATTCTTGACGAGAGATGATGCTAAGGTCTGCACCTGTATCCAGTAGTCCATTAAATTCATTTCCTTGAATATTTGTTTTAGCATGGGGCGAGAATCTAAATTTAAAGAAAGCATAGCCCAATCTACACCTGTGGAGCCTAATCCCTTGGAACCTCTTTCTACAGCACTACTGGAAAATTTATCATGTAGGCTGGGTATTATTAGTAACTGTGCTATTCTATCTTCTGGTGAAATTACTGATATACCATTTGGAGAAATGGCTATAATTTTTATTTCACCTTCATAATCGGAATCAATTCCCCCAGGACTTATCATAAGTCCTTTTAGAGTAGAAGAGCTGCGTCCCAATAATAAGCCTACTGTTCCTTTCTGAAGAGGTCCTTTTACCCCTGTGGGAATGATTTGAATTCCCATCTCTGGAGTTAGTACTACTCTGGTAGAGGCACAGATTTCCAAAGCTGTGCTCCCTCTGGTTTGTCTGATGAGGGATCTGATGGACAATGTGTCCTGGGCACTACCCTGATGGGGTTGCTGGGCCTCCAGTGCTCCGTATATTTGTTGTTTTGGGCCCTGGAGCATTGCCCCCACCCCCCGTCCATTTTTTGGCAATGGAGCCCGATGCCTTTCTCCACAATATTGTGGATAAACACCTGGTCCTTGTTCGTTTTTTGATCTATTTGTATTGGTGCTGCTATAACTTGTTCTTGTTTTTCTAATCTTTTTCCTTTCCTAAAACCTTGTCTAGTCATAATAGTGGGTGCATTTTGGTTGATGTTATTTGTTAATGTCAAACCTAATTGATCTAGGACATCTTGTCCCCATAAATTTACAGGAAGATGATCCAATACATATGGCTGTATAGTTCCTTCACATCCTTCAGGATTCTTCCAATCTAATACCATTGCACTTCTATGGGGAATTGTGCCCAGCCAGACTGCGGCATTTGGTGGCCCACAGGAGGAATGACTGAGGGTAAATGATAAGGTAAACTGCTAGCCCCTGAGGGCAGGGGGAGAGGATGGGTAGGCATTTTAAGATTCTTCTTTTGTTTTGCTTCATTTTTGTTTTAATTTGCCTGTCCCTGGAGATGAGTGAGATGGAAGAAAAACCGCTCACATCTGAGGAAAAGTATTTGCATCTGAGGAACAGATAGGGAGAAAGGACGGATGGACATTTCAGTCCCTGGAAATGAGTGAGATGGAAGAAAAAATGCTCACATCTGAGGAAAAACTATTCGCGTCTGAGGAACAGATAGGGAGAAAGGACGGATGGACATTTCAGGAGGATAGAAAGGCTATAATGATTTTTTGTTGTTCAATTTTTATTTCATTCTGTCTCAGTTTTGTTTGGTGTTACCTTGTTGGGTTGTATTATAGTAGAAATATGGGATCAGAAATTAGTAAAAAACAAACCAAAAGAGTGTTAAGTAAATTGTTAGAGGAAGGAGACATCCCAGTAAAATCAAGAGCAGTCAGGGCATACGTTGATACAATACAAAAATGTAGCCCATGACTTTTTAAGGAGGAGTTGTGAAATATATCACAATGGAACCATCATGGTGAAGATTTAAAAAGAATAGAAAAGAAAAGTCCAGGGACTCTGCCTGTTGGCACATTGCCATTGTGGACGTTCGTATCTTGTTTGCTTAGTCCAAAGCCTTCAGTTGAGACAATGGTAGAGGAAGGAGAAGACATATTGATTCAAGTAAAAGAGAAGGTCTCTCAAGTTAGTGAGACAGAGGAAAGGATTCAAGTAAAAGAGAAGGTCTCTTGAGCTAGTCAGACAGAGGAAAAGATTCAAGTAAAAGAGAAGGTCTCTTGAGCTAGTCAGACAGAGGAAGAAAGTTTAGAGCAGAAAAAGCCATCAGGGAAAAGTTACAACAGGAGACTGCTAATAACACCTTTCTATCACCAGAGGGCATAAGTGTCCAACCAACAGTGCCACCTCCATATGCTGTGAGGCTCCCACCCATGCAGTTGATAGTTGGGATCCTGAGACAGGATCTCAAATATTAACATGCCCTGTATTTGAGCATACAGGAGGGCAGCAAATTCAACATGCTTTAAATTTCAAAACAGTGAGGCAGCTAAAAGAGGCTGTAACAGCCTATGGTCCTCAAGCACCCTTCACTGTAAGCTTGGTAGAATCCATTAACAACTTGAATATGACGCCAGCAGATTGGGCTAATATGTGTAAAACTGTGCTAAATGGAGGTCAATACCTGTTATGGAAGGTTGCCAATGAGGAATTTTGCAAGGAGACGGCTAGGCAAAATGCAGCAGCTGGTTATCCTCAGAGAAATCTGGATATGTTGTTAGGAAAGGGACCTTATGTGGATCAGCAGCAACAAATTGCATATGATCCTGGCGTATACTCGCAAATTGCTACAGAGAGGGTTAGGGCATGGAAGACTTTACAAGGACATGGAGGTTTACCAGGTCAATTATCTAAGGTAATACAAGGACCTAATGAATCTTATGCCGAATTTGTAGATAGGCTTATTCAAACAGCTACCAGAGTTTTGGGAATACTGAACAAGCAATGCCATAAATAAAACAACTGGCTTATGAGCAAGCAAATCGTTGGTGCAGAGAATTCATTAGACCATGGAAACATGAAGATTTAAGCACATATATTAAATTATGTAGAGACATTAATGAACAAGAGCAAGTCATGGCAGCTGCAGTAAAACAGGCTTTAGATGCCAGAGACATTAATGAACAAGGGCAAGTCGTAGCAGCTACAGTAAACAGGCTTTAGATGCCAGGCCAAGAACATGCTACAATTGTGAACAAAGAGGACATTTTAAAAGGAATTGCCCCATAGGAGGAGGGTTTAACAAAACTAGGTATCAAATGAGTAAAATACTGGGTATTTGCCCACTATGCCGTAGAGGGAGACATTGGGCTAATGAATGCCGTTCTCAAACCACCATAGAGGGTACTCCATTATCAAAAAACAAACTTTATTTTTAGAACCACACATGCCAAAATAAAACAGCTCCTCAGGAAAAACCTTCAGAGCCCAACTGCCACCACCGGCTTCTCACAAGCCTCTCCACCTCCCCGACTCCTCCTGCTCTTGAGGCCGATTGGCTGGGTCGCATGGGTGGAGCCAAAATAGTCCCCCAATCAGCAGCTCCGTGGTCTGAAAGAGCAGGGAAACAGCCCAATGAGCATCATCACAGAGGAGCCAATCAGTTGGCAGCTAGAAGTTGCTGGGGCCACTGTGAGCCAATGATCAGCTGGCAGCTGGTAGTTTGCTGGCAGCTGGAAGTTTGCTAGGGCCCCTTCGGCTGTGGCTCTCAACAGATTAGTAGTCAGGATCAGGGTAGTTTTAAGGTTAAGTTTAAAACTCAAACTACAGCTAGGGTTACTGTAAGTGTTTGGTTTGAGGTTAGGATGGTGTTTAGAGCTTGGGTGAGTGTTAGGATATGAGTCAGAGTCAGGATTAATATTAAGGTTAAGGTTAGGACTCAAATTACTTATAGGCTTAGTTCTAGGTGTAGTACTAGGATTTGGATTAAGTTAAGGTTTAGTATTAGGGTTATTGCTTGATTTTGATTTACTGCTAGGGTCAGGGTTAGGGCTAGTTTTATGAGTAGTGTTAGGGTTATGGCTAGTGTTTATGTTAGGCTTAGGCTTAGGGTTAGTGTTAGATTTAGAGTTAGGGATAAATCCAGGGTTATGGCTAGGAATAAGGACAGGACAAGGTTTTTGGCTAGTGTTAGAGCTAGGGGTAGGGTTACAGTAATAGATAGGGTTAGAACTAGGGATAGGACTATTGTGAATGTTAGATTTTGTCTTAAGGCTAGGATTAGGGTTAGAGATAGGGTTAAATTAGGGCTAGAATTAGGGCTAGTGTTATTGTTCAGTTTAGGGTAAGCATTGGCATTATATTTAGTTTTAAATTTAGGGTGAGGGTTAGAATTAGGGTTAGGCCTATGGTTAGGATTAGGGTTATGATTAAGACTGGTTTTAGGGCTAGGATGAAGGCTAGGGTTTGTTTTAGGGTAGGTCTAGTATTAGGGCTAGGATTAATATCAGATCTAGGATTATGGTTAAAGATAGATTTAGGGTTAGGCTTATGGATACAGGTAGTGTAACGGTTATGTTTAGTTTTAGGTCAGGTTTAGAGCTAGAGGTATTACTAGGGTCAGGGCTTGGTTAGGATTTGGGATAGGCTATGGTTTAAATTTAGAGCTTGAATTTGCATTGAGATCTGAGTTAGGGTAATAATAGTGTGAAGTTTAGGGTTTAGGTTTGGTTTAGGGTATTGGATAGGGTTAGGATTAGTGATAGGTTTAGGTTGAGGCCTAGGGTTAGCAATAGTATTAGGGTTATAGTTATGGCAAAAGATAGTGTTAGAGCTAGGGTTAGGGCTAATGTTATGGTTATGATTAGGGCTAGGGTAGGGTTGTTGTTAGGATTAAAGCTTGGTTAGGGCTTCAATTAGAACTAGGTTTTGTGTTAAGTTACTGCTAGGGTTAGGGTTATGGCTAATATAAGTACCAGGATACATTTAAGGGTAAATTTAGGTTTAGAGTGAGGGTTAGGTCTAGTGTTAGGTTTATGTTTAGGATTAGGGTGATCTTTAGATTTAGGATTAGTTTTATGGACAGATTCAGGGTCAGGGTTAGTTTTTTGTTAAGCTTAAAACTCCAATTAGGGCTAAGTTTAGGTTTAGGCTTAGGTTGTTGTTTAGGTTAAAGATTAGTTTTAGGGCTATGTCTGGAATTTTTTTTAGGGCTAGGGCTAAAATTAGGGCTATTTTTACTATTAACATTAGGGTTAGGGCTAGTATTAGGTTTAGGTTTAGGCTTAGGGTTAAATTTAGATTTAGATTTACAGTTAGATCTAGTTTAGGGTTAGGTCCAAGGATAGGGCTAGTGTTAGGGCTAGGATTATTGTTCCAGTAAGGTATAGGGTTAGAACAAGGGATGGGGCAAAGTTGAGAGTTAGTCGTAGGTATAGGGTTAGGGCAAAGGTTAGGGATAGGCATAAACCAGGGGTAAGTTTAGGGCTAGGGTTAGGGCTAAGGTTAGGCACAGGGTTAGTGTCGGGGATAGGCCTATGGTTAGGGTTAGGGTTAGGATTAAGGCTAGGTTTAGGTCAAGGATAAGGTCTGGGGTTTCTGTTAGGTTTAGAGCTAGGATTACAGCTAGTGCTAATATCAGGCCTAGGGTTATGGTTGGGGATAGATTTAGAATGTTTTATGGCTAGGTCTAGTGTAATGGTTAGTTTAGGGTAAGGGTCAGGTTTAGAGCTAGGGGAATTATTAGGGTAAGGTTCAGGGTTAGAGTTTGGTTGAGGGTAGGGTTTAGTGTTAGGGCTCTAATTAGCTGTAGGGTCAAGGTTAGGGTAATGATAGGTTTTTGTTTAGGTTTCAGTTTAAGTTTAGGATAATTGATAAGGTTAGGGTTAGCAATAGGTCTAGAGTTAGCATTAGGGTAAGGGTTGTGGTTATGATAATGAATAGGGTTAGAGCTAAGTTTAGGGCTATGTTTATAGTTAGAAATAGGTCTTGAGTTAGGGTTAGTGTTACTGTTAGATCTAGTGTTAAGGTTATTTTTAGTGTAAGGGTTGGGTTTTGAGCTACATTTAGGGCTAAGGCAAGGGTTAGGTTTAGGGTTAGGTATAGGGAAAAGATTACAATATGGTTATGGTTAGGGTTAGGATTAGGGCTACGGTCATCATTAGGGGTAGTGTTTGGGTTAGGGTAATGGATATGATTAGATGTAGGTTTAGGTTTATGGTTAGAATTAGATTGAGGTTTATGCTTAGGGTTAGGGCTATGGTTATGGTTAGATTTATGATAAGGGTTTGGGTTTGAGCTAGGGTTAAGTCTATGGTGAGGGTGAGGTTTAGGGTTAGGTCTAGTATTAGTTTTCTGGTTAGGTTTAGGGTTAGGTTTAGGTGTAGTGTTATCAATAGGGTTAGGGTTATGTTTAGGTAATTGGTACCTTTAGAGCTAGGTTTAGTGCTAGACTTAAGGTTAAGAATAGGGCTAGGATTAAGGTTTGATTTAGGGATAGGTTTAGGTTTATATTTAGGGTAAGGTTTAGGTTTTGAGACAGGGCTAGGACTAAGATGAGGGCGAGGGTAGGGTTAGAGATGTGGTTTGTTTATGGTTACACCTAAGGCTAGGTTTAGGCCTAGGTTAAGATCTAGGTTTTGTGTTAGGTTTAGGCCTAGGGTTATGGCTATGGGTAATATAAGATCTAGTGTTATGATTTGCACTAGTTTTAGGGTTAGAGTTATGGCTAGGTCTTGTGTTAGGTTTAGATGTTGGTTAGGCTCAGGTTTAGAGATAGGTTTACTGTTAAATGTAAGGTCAGTGTTCAGGTTAGAGTTAGGGTTATAGTGAAAGCCAGAATTAGGACAAGGTTAGGTTTAGGAGTAGGGTTAGTTTTTGTTTTAGGTTAAGGGTTATTGTTTGGGCTAGGACTAAGATTTGTTTAGGTCTAGGGCTAGAGTTATTGGTACATTTACAATTTGGTTTAGGTTTAGGGCTAGTGTTAGTGTTAGGTTTTAGTATAAGGTTACTATAAGCCTTGTTTCAGGGTTCGGTTTAGGGTTAGGTTGATGTTTAGACCTATAATTAATGTTAGTGTCAGAATAAGTGTGAAGGTTAGAATTAGGTTTTGGCTTAGAATTAGATTTAGAATGAGTGCTTGGGTTAGGAATAGAAATAGGATTAGGCTAAGGATTAGGATTAGGACTAAGGTTAGCATTGTGGATAGTGTTTGGGTTAGTGTAATGGCTATGGTCAGGGCTAGAGTTATGGTTAGGTTTATGACTAGGGTTAGGATTACGGTTAAATCTAGTGTTAAGGCTCGGATTAGGGCTATGTTTGTGTTAGGGTTAAGGCTAGAGTTAGGGGTAAGGCCAATGTAAGAACTAGATTAATGATTAGGGTTAGTTTTAGGGATGGGATTTGGGCTGCTCTAGTGTTAGCATTAGATTTAAGGTTAGGTTGATATTTAGAGCTATGGTTAGTTTTAGGCCTAGGACTTGAATTAGAACTAGGGTAATGGCTAGTTGTAGGATTAGGGTTTGGTTTACATTAAGGTTTAGTGTTAGAGCAAAAGCTCGGTTTTATTTTTTTTTAGGGCTAGGACTAGGGTTAGGGCTAGTTTTAGGATTAGTAATGGTATTAGGGCTAGCAGTAGGGTGAGGTTTAGGATTAATTTTAAGGTTAGATTTAGAGTTATGGTTAGATCTAGGTTAGGGCTTTGGCTACGATGAGGGCTAAGGTTAGGGCAAAGGTAACGGATAGGGTTAGAAGCAGAAATAAGGCTAGGGTGAGGCTGAGTTGATCTTAGAACTAGGGTTAGGGGTAGTGTTAGGGTTAGGGCTAAATTAGGGCTAGGATTAGCGCTAGGGTTAGTGTTAGTGTTAGGTCTATGGTTAAGGCTAGGGATAGGGTTTGTGTAATTCTTAAGATTAGGGTTAGTTTTGGGGGATTTAAAGCTTATAGTTAAGGTCAGGTTTGGGTTGAGAGTTAAAATTAGGAATAAAGCCAGTGTGAGGGTTTGGATTAGGATTAAGGCTAGATTTGGATCTAGGATTTTGGCTAGGTTTTGTGTTAGGGTAAGAGCTAGAATTAGGGCTAGGACTAATGTCAGGTCTAGGGTTATGGTTAGGGTTAGGTTTATGGCTAGGTCTAGTTTAATGGTTAGTTTTATGGTAAGGGTCAGGTTTAGAGCTGGGTGTATTATTAGGTCAAAGTCCAGGTTAGGGTTTACATTAGGTTAAGTTTTAGGGTTAGGGCTCAAATTAGCATTAGGGTTAGGGTTAGAGTAATGAATAGGATTAGGTTTAGGGTTCAGGTTAGGTATAGAGTAATGTATAGGGATAGTTTTAGGGATAGTGTTAGGTTTAGGCCTAGGGTTAGCATTAGGGATAGGCTTATGTGTAGGGCAATGGATAGAGTTAGTGCTAATGTTAGGGAATGGAGGGTTAGGACTAGGGTTGGGGTTAAGCCTAGGGTTGGTTTTAGGGTTAGGTTTAGGTTAAGTGTTTATGGTTAGGGCTAGGGCAATGTTTAGTGTTAGAGTCAGGGATATGGTTAGAATTAGGTTTAGAGTAGGGCTAGGGTTAGCATTAGTTTTAGGGTTATATTTAAGGTAATAGATACAATTTGAGGTAGGTTTTGTGCTATGGTTACAGTTAGGATTAGGGCAAAATTCATGGTTATGGTTAGGTCTTAGGATTATACTTAGGATAAGAGTTAGAGTTTGAGCCCAGTTTTGGGCTAGGCAAGTGTGAGGGTTAGGGCTAAGGCTAAGGTTAGGTTTAGGCTTACAGCTAGTTTTAGTGCTACATTTAGGGCTAGGTTTTCAGGGGAGGTTTATGGCTAGTGTTAGGACTATGGGTAATGTAAAAACTAGGATTATGGTTATGGCTAATTTTAAGTTTGGGCTTATGGATAGGTCTAGTGTTAGATGTATGTTTTGGGATAAGATAAGGTTTGCTGCTAGGGTTTGTGATAGGGTAAGTGTCAGTGTTCAGGTTAGCTTTGGATTTATTGTTAAGAGCACAATTTTACTAGGGTTAGTTCTAGGGGTATTATTAGTCATTGTGTTAGACTAAAGTTTATTTTTAGTGCTAGAGCTACGTTTTTGTTTAGGGCTAGAGCTAGAGTTATGGCTATATTTAGGATTAAGTTTAAGTCTAGTGTTAATGTTATGGTTAGGTTTAAGTATAGGTTTACCCATAAGGCTAGTGTTAGTGTTTGGTTTAGTGTTAGGGTCAGGCTTAGAACTAGGGTTAGTTTTAGGGTCAGAATAATGGTCAGGGATAGGCTTAGGGTTTTGGTTAGGGTTAGAGATTGAATGAGGCCTAGGATTAGGACAAGTAATACAGTTAGGGTTTGGGGTATGCTAAGGATTAGGTTTAGAACTAGGGTAGCATTAGGGTGAGGGTTGGCATAGGGTAAGAAATAGGGTTAGATCTAGGATTAGGGTTAGGGTTAGTATTAGCATTAGTGTTAAAGCTAGGGTTAGAGTTCAGATTAAGGCTAGGTTTTGTGTTAGGTTTACAGTTATTGCTAATGTAAGACCTTGCATTACGATTGGGGCTAGTTTTAGGATTAGGGTTAGGGCTAGGTTTAAGTTTGGGTTAGGTTTAGAGTTAGGGTGATGTTTAGAGCTAAGGTTAGTTTTAGCATCAGAGTAAGGGTCATTATTAGTTGTCCAGTTAGGTTTAGGACTCAAATTAGGGCTAGAGTAAGGTCTAGGCGTAGTGTTAGGGTTTGTTTAGGTTAAGGTTTAGGATTACAACTGTAGCTCTCTTTTGCTTGAATGATATGGCTATGATGAGGGATAGTTTTAAAATTAGCATTAGGATTAGGGCTAGTGTTAGGGTGAGGTTTAGGTTTAAAGTGAGGTTTAGATTTAGAGTTAGGGTTAGATCTAGATTTAGGGCTACAGCTAAGTTTGAGGCTAGTGTTAGGGATAGGCTTTGGGTTATGTAAGGGATAACGTTAGAACTAGGGCTAGGGCAAGAGTTAGAGTTAGTCTTAGGGCTAGGGATATGATTAGGTGTAGAGTTAGGGCTAAATTAAGTCTAGGATTAGAGCTAGATTTAGTATTAGGGCTAGGCCTTTGCTTAGGGCTAGGGTAAGAATTAGGTTTAGGGTAGAGTATGATATTATAGCTAGGTTAAGGGCTAGGGTGAGGGTTCACTTTAGGGTTAGGCCTAGTGTTAGGGTTAGGGTTCAAATTAAGGCAAGTTCTAGGGCCAGTATTAGGGATTTTTTTAAGCATATTGGCTAATATTAGGGCTAGAGTCAGGTCTAGGGTTATGGTTAGGGATAGTTTCAGGGTTATGTTTATGGCTATGTATATTGTAAAGGTTAGGTTGAGGGTTAGGGTCACTTTGAGAGACAGGGGTATTTTTAGGGTCAGGGTAAACTTTAGGGTTTCTTTAGGTTAGGTTTAGGGTTAGGACTCAAATTAGGTTAGGATTAGGTTTAGGGTTAGGATAAGGGATCTGGTTAGGTTTAGGGTTCAGGTTAGGTTTAGGGTTATTAATAAGGTTAGGGTTATGGATAGAGTTAGGGTTACCTAGGATTAGTATTAAGGTTAAGGTTACATTTAATGTAATAGGATTAGAGCTAGATTTAAGGCTAGGGTTATGGTTAGGATTAAGGCTAGGGTTAGGATTTGGTTTAGAGTTAGGTTAGGGTTAGGGTTAAAGCTAGGCTTTATATTAGGTTAAGGTTTTAGGGTAGGGCTATGGCTATGGCTAATAATATAAGAACTAGGGTTATGATTAGGGCTAATTTTATGGTTAGGATTAGGGCTAGATCTAGTGTTAGGGTTAGGTTATGATTAGAGTGATGATTTGAAATAGGGTTAGTGTTAGGGTTAGAGCAAGGTCAGTGTTAGGGTTAGGATAACTCTCAAAATAAGGCTAGAGTTATGGGTAGGTGTAGGGTTAGGTTTTGTGTTAGGGTTAGGGCAAGAATTAGGGCTAGGTATAATGTTAGGTCTGAGGTTGCAGTCAGCTTAGTGTTAGGGTTAGGCCTAGGTCTCAGGTTTTTTTTTTTTTTTTTTTTTTTTTTTTTTTTTTTTTTTTTTTTTTTTTTTTTTTAGAGCTACAGCTAGGTTTAAAACTAGTTTTACTATTAGCGATAGTGTTAGGGCTTGTAGTAGGGTGAGGTTCAGGCTTAGGGTTAGTGTTATATTTAGAGTTATGATTAGATCTAGGATTAGGACTTGGGCTAGGTTTAGGTTAGGGCTAGTTTTAGGTTAATAGTAACAGATAGAGTTAATACTAGAAACATGTCTAGATCAAGATTTAGGGTTAGACTTAGGGGTCGGGTTGGAGTTAGGTTTACGAATAGCACTAAATTTGGGCATGGATTAGAGCTAGGGCTAGGTCTAATATCAGGTCTGAGGTTACATTTATGTTAGTTTTAGGGTTAGGGCTAGGGTTCAGTTTTGTTTTAGAGCTACAGCCAGGTTTATATCTAGATTTAGGATTAGTGATATTGTTAGGGCTATTGGTAGGGTGAGGTTCAGCCTTAGGTTTAGGGTTATATTTAGAGTTATGGTTAGATCTAGGGTTAGGACTTGGGCTAGGTTTGGGGAATAGTTTAGGGCTAGTGTTAGTGTTATGGTAACAGATATAGTTAGTACTAGAAATAGGTCTAGGGAAAGAGTTAGATTTAGTCATATGGGTAGGGTTAGAGTTAGGGTTACAATTAGCACTAAATTAGGGCTAGGATTTGTGCTAGGTTTAGTGTTTGTGTTAGGGTTAGGGTTAGCTTTAGTATTAGTGTTGGATTGGGTTAGAGTTAGGGGAAGGGATGTGGTTATACCTAGTTTCGGAATAAGGATGAGGGTTGAGATTAGGGATTGGGCTAGGGTTAGGGTTCAGGATAGGACTAAGGCTAGGTTTATGGATAGGATGAGGGCTTGAGTTTGTGTTAGGTTTAGGGTGAGAATTAGGACTATGGCTAATGTCAGTTAGGGTTAAGATTAGGGATAGTGTTAAGGTTAGGTTTATGGATAGGTTTATTGTAAGTGTTAGGTTTCGGGAAAGAGTCTGGTTTAAAGCTAGGTGTATTTTTAGGTTAAGTGTCTTGCTTAGGGTTTTGTTTAGGTTATGGTTTAGGTTTAGGTCTTGATTTAGCATTAGGGTTAGAGATTTGGTTAGAGTAATTAATAAGGTTAGGTTTAGTGTTCAGGTAAGTTTTGGGAAATGGATTGGGTTAGTGTTAAAATAGGTTTAGAGTTAGGCCTAGGTTAGCATTTGGATTAGGCTTATGTTTAGGGTAATGGATAGGTTTAGGGCTAAGTTTATGGTTTAGATTTGAGCTAGGGTTAGGGTTAGGGTTAAGCCTAGGGTTAGTGTTAGGGTTAGGTTTAGGGTAAGTGTTATGTTTTGAACTATGTTTAGGGCTAGGGTAATGGTTAGGTTTAGTGTGATGTCTAGGTTTAGGGTTAGAGTTAAGTTTTGAGCTAGGTTTAGCATTAGATTTAGGGTTATGTTTAGGATAATGTATAGAGTTAGAACTAGGGTTTGGCCTTGGTTATGGTTAGGATAAGGACTAGGGTTAGGATTAGGATTAGGTCTAGATTTATATTTGGGTAAGGGTTAGTGTATGAGCTAGGGTTAGGGTTAAGGCACAGGTTAGCGTTAGCGTTAGGTCTATGGTTAGGGTTAGGGTTACACTTAGATCTAGGTTTTGTGTGAGGTTTAGGGCTAACATTAGGGCTATATGTAATGTAAGACCTAGAGTTAGGGTTATGGCTACGTCTAGTGTTAGGTTTATGGCTAGATTTTGGGCTAGCATAAAATTTAGAGCTAGGATTTGTGTTACAGGAATGGACAGTGTTCGGGTTAGGGTTATGGCCAGAATTAGGACTAGGTTTAGTTCTAGAGGTAGAGGTACTGTTTGGGTTAGGTTAAGGGTTACTGTGAGTGCTAAGGCTAGGTTTTTGTTTAGGTCTATATCTAAAGTTTAGGCTAGATTTTGAATTAGGTTTAGATCAAGGGATAATGGTAGGGTTAGGTTTACATATAAGGTTACCAGTAGGGCTAGTGTTAGGTTTTGGTTTAGGGTTAGGGTCAGGTTTTAAACCTCAGGTTTGTGTTATGGTCAGAATAATGGTCAGGGTTAGTTTTAAGGTTTTTGATAGGTTTAGAGCTAGAATGAGATCTAGGGTTAGGACTATTAATAGGGTTAATATTTGTTTAGCCTAAGAATTAAGAATAGGTCTAGGATTACCAATAGGGTTAGGGTTTTGCTTAGGATAAGAGATAGGATTAAACATAGGTTTAGGCCTAGGGTTAGGAGTAGGGTTAGGGTTAAAGATAGGTTTAGTGCTCAGATTAGGTCTAGTTTTTGTGTGAGATTTCAGGCTAGGTTTTGGGCAATGACAAATATAAGAACTAGGATTACATTTAGGGTTAGTTTTAGGGTTAGGTTAGGGGTAGGTCAGTGTTAGGATTCGGTTTAAAGTTAGTTTGATATTTACAGCTAGATATAGAGTTAGGGTATGAGTCAGGTCAGGGTTAGTTTTCCGGTTAGGTTAAGGATTTGAATTTGGGGTAGGGTTACTCTTAGGGTTTGGTGTATATTTAGGGTGCTTTTTTGAGTTAGGATGGGTGTTAGGATGTGAGTCAGGTTCAGGGTTATTTTTAAGGTTAGGATTAGGACTTGAATTAGGGCTAGGATTAGTTCTAGGTGTAGTGCTAGTGTTTAAGTTAATGTTTAGTGTTAGGCCTGTTGCTCAGTTTTGTTTTAATGCTATGGTTAGGGTTAGGGCTAGTTTTACGATTAGTTTAGGGTTAGTGCTAGGGTTATGGTTTGGGTTAGGATTAAGGCTGGGTTTAACACTAGGATTAGGGATAGGTTTTTTGTTAGGTTTAGGGCAAGAAATATGGTTATGGCTAATGTGAGATCTAGGTTTACAGTTAGGGAGAGTCTTAGGGTTAGGTTTGTGGCTACGTCAAATTTAAGTGCTATATTCAGGGAAAGGGTCAGATTTACAGCTATGTGTATTATTAGGGCTTGGTCAGGCTTTGGGTTTGGGTTAGGATAAGGTTTAGGGTTAGGTCTCAAATTAACATTAAGGTTAGAGTTAGGGTTAGCATAATGGATAGGGTTAGAATTAGGGTTCAGGTTAGGTTTAGAGTAATAGATATGGTTTTGGTTTGTGATAGGTTTAGAATTAAGCCTATAGTTAGCATTAGTGTTATGGTATCATTAAGGTAATTTATAGGGTTAGACCTAGGGTTATAGCTATGGTTATGGTTAGGATTCGGGCTAGAGTTAGGGTTAGGGTCAGGGTTATGGCAAGGGCTAGAGTTAGTATTATGTTTCAGAAATGGTTTAGGGTTTGAGCTAGTGTTAGTGCTAGGGTAAGGTTAGTGCTAGTGTTATGGTCATGGTTAGTGTTAGGGTTAGGGCTGGGTTAGGGTTAGGATAATAGATTTAGATGTCAGGTTAGAGTTACGGATAAGTTTTGGTTAGAGTTAGGGTTAGGTTTAGGGTTAGGGTTAGGATTTGAGCTAGCTAACTTAGGTTAGGATTAGGGTTAGGTTTGCTTTTAGTTCTATGATAATGTTTATGTTTATCTTTTAGTCTAGTGTTATCATTAGGGTTAAGTTTAGGGTTAGGGTAATGTGTAGGATTCAAGCTAGGGTTATGTCTAGGGTTCAGGTTAGGATTAGGGCTAGGTTTATGTTAGGGTTAGGCCTTTGGTTAGAGTTAGGTTTGGCTGAAGTTTAAGGGTTAGGGATTGAGGTAGGTTTAGGGCTGGAGTGAGGGTTAGGGTTACAGTCAGGGCTAGGGTAGGGTTAGGATTAGTGTTAGGGCTAGGGTTAACATTATGTTTAGTGTTATGATTAAGGTAGTGGATAGAGTTAGAGCTGGGGTTTCTGCTATGGTTAAGGTTAGGTTTAATTCTAGGGTTAGTGATGTTTTGGGTTTGGTCTAGGGTTATGTTCACAGTAAGGTTAAGGGTTTGAGCTAGGGTTAGAGCTAGGACAAGGGTTAGGGTTAGGTTAATGGCTAGGTTTAGAGTTAGTTATGCTTAGGGTAAAGGTTAGGGCTACAATAAGGGCTAGGTTTTATGTGAGGTTTAGTGCTAGTGTTAAGTGTGTTAGTAATTTAAGAGCTAGAGTTATGATTATGGGTAGATTTAGGGATTTTAGTGTTAGCGTTAGTTTTTGGGTTAGGAAAAGCTTTAGAGCTAGGGTTTTTGTTAGGGTAAGTGTCAGGGTTCAGGTTAGGATTAGATTAATGGTTAGGTCCAGAATGTGGACTAGGGTTAGGTTTAGGGATAGAGTTAGTGTTTGAGTTAGGTTAAGGGTTATTGTTAGAGCTAGGGCTAGGTTCTTGTTTAGGGTTAGGGCTAGAGTTATCACTAGATGAAGGATTAAGTGTAGATCTAGGTCTAGTGTTAAGGTTAGGTACAGGCATATGGTTACATGTAGCACCAATGTTAGGGGTTGTTTTAGGGTTAGGGTCAGGTTTAGACCTATGGTTAGTATTAGGGTCAGAATAAGGGTCAGGGTTAGATTTAGGGTTTTGGATAGGGATAGAGCTAGATTGAGAACTAGTGTTAGGACTAGTAATAGAATTAGGGTTTGGGTTAGACTAAGGATTAGGTTAAAACTAGGAAGCCTTGGGGTTAGAGTTTGGCTTAGGGCAAGGGACAAGTTAGTGCTAGGGTTAGGGCTAGGGTTAGGGCTAGGCTTAGGGTTAGGGTTAGGGTTAGGTGTAGGTTAGAATTAAAGCTAGTGTTAGGGGTCAGATTAGTGCTAGGTTTTGTGTTAGCTTTAGGTCTATGGCTATTGTAAGAACTAGGGTTACAATTGTGGCTAGTTTTAGGGTTATTGTAACGTCTAAGTCTAGTATTAGGTTAGCTTTAGGATTAGGGTAATGTTTAGGATAATGGGTAGGTTAGGGTTAGGAAATGTGTTAGGGTTAGGCTGAGGGTTAGCATTAGGGTTAGGGTTTGGGTTAGGATTTTGGATAGGGTTAGAGCTAGGTTTAGGGCTAGGGGTTTGGTTAGGATTAGGATAAGTGTAAGGATTAAAGTTAGGGTTAGTTTTAGGGTAAGGTTAGAGCTACATTTAGGTTTGGAGATAGGGTTAAAGCTAGGGTTTGGGCTCAGATTAGGGCTAGCTTTTGGGTTTTGTTCAGTCTACTGTTAGTGATATGGCTAATGGAAGAATTAGGATTATGATTAGGGCTAATTTTAGGGTTAAAGTTAGGGCTAAGTCTAGTTTTACTATTAGGTATAAGTTTATGGAGATGTTTTGAGCTAGGGTTAGTATTAGGTTCAGAGTCAGGTTCGGGGTTAGTTTTAGGTTAGGGATAGGACTTGAATTAGGGGTAGGCTTAGGGCTAGATGTAGGGTTAGGATTTTGTTTAAGTTAAAGATTAGGGTTAGTGCTATAGCTTGGTTATGTTTTAGGGCTAAGTCTAAGGTTATGGTAAGGGATAGGGTTAGAATTAGAAATAGGGCTAGGTGAGAATTAGATTTAGTCTTAAGGCTAGGATTAGCATTAGGCTTAGGGCTAAACTAGGCCTAGGAATAGGTCTAGGATTAGTATTAGGGTTAGGCCTAATGTTAGGGCTATGTTTATGGTTAGGTTTAGGGTCATGTTTAGGGGAAGAGACGGGGTTATAGCTAGGTTTAGGGCTAGGACGATGATTAGAATTATGTTTAGGGTTAGGGTTAGGTTTGGGTTAGAATTAAGGCCTGATTTAGTATTAGGATGAGGGCTAGGGTTTTTGTTAGGTTTAGAGAAAATTTTAGGGATAGAAATAATGTCAGGTTTAGGGATATGGCTAGGGGTAGTTATAGGGTTAGTTTCATGGCTAGGTCTTGTATAAAGGTTAGGTTTAGGGTGAGGATCAAGTTTAGAATTAGGTGTTTTTTAAGATCATCTTCAGGTTTCAGTTATGAGTTAGGTTAATTTTTAGGGCTAGGGCTCAAATTAGGGTTAGGGTTAGTGTTAGGTTTAGGATAATGGATAGGTTTAGGTTTAAGATTCAGGTTAAGATTAGGATAATGGGTATGGTTAGGTTTAGTTATAGGGTTAGGGTTTGACATAGGGTTAACATTTGTGTTATGGCTATTGTTAGGGTAATGGATAGCATTAGAGCTAGGTTTAGGGCTAGCATTTTGGTTAGGATTAGGGCTAGGATTAGGGTTAGGGCTAGGGCTAGGTTTAGTGTTTGGGTTAGTTTTATGATATAGGTTAGGTTTTGAACTAGAGTTAGTGCTAGGGTGAGAGTTAGGTTTAGTTTTATGTCTAGGATTAGATTTACAGTTAAGGTTAGGATTAGAGTTAGGGTTAGGGCTAAGGTTACTTTTAGAGTTAGGTTAATGGATAGGATTAGATGTCAGGTTAGGTTTACTGGTAGTTTTAGGTTTAGGGTTAGTGTTAGGGTTTGGGCTATGGTTAGGGGTAGAGTATAGTTTAGGATTTGATCTAAGATTAGGGCTATGATGAGGATTAGGTTTAGGTTTAGGTCTAGGGTGAGGTTTACAGTTAGAATTACAGCTAGGTTTATCATTAGGTTTTGGGTTAAGTTTATTGTAATGAATAATTATAGATATAGTATTAGGGCTAGTATTAATATTATGATAAGGGCTAGGTTAGGGTTAGGTTTAGGGTTATAGATAGAGTAATGTTTAGGGTTCGGGTTAGGGTTTTAGCTAGGTTTAGGTCTAATTTGAGGGTTAAGATTAGTGTTAGGTATACGATTAGGTTTAAGGTTATACTTAGGGCTAAGTTTAGGCCTAGTATTAGGGCTAGATTTTCTGTTAGGTTTAGAACCAGTGTTAGCACTATGGGTATATAAGAACTAGGGTTATGGTTAGGGTTATGGCTAGGTGTACTGTTAGGTTTATGTTTTGTTTAGGGTCAGTTTTAAAGCTGAGTTAATTTTAGTGTAAGGGTCTGTATTTGGATTAGGTTTAGGGTTAGGAATAGAGTCTAAATTGCAATTGGTTAGGTCTAGATGTAGGGCCAATGTTTGGGTTATGTTAAGGGTTATCATGAGGGCTAGAGCTAGGTTTTTGTTTTGGTCTTGGGTGAGAGATATGGCTAGATTTAGTATTAGGTTTATGTCTATGTCTAGTGTTAGTGTTAGGTTTAGGTATGGTTTACGGGTAGGGCTAATGTTAGGGTTTGGTTTATGGTTAGGTTGAGGGTTAGGGTTAGTGTTTGGGTTATGGTTATAACTAGAATGATGGCTAGGGTTAGGATTAGTAATAAAGTTAGGATTTGTGTTAGGCAAAGGATTAGAGTTAGGACTAGGGTTACCATGAAGTTTACAGTTTGGCTTAGGGTAAGGGATAGGATTAGTGCTAGGTTTAGGGTTAGGGTTAGGAATAGTGTTAGGGATAGGTTTAGGTATAGGTTTATTGCTAGTGCTTGTGTTAGGGTTCAGTTTAAGGTTAGGGTCAGCTTTAGATCTACGGTTACCATTAGGGTCAGTATAAGTGTCAGGTTTGGGTTATGGTTAGAGCTAGAATGAGGGGTAACGTTAGGACTACTAATAGGATTAGGGTTTGGGTTAAAGTAAGGAATAGGGTTAAGACTAATGTTAGCATTAGGGTTATGGTTAACTTAGGGTAAGGGATAGAGTTAGGGCTATGATTAGGGTTAGGGTTAGGACTAGTGTTAGACTTAGTGTAAGGTTTAAAGCTAAAGTTATGTCTCAGTTTAGAGCTAGGTTTAGTTAAAGTTAGAACTAGGTTTAAAGTTATAGCCAATGTTCAGACTAGGGTTATGATTTGGAATTGTTATAGGATTAGGGTTAGGACTAGATCTAATATTAAACAAACTGTAAAACTGACCCTATACATAATCCTAAATTTAACACTTGGCATAGCCCTAACTCTAACTCAAACTCTAACCCTAACCATAAACTTAAACATAACCATAGCCCTAATCCTAACACTAAACCAAAATCTAACACTAAACCTAACCCTATATCTAACCCTATCCATTACCCTAACCCTAAACCTAACCTTAATGATAACCTTAGCCTTAACCCTCACCCTAACACTAAATCTATCATAATCCTATCCCTAGACCTATCCCTAAAGCTAACCCTCTCCCTAGCCATAACCCTAGCTCAAATCCAAACCCTCACACTAACCATAACCCTAAACCTAAACGTAGATCTAAACATAACCCTAACCATAACTCAAGATATATTCCTAACCTTAAACCTGGTTCTAAACTAATCTCTAATCTGACCCACTACTATAACCATAAACCTTACACTAATGCTCACCCTAAGCCTAACCCTAACCCTATTGCTAATGCTAACACTATCAATTACCCAAAACCTAACTTTAACCCTTAACTAAACCCTATCATTACCCTAACTCTAACCCTAATGCTAATTCAAGCCCTCAACCTAAATCCTAACTTAACCTTTACCCTAAACTTAAAATTTCCCCTAGCTATAAAACAGACCTTTACTGTAAGACTAACCCTTTCACTAGATTTAGACCTAAACCTAACCCTAAAATTATCCTTAACCATAGCCCTAGAACTGATATTAGCCCTAGACCTAATACTAGACCTAAACCTAAAAAATAACACTAGCCCTTATCCTAGGCCTAAACCTAGCCTTAATCATAAACCTAACTCTATGCCTAGCCCATTCCCTACTCTAACCCTAACCCTACCTCTAAACTTAGCTATAACATCACCTCTTATCCTAAACATAAACCTAACCATAACCCTATTGCTAGGCCAAAACTGAACACTAACTCTTGCCCTAATTTTGGCCTTAACTTAACCCTTTTCCAAACCCTAACCCTAAATCTAGCCCTAAGACAAACTCTAACTATCACACTAGCCCTATGCATAGTTCTAACCCTATCTGTTACCGTAACTTTAAACCTAGCTCTAACCATATCCCTAACCCTTGCCCTATCTTTAGTCCTAGCCTAATGCTAGATCTAAGCCTAACTCTAAATATAACCCTAACCATAAGCCTAAGCCTTACACTAACAGTAGACCTAACCCTAATACTCATCATAAAACTAGTGCTAACCCTAACCCTGTAACTAAAACAAAACTGAGCAATAGACCTAACCCTAAACCTTAACTTAAAACAAACCCTAAATTACACATAGAATGAATCCTAGTTCTAATTCGAGTCCAAATCCTAACATTAAAAAAGTACCCTGACCCTGACTTATAATCTAACACTCACCCTAGCTCTAAAACACCACTCTAACCTTAAACCAAACCCTAAGAGTAAACATAGCCCCAATTTGAGTCCTAACCCTAACCCTAAAACTAACCCTGACCCTGAATTCTATCCTAACAATAACCTTAGTTCTAAATTTATCTTAAACTTAAACCTGACCATAAATACTAATCTTAAACACTAACCTTAAATCTAAGTAAATTGTATTCCTGATTCTTACATTCTTAGTTGCCCTAAACCTAGAACTAATGCTAATATAAAAACTAGCCATAAACTGAGCCCTACACTAGCTTTAATAGTAACCGTAATTCTAACCCTACCCTAACACTAGCTATAACTCTATCCCTAAACCTAAGTAAAACCCTAACCTTAATGGTAACACTAGACCTATTCCTAAACCTTAGGTTAATCAAAATACTAACCCTATTAATAGTCCTAACCATTGCCCTCATTCTAGCTCTAACGTATCCCAAACCCTAACCCTAAAATTGAACTTTATTCTGACATAACACTAACCCTAGGTATAAACCTGATTCTAACCCTAGACAAAACCTTAACACTAGCCCTACTATTAATCTTATACTGAACCTGACTCTACCACTAGTCCTAGACATAAACCTAATCCTAAATCTAGAATTAACTCTAGCCCTAGACCTAAACATAAACCTAGCCCTAGCCCTAACAATAACCCTTAACCTAATAAAAAGTCTAACCCTACTGCTAGACATAAACCTAATCCTAATTCTGTCTTTTACCTTAACCCTAACACTAACCTGAACACAGACCCTGCATTTAACACTAAGCTAACTCTAAACCTGACCCATACCAAAAACTAAACCTAACACTAGACCTAGACATAACCTAAACCTACAACTAGCCCTAATCATAATCCTAACTCTTACATTACCCATAGCCCTAACCCTACATTTTAACCCAACATGAACCTAGAGATAATCCTAGGCCTAAATCTAGCCCTAAGCATAACCCTAACCCTAACCCTATCCCCAATTTTAACCATAACTCTAGCCTTAGTTCTAAACCTCAATTCCTAACCCTTACCCTAAATATAAACTGAGACTTATCCCTAACTCTAACCCTAACCCTATCCGTAACCATATACTTCACCCTATCCCTAAACCTAGCTCTGAACATACACATTATCCTAACACTTACCTTAACCCTAACTGGAAAACTAACCCTAGATCTAACCCTAAACCTAACACTTGCCATAGCCCTAACCCTAGCTCAAATCCTAAACTGTACCAGAAACCTAAACCTAACCATGCCTTAACCTTAACCCTAAAACTAAATCTAACCCTAAAAGTAATTCTAAACTTACATCTAACCATATCCATTACTCTAAAGCTTATCCTAACTCTAAAAATAAACCTAGCCCAAACCCTAATCCAAATCCTAAACTTAACATAATCCTATCCAAAGACCTAATGCTGAACCTAACCTCAACTTAGCCCTAGCCCTAACTCTAGCTCAAACCCTAACACTTACACTAAACAAACCCTAGCCGAAACCCTAACCCTAACCCTAGCCCTAAGACAAACTCTAACTCTTACACTAGCCCTATTCCTAGTTCTAACCCAATCTCTGACAATAACCTAACCCTAGTTTTAACCCTTGCCCTATCATATCCTTAGTCCTAACCTAACCTAGATCTAAGCCTAACTCTAAATGTAACCCTAATCATACCCTAAGCCTAACACTGACACTAGACCTAACTATAATTCTAATCATAAAACTAGTGTTAACCCTATCCCTGGTATAAAACAAAACCGAAAAATACACTAACCCTAAACCTTAACTTAAATTAAACTCGCAATTACATCTAGAAATAATCCTAGCTCTATTTCGAGTCCTAACCCTAACCTTAAAACTAACCCTGATCCTGACTTATACCCTAATACTCACCCTAACTCTAAAACACCACTCTAAACTTAAACCAAACCCTAACAGTAAACTTAGCCCTAATTTGAGTCCTAACCCTAACCCAAAACTAACCCTGTCCCTCAATCTTATCCTAACAATAACCCTAGCTCTAAATTAATCCTGACCTTAAACCTAACCCTAACACTAGAACTACCCCTAACACTAACTCTAAGCTAACCTTTGTTGTAAACCTGATTCTTACATTACTAGTTGCCCTATTCCTAGCCCTAACACTAACACAAAATCTAGCCCTTATCAGAGCCCTAAACCTAGATTTAACACTAACCCTACCCCTAACCCTACCTCTAACCCTACATCTAACACTAGCTCTAACTCTACTCCTACACCTAATTAAAACCCCAACCCTAATGGTAATTCTAGAACTATCCATAATCTTTAAGATAATCAAAATCCTAACCCTATTAATAGTTCTAAATCTAGTTCTCATTCTAGCTCTAACCTATCCCAAACCCTAACCTTAACCCTGACCCTTATTCTGACCATAACACTAACCCTAGGTCTAAACCTGACCCTAACCCAAGACCAAACCCTAACACTAGCCCTACCAGTAATCTTATACTAAACCAGACTCTACCACTAGCCCTAGACATAAACCTAATCCTAAATCTAGAATTAACTCTAGCCCTAGACCTAAACCAAAACCTAGACCTAGCCCTAACAATAACCCTTAATATAATTCAAAGTCTAACCCTACTGCTAGATATAAACCTAGTCCTAATTCTGGCTTTAACTTTAACTCTAACACTAACCTGAACATGGACACTGCTTTTAACACTAAGCTATCTCTAAACCTGACCCTAACTGAAAATCTAAACCTAACACTAGACCTAGCCAGGAACCTAACCCGACAACTAGCCCTAATAATAATCCTAGCTCTTACATTACTCATAGCCTTAACCCTAGACCTTAACATAACACAAAATGTAGAGTAAATCCTAGGCCTAAACTTAGCACTACCCAAAACCCTAACTGTAGCCTTAGCCCTAAATTTACTCAATGCCTAACTCTTGCCCTAAATATCAACTTAGACTTATCCCTAACTCTAACCCTAACCCTTTCCCAACCCTAAACATAACCCTATTCCTAAACCTAGCTCTGAACATACACATTACCCTAACCCTAACCCTAACCCTATTGATAACTCTAGCCATAACCCTAACCCTAAACCTTACCCTAACTGGAAAACTAACCCTTGACCTAACACTAAACCTAACACTTGCCATAGCCCTAAATCTAGCTCAAACCCTAATCTGTACCAGAAACCTAAACCTAAGCGTGCCCTGACCTTAACCCTAAAACAAAATCTAACCCTAGACCTAAACCTAAACTTACATCTAACCATATACATTACCCTAACCCTTATACTAACCCTAATGATAAAGGTAGCCCTAACCCTAACCCAAACCCTAAACCTACTGTAATCCTATCCCTAGACCTAATGCTGAACCTAACCCAAAACTTAGTCCTTGCCCTAATTATAGTTCAAATCCTAATCCGTAACATAAACAAACCCTATCCCAAATCCACTATAGCCCTGGTTCTTATATTAGTCGTAGCCTTAATACTAGCCCTAACCTAACCCCAAACCTAGCACTAATCTGAGCACTACACCTGTTTTAACGCTAACCCTAAATAGAGCCCTAACCATTACCCTAAACTTAACCCTAACACTAAAATTTTCCCTAAGCCTAAACCTAAATCTAGCCTTAATCCTAACCATAATCCTAGCCCTAACCCTAGTTCTAACCCTATTCATTACCCTAACCATAACCCTACCCCTAATGCTAATTTTAGGAAAACTCTAAACCTATCACTAACCCTAATTTTATCCATAACTCTAAACCTAACCTGAAACCTAAACCTAACCATAAACCTTACCCTAATATTAATACTAACCCTAACGCTAATGAAAGCCCTGATCCTAAACTTAAACCTAACTCAAACCTTAATCATGACAGTGACCCTAAAAATTACCCTTTCTCTAAACCTTACTCTAACCCTCAACCTAAACATAACACTAGAACTAGCCATAAACCTAATACTAAAACTAACCCTAACCATTAACATAGAACTGACATTAGCCCTAGCACTAATTCTAACCCAAAACCTAACACAAAACCTAAACCTAATCCTAGCTCTAAGCCTAGCCCTAATCCTAGCCCTAAACCTAGCCTTCATACTAACCCTAACCCTAACCCTAGCCCTAACCCTATTTTGTATTTTGCCCTAAACCTACGTATAATATCATACCTTACACTAATCCTAACCATAACCCTAGCCCTAAACGTAGGCGTAGCCCTAAGACTAACCCTCACGCTAATCCTAGCACAATTTTGGTTTTAAACCTAACCCTAACTGTAACCCTAACCCTAACTCTCACCCAAGAACTAACCCTAGTTCTAAATCTATCCCTTACCATAACACAAATCCTAGACCTAAACCTAGCCCCAAACCCATTCCTACTTTTGCCCTAGCCTTAAACCTAGACCTAATCTGAACCCTCAATCAAACCCTAATCCTAAGTCTAAACCTCACCCTAACCCTAGCCCTAACCCTAATGCTAATTGGAAAACTAGCCCTAACCCTAGCCCTAACACTCAAAGAAAACCGAGTCCTAGGCTTAAAGCTAATTCTTGACTTAAACTAAAACCTAAGTTTATACCTAGCCCTAATCCTAGCCCTAATTTGAGTCCTAACCCAAACTCTAGAACTTACTCTGACCCTGAATCAGACCCTAACAATAACCCAAGCTCTAAACATCACACTAACACTAAACTTAAACCAAACATTAGACCTAGCCCTAACCCTAAAACTAAAATTGGCCCTAATCATAACACCAGTTCTTACAATAGCCATAGCCCTGGGTTAACAGAAAAGCTAGATCTAAAAGCGAGTTTAAAACCTAGCTTTAAACCTAACCCTAAACAAAACCTAGACCTATACCTAACCCTAACACTAGCCATTACCCTATCTCTAACCCTATCCCTTACCCAAAGCTAAACCCTCACCCTAATTCTACCCTAGTCTTAACCCTAATCCTTAGCCTACCTGAAACCATAACAATATTATTAGTCCTAACCCTAGCCCTCATTCTAGATCTAAACCTAACCGAAATCCTAACCATAACCCTGACCCTTATTCTGACTGTAACTCTAACCCTAGAATAAATTCTGACCCTAACCCTAAACTGAACCCTAACACTAGCCCTATGGTTAACCCTATACCTAAACCTAACTGTAAAACTCAAACTAGACAAAAACCTAATCCTAAATCTAGCCATAACTCTAGCTCTAGACATAAACAAAAACCTAGCCTTTAACCTCACAATAATCCTAACCTAACTCGAACACTACCTCTATCTGTAGACCTAAACCTAGTCCTAATCCTGGCCATAATCCTAACCCAAACACTGTCTCTTCCTGTAACACAAATCCTAGCTCTAAACTTTATGCTAACCCAAAATCTAGTTATAACCCTAACACTAGACATAGCCATAACCATAACTCTAGGTCTTACATTACATATAGCCCTAATGTTAGCCCTAAACCTCACACAAAACCTAGCTCTAAGCATAACCCTAATGCTAATCATAGACCTAACCCTAACGTGTAAGCTATGCCTTAACCATAACCCTAGCTCAAACAATAACCCTTACCCAAATATAAACCTGGACCTAACCCTAACACTAACCCTAGTCCTAATCCTAAACATAACCAAGGCCAAACACTAGTTCTAACTCTATACATTACCCTAAACATAACCCTAAACCTAATGCTAATCCTGCCTCTATACTTAACCCTAACCCTAAACCTAGATGTCACACTAAACCTAATCATTACCCTAGCCCTAAACATAGCACAAAATATAACACTTACCCTAAACCTAACCCTAACACTAACCCTAGGCTTAACCCTTAACCTAACCCTAACCCTAGCTCTAATCCTAACCATAACCTTAGCCTTAAACCTATCCATTACCCTAAACATAAGCCTAATCCAAATGCTAACCCTAGTTCTAACTCTAAACCTATCTCTAACACTAACCTTATCTATTTCCTAAAATTAACCTGAACACTAAACCTAACCTTATTAATTACTCTAACCCAATCCCTAACCCTAATGGTAAATCAAGACCTAAACCTAAACCATAACCTAAACAAAACCCTAAGCAAGACACTTACCCTAACAATACACCTAGCTTTAAACAGGACTCTTTCCCGAAACCTAACCCTTACAATAAACCTAGCCATAAACCTAACGTTAACACGATCCCTAAGCTTAACCCTAACTGACATTAGCCATAGACCTAGTTCTCGCCCTAAACCTAACACAAACCCAAGCCCTCAACCTAGTCCTAAACCTAGCCTTAATCCTAACCTGAACCCTAACCCTAATCCAGTCTCTAATTTCAAACTTCGCCCTAGTTCTGAACCTAGGTATAACCACATCCCTTCCCCTAATCCTAACCCAAATTCTAATCAAACACTAGCAGTAATGCTAACCCTAACCCTAACACTGACTCTAACCATAGCTCTAATCCTAGCCCTAATTTAGTGCTAATCATAACCCTAACTCTAACACTACCCCTAAGACTAACTCTAACTCTTGCCCTAGACCTATTTCTACTACTACTGTATCTGGTACCATAACCCTAACACTAGCCCTTACCTAACCCCTAAACCTACTCCAAGTCCTAAACCTAGATCTAACCATAACTCTAAATATAACCCTAAACCTAAGGCTGAACCTCACCCTACCACTAGCCCTAACGGTATCACTAATTCTAAATCTAGATATAAACCTAGCTGTAGCTCTAAAGCAAAACTGAGCCCTAGCCCTAACCCTAACACTAACCTAAATGTAACCTCTTACTTGACATTAGACCTAGGCTTAGCTCTAATCCTAGCCCTAATTTAGTGCTAATCATAAACCTAACTTTATCCCTACCCTTAAGATTAACTCTAACTCTTGCCCTAGACCTATTTCTAGTACTAACTCTATCTGTTACCATAACACTAACACTAGCCCTAACCTAATCCTTAAACATACCCCAAGTCCTAACCCTAGATCTAACCATAAGTCTAAATGTAACTCTAAACCTAAGCCTGAACCTTACCCTACCACTAGCTCTAACACTATTGCTAATCCTAAAACTCGTTCTAAACCTTGCTGTAGCTCTAAAACAAAACTAAGACCTAGCCCTAACCCTAACTGTAACCCAAGCTCTAAACATCACACTAACACTGAACTTAAACCAAAGACCTGACATTAGACGTAGCCCTAAATCTTGCCCTAACCATAACACAAAACCTAATCCTACACTTACCCATAACTCTAGCCTTATTTCGAGTGTTATTCTAATCCTAAAACTAACACTGACCTTGACTCTGACCCTAAAACTAATCCTATTTCAAATCATCACTCTAATCATAACCTTACCCTAACACTAGAGTTAGCCCTAACCCAAGCCCTAAAATTATCCCTAATTGTAACCCTAGTTCTTATATTATTAGCCATAGACCTACCCTAACCCTAACCTAATCTAAACATCACCCTAATATTAATACTAACCCTAACGCTAACACTACCTTAACCCTAACCCTAACACTAGCTTTATCCCTAACCTAACTCTAAACCTAATCCTAACCCTAGCCTTAATCCTAACCATAACCCTAGCCCTAACTCTAGCTCTAATCCTATCTATTACCTTAACCGTAACCCTAACAATAATACTAATCCTAGAATAACCCTTACTCTATCCATAACTCTAACCTTATTCATTACCCTAAACCTAAACTGAACCCTAAACCTAACCATATCCATTATCCTAACCCTAAACATAATCCTAAACAAATTTGAGCCCTAACTCTAAACCTTAACCTAAAGAAACCCCAATGGTTACCCTGACCCTAATAATAACCCTGTCTCTAAAAGTGACCCTAACCATCAAACTAACCCTTACACTATACATAGCCATAAACATAACCCTGAAACTATCCCTAACCATCACCATAGACCTGACATTAGCCCTAGCCCTAATGTTAGCCCTTATGCTAAAAAAAAAGCCCTAATGTTGGCCCTAAACCTAGCCTTAATCCAAATCCTAACACTAACCCTAGGCCTAACCCAAAGTGAACACTCACCATAGCCCTTAACCTAGATATAATCTAATACTGTACCCTAACCCTAATTCTAGCCATAGCCCTAAACCAAGGCCTAACCCTAATATTAAACTGAACTCTAATCCTAGACCTAAATTAGCCTTAACCTTAAACCTAATCATATCCCTAGCCCTAAGACTAACTCTAACTCTTGCCCTAGCCCTAGCACTAGTTCTAATATTATCTGTTACCATGACCCAAAGCCTATCCCTAACCCTAGCCCCAAACTTAGCCCTAACCCTAAAACTTAATCAAACCCTAACTCTAAATCTAACCTAACCTTAAACCTAAACCTCACCCTAACACTAGCCCTAATCCTAATGCTAATTTTAAAACTATCCCTCACCATAGCCATATCATTCAAGCAAAATTGAGCTACAGCTCTAATCCTAAACCTTAACCTAAACCAAACCCTAACACTACTCCTAGCCCTTACCCTAGCCCTAATTTGAGTCCTAAACCTAACCGTTCAACTAATAATGACCCTGACTCTGATCCTAAAACTAATCTTAGCTCTAAACATCACCCTAACCCTAAACCTAAAACAAACACGAAACATAGCCCTAACCCTAACCCTAAAACTAACCATAATAATAACGCCAGGTCTTATATTATCAATAGCCCTAACCCTAACACAAAACCTAGCCTTGATCTGAACTCTAATCCTAGCTTTAACCCTAATGCTAACACTAACCCAACACTAACTCTAGATCTAACCCTATCCCTTACCCTATGCCAACTCTCACCCTAATGCTATCCGAGTCCTAATACTAATCCTTAGCCTACCCCACACCCTAACTCTATTACTAGTCCTAACCCTAAGCCTCAGTCTATCTCTAACCCTAACTTAAATCCTAAGCCTAACTCTGACCCTTATTCTGACCCTAAAACTAACCCTAGGTCTACGCCTGACCCTAACACTAAACCAAACACTAACACTAGCCCTATGGGTAAACCTATATCTAAACCTAACCATAACATTAACACTAGACCTAAACTTAATCCTAAATATAGCCATAACTCTAGTCCTCACCCTAAACAAATTCTAGCTCTAGCACTAACAATGACCATTAGTCTAACACATGACTAACAATACCCCTAGAATAAACCCTAGTAAAATTGTGCTCCTTAACATAAATCCAATGCTAACCTGAACACTGACCCTTACTCTAACACAAACCCTAGCTCTAAACCTTATCCTAACCCAAAACATACCCCAACACTAGACCTATCCATAACCCTAAACTTAAAACTAGCCATAATCATAATCCTAGTTCTTACATTACCCATAGTCCTAAACCTAGCCATAAACCTCCCCCCAAAACCTAGCCCTAAATGTAGGACTAAAACTAGCTGTAAGCCTAATCCTAACCTTAGCCCTAGCCTTAACCCTCACACTTGCCTAGACCTAACCTTAGCTCAAAATCTAACTCTTACCCTCAATGTAATCCTAACCCTAACCCTAACACTTGCCCTAATCCTAACTGTAACCATAACACGAATCCTATATCAAATTCTATGCATTACCTTAAATACACCCTTAACACTAATGCTAATCCTAGCCCTAACACTTACCCTAATACTAACCATAGACCTGACTCTAACCCTAAACCTTGCCTTAGGCCTAACCATAAACACTTAACCTAAACCTAACCCTAACACTAACCCTAGGCCTAATCCTAACCCTAGTTCTAATCTTAACTTTAACCCAAGCTCTAACACTAGCACTAACTCTATCCATTAACCTGCATTTAAGCCTATCCCAAATCTATCCCTAGGCCTAAACCTAACACTATCTCTAAAACTAAACCTATACATTACTTCATACATAACCTGATCTCTAAACCTAATCCTATTCATTACTCTAACCCTAACACTAATGCTAATTTGAGCCCTAAGCCTAAACCTTAACCTAAAGTAAACCCTAACCTGGACTTTGACCCTAATAATGCACCAGTGCTAAACCTATCAATTACCCTAAACCTAACCCTTACACTAGACATAGCCATAAATCTAACTTTAACCATAACCCTAAACCTGATATTAGTCCTAGCCCTATTTCTAGCCCTTACCCTAGCACAAAACCTAGCCCAAATCCTAGCCCTAAATCTAGCCTTAATCCTAATCCAAACCCTCACACTGGCTCTATCCCTAATTTTATCCCTCGACTGAGCCCTGAACCTGATTATAAGCCCATCAGATCCCCTAAAACTAACCCTAACCCTAACAATTACACAAACCCTAACCCTAGCCTTAACCATAGGCCTAACACTAACACTAACCCTAGTGCTAATCCTAGCCCTAATTTAGCCCTAACCCTAACCATACCCCTAACTCTAGTCCTAAGACTAACTCACTCACACCCTAGCCCTATTTCTATTTCTAACCATATCCTTTACTTTGCCCTAACTTTAGGCCTCACCATAGCCATAGCCCTAACCCTAGAATCTAACCATAACTCTAAATCTAACCTTAAACTTAAGCCTAAACCTCACCCTACTACAATCCCTAATACCATTGCTCATCCTAAAACTAGCCCTAACCCTAGTCCTAGCCCCAAAAACAAAACTGAGACATTGCTCTAACACTAAACCTTAATATAAACCAATCCCTCATAGTACAACTAGCCATAACCCCAGCTCCAATTCAAGTCTTAAGCCTAAAACTAACCATAGCTCTAAATATCACCCTAACCTTAAATCTAATGCTAACACTAGACCAACCCAAATTGCATCCGTAAAACCAACCCTAATCATTAACCTAGTTCATACATTGGCCTTATCCCTAACTCTAGCCTTAACCCTAACACAAAAATAGCCCTAATCTGAGCCCTAACACTAGATTTAACCCTAACCCTAACCCTAGTCCTAAACCTAACCCTACCTCTAGTCCTAACCATAGCCATTACCCTAACCCAAACCCTATCCATAATGCTAACCCTAGTAATAATCCTAATCCTTAGCTTAACCCTATATCTAGTCCTAACCCAAGGACTCATTCTAGATCTAATTCTAAGCCAAAATCTAACCATAACCTTCACGCTTATTCTGACACTAATACTAATTATAGGTATAAACATCAACCTAACCCTAAACTGAACCCTGAAACAAGCCTTATAGTAACCTTATACCTAAACCTAACCCTAACACTAGCCCTAAACCTAAACCAAATCCTAAATCTACTAATAACTCTAGCCCTAGATCTAAGCAAAAACTTAGTCATAGCCCTAACAATAACCCTTAACCTAAAACAAACACTAACCCTACACCTAAACCTAACTTTGTCCTAATTTTGGCTTTCACCATAACCCTAACCCTAACCTGAACACTGACCTTGCCTTTAACAGTAAACCTATTTCTAAACCTGAGCCTAACCAACATCTAAACCTAACACTAGACCTAGCAATAACTCTAACCCTAAATCGAGCCCAAATCATAACCCTAGCTCTTATATTATCCATTGCCCTAACCCTAGGCCTAAACCTAACACAAAACCTAGATCTTATCCTAGGCCTAAACCTAGCCTTAGGTGTAATTCTAAACAAACCATAGCCCTAACCCTACCCTTGCCCTTGCCTTAGTCCTAACCCTGGCTCAAAACCTAAACCTTAACCTAAATATAAACCTGCACCTATCACTAAATCAAACCCTAAATCTAGCCCTAATCCTAACCTTAACTCTAGCACTAAACCTAGCTCTAAAGATATCCATTACCTAAACATAACCCTAACTCTATTGACAAACCTATGCCTAAACCTAAACTAATCATAACCAGAAAACTAATCCTAGACCTAACCTTAAACCTCACCCTCACCATAGACCTAACCCTAGTTAAACCCTGGCCCTTATCATAAACCTAACCATAACAATATCCCTAACCCTAAGCATAAACCTCAATCTAAGTCTAACCATAAACCTAATTCTACATCTAATCATATCCCATTACCCTAACCCGAACACTACCCCTAATGATGACCTTAGCCATAATCTTAACCCTCACCCTAACCATACTGTAATCTTATCCCTAGATCTAACCCTAAACCTAACCCTTGCTCTAGCCCTAAACCTAGCTGAAAACCCAACTCTTATACTAAACATAACCCTGACCCTAACCCTAGAATCTAACCTTAACCCTAATCCTAACTCAAGACTTATTTCTAATCATAAACCTAGCCCTAAGCTTAGCTCTAACCCTATCCATTATAATAACCATAATCCTTACCCTAATGCTAACTCTAGATTTATTGATAACTCCAACCTTTTCAATTACCCTAAACCCTAACCTGAACCCTAAACAAAAATCTATCATTACCCTAACCTTGACCCTACAGCTAATTAGAGCCCTAACACTAAACACTAATCTCAAACAAACTCTAACCCTGAACATTGCCCTAATAATTCCCCTTCTCTAAACCTGGCCCTTACCCTAAACCTAACCATTACACTAGACCTAGCCATAAAATATTCTAAATCGATCCCCAATCATAACATTAGGCCTGACATTAGCCCTATCCCTAATCTAGCTCTAACCCTAACACAAACCCCAGCCCTTATCCTAGACTTAAACCTAGCCTTAATCTTAACCCTAACCCTAAGCTTAGGCCTAGACCCTACACTACACTAGCCCTAATCTTAGCACTAACCCTAGACCTAATCTTACCCCTAATTTATGCCTATGCCTAACCTTAGCCCTAACCCTATCCCTAAGTCTAACTCTAACTTTCACCGTTGCCCCATCCCTTGTTCTAACCCTATCCCTTACTGGAACAATAATCCCAGCCATAACCCTAGCTCTATCCTTAGACCTAGCCCTAACCTAGATCTATCTCTAACTCTAAATCCAACTTTAAACCTAACCCTAAACCTAAACTTAACACTAGTCCTAACCCTAATGCTAATCCTAAAACTAGCCCTCATCTAGCCCTAGCCCTAAAAGAAATCCCAGACATAGCCCTAAACCTAACCCTTAACCTAAACTAAACCCTGAGCCTAACCCTAAACTCAGCCCTAATTGGAGTTTTAAGCTTAACAAAAACTAATCTTGACCCTGAATCTGACCATGAAATTAACCCTACCTCTAAAGATCAACCTAACACTAAACATAAACCTAACACTTAGACCTAGCCCCAAACCGAAACCTAATTTTAGCCTTAAATGTAACCCTGGTACTTACATTAGCCATAACCCTAAAGCTAGCACAAACTTAACACAAATCCTAGCCCTAATTCAAGCACTAACCCAAGCTTTAACCCTAACAATAAATCTAACCTTAGACCTAATCATAACCATAATCCTAGCCCTAACCCTAGCTCTAACACTATCTATCACCATAACTTTAACCCTAACACTAATGCTAACCTTAGGCCTAAACCTAACCCTATCCCTAATCCTAACCCTATCCATTACCCTAAACCAAACCTAAATCCTAAACTTCACCCTATCATTACCCTAACATTAACTTTAATGTTAATTCAAGTCCTAATTTTACACCAAAGCCTACCCAAACGCTAACAAGGGCCCTGACCCTAGTAAACCCCTAGCTCTAAACTTGACATAAAACTAAACATAACCCTTACACTACCTGTATCCATAAACTTAACCTAAATCTATCTTTAACCCTAAGCCTAGACCTGATATTACTCCTAGACCTAATCCCAGCCCTACCCTAAAACAAACTCTAGCCCTCATTTTAGCCCTAAAACCAGCCTTAATCATAACCCTAACCCTAACCATAGGCCTAACTCTATTACTAACCCTCACCCTACCTCTAAACCTAGCTATAATGCAAATCCTTACCCTAAAGTTAACCCTAACCCTAAACCTAATGCTCAGTCTAAGCTGAAAAATAACCCTGGCCATAAGTCTAGTCCTAATTTACCCTGTCCCTAACCCTAACTCTAGCCCTAAGACTAACTCTAACTTTCACACTAGCCCTATCCCAAGTTCTAACACTATCCATTACCATAACCCTAACCCTAGCCATAAACCTTTCCCACTCCTTATTCCTAGCCCTAGATCTATCCCCAACACTAAATCTAACACTAACCCTCAGCCTAAGCCTAACATAACCACTTAGCCCTAACCCTAATGCTACTCATAAAACTAGCCATAACCCTGACCATACCAGTAAATCAAAACTAAGCAATAGCCCTAATACTAAACCTCAACTTAAACCAAATCCTAATACTACACCTAAACTTAAGCCTAGACGTAATTCGAGTCGTAACCTTAACCTTAATACTAACTCTGACTCTGACTCATATCCGAACACTCACCCTAGCTCTAAACACCATCCTAACCTTAAACCAAACCGTACAGTAACCCTAGCCATAATTTGAGTGCTAAACTTAACCTTAAAAGTAACCCTAACCCTGACTAATAACCTAACACTAACACTAGCCCTAAATATCACCCTAACCTTAAACCTAATCCTAACACTAGAGGTCTAACCCCTAACCCTAACCTAAAATTAACCCTAATTTTAACCCTAGTATTTACATTAGCTGTTACTCTAAACTAGCCCTAATCCTAACACAAAAACTAGCCCTAATTTGAGCTCTAAACCTAGCTTTAACCCTAACCCTAGCCCTAATCCTAGCTCTAACTCTATCCCTTACCCAAAGACAAAGCCTAACACTAACTCTAATACTAATTCTAACACTAATCCTTAACCTAACCCAAACACTAATCCTATTACTAGTCCTAAATTTAACCCTCATTCTAGCTCTTACCATAACCCTAACTGTAACCCTAACCCTGACCCTAATTCTGACCCTAACACTAATCGTAGGTCTAAACCTGAACCTAACCCTAAACGAAACACTAACACTAGCCCTAGACCTAAATATAATCTTAAATGTAGCCATAACTCTAGCCCTAGACCTAAAGAAAAAACTAGACCTACCCCTAATAATAACCCTTAGCGCAAGCCAAAAATAAGTCTTTGCCTAGACATAACCCTAGTCCTAATTCTAACCATAATCCTAATCTGAACACTGACCCTGACACTAATACTAATCCTAGCTCTAAACATCACCCTAATCCTGAACTAAACCTAACCCTAACATTAACCCTAAAACCAGCCCTAATCATAACAAGTTCTTAATTTAGCCATAAACATAACATATTGCAGAACCTAGCCCTAATTCAAGTCCTACCCTATCTTTAACCCTAAAGCTAACCTAAAGATAACTATAGCCCTAACCCTAAATCTAAGCCCAACCTTAGATCCAATCCTAAGCATAACCTTAGCCCTAATCCTAGCTCTTACCCTATCCATTACCCTAGGCCAAACCCTAATCCTATGCCCATCCCAAACCCTATCCATTACCCTATACCTAACTTGAACCCTAAACCTAAAACTATCATTAACCTATCAATAAACCTAATGTTAAGTCAAGCCCTAACCATATACCATAACCTAACCTAACCCCTAAACCTGACCCTAATAATACCCCTAGCTCTAAACCTGACCCTAACCATAAATCTAACCCTTAAAATAGACCTAGATATAAACCTAACCCTAAACTATCCCTAACTCTAACCCTAGACCTGACATTAGCCCTAGCTCTAATCCTAGTCCTAACTCTAACACAAACTTTAACCCACATCCTAGACATAATTGTCGCCTTCATCTTAAACTTAACCCTAACCCTAACCCTATTTCTAACCTTCATCCTATCCCTAAAACTAGGTATAAACTCATCCCTTTCCCTAAACCTAACCATAATTCAAACCCTTACTTTAACCTAGCCCTAACCCTAGGCCTAACTCTAACATTAACAATTTCCCTGAACCCAGACCCAACTTAGAACTATCCCTAACACTAAACATAACCCTAGCCCTAAGACTAACTATATATCTTGCCTTAGGCCTATAGAGTAGATCTAAACTTTTCCCTTACCATAACCCTAAACCTAGACCCAATCTTAGCCCTAACCTTAGCCCTAGCCCTGAAACAAAACCGAGTTATAACCATAATCCTAATTCTTAAACTAAACCAAACTCTAACCTTACATCTATTCCTAACCCTATCCATAACCCAATCCCTAATTCAGGTCCTAACCATAACCTTAAAACTAACACTGACCCTGATTCTGACTCTAACATTAAACCTAGCTCTAAAATCAGTGTAACCATAAATCTAACCCTAAAACTAGACCTAGTCTTAACTCTAACCTTATAACTAATGCTAATCATAACCTTATTTATTGATTAGCCATAGTCTTAACCCTAGCCCTAACCTAACCAAAAACCTAGCCTTAACCAGAATCCTTATACTAGACTTAACACTTTACTTAAATCTAACACTAATCAAAAACTAAATCTCTAATTCTATACATAACCCTATACCTAAACGTAAGTCTAACTCTATCCATTAACGTAATGATAACCCTAACCCTTATGCTATCCCTAGGCATAATCCTAACCATAACCATTACACTAAACCACAACTAAACCCTAAACCCTAAACCTAACCCTGTCATTACCCTAACCCTATCTAATGCTAATTTGAGCCCTAGACTTAAACCCTACCTAAACAAAACTTTAAACTTGATTCTGACCCTAATAATAAATCTAGCTCTAAAACTGACCTTACATTAAACCTAACCCTTACACTGGACCAAGCCAAAAACCTAACACTAAATGTATCCCTAATTGTAACCCTAGACCTGACATTAGCCCTAGACCTAATACTAGCCCTAAACCTCATACAAACACTAGCCCTCATCCTAGCCCTAACCCTAGCCTTAATCATAACATTAACCCTAACCCTGCTCCTAGCCCTAATACTAACCCTCGCCAAGCCCTCAATCTTGTTATAACCCATTCCTTTAAACTAAATGTAACCCTAACTCTAACCCTAAACCTAAGCCTAAACCTAACACTAACCTTAGCCCTAATTTAGCCCTATCCCTAACTATAAACCTAAACCTAGCCATAAGACAAACTTTAACTCTGTCACTAGCCCTATCACTAGTTCTAAACCTATTCCTTATCATAATTATAACCCTAGCCCTAACCTTTGAGCTAAACCTTGCCCTATCCTTAGCCCTAGCACTAACTTTAGATCAACACCTATCTCTAAATCTAACCCTAACATGAAGCCTAAGCCTAACCCAAACACTAGCCCTAAGCCTAACATTAATCCTAAAAGTAGCAATAACCTTGGCCTTAGCCTAAAACAAACTGAGCCATAGCTCTAACACTAAATCTTAAAGTAAACAAAACCCTAACCATACACCTACCCCTAACCCTAGAACTAATTCTAGTTTTAAGTGGAATCCTAAAACTAACTCTGACCCTGACTCTGACACTAACATTCAACCTAGCTCTAAACAACACCCTGACCTTAAACCTAACCCTAACACTCAACTGAGCCCTAACCTTAACCCTAAAATTAGCCCTATATGTAACTCTAGTACTTACCTAAGCCATAACCCTAACCTAGAACTAACTTAATCTGAAACCTAGCCATAATTTGAGCCCTATCCTGAGATTTAAACCTAACACAAGCCCTAACCATAACCCTAGTCCTAATTATAACCATAACCCTAGCCCTAACCCTAGATAAACCTTATCCATTACCATAAACATAACCCTAACCCTAATGCTAACCTTAGGTCTAAACCTAATTCTATCTCTAATCCTTATGGCTTGTGCCCAACCCAAGCCATAAGACTAATTGTAACTCTAATCCTATCTCAATAAACCTAAACCTAACCTGGACCCTAGTACTAAACCTATCATTACTCTAACCCTAACCTTAATGCTAATTCAATCGTTAACTTTAGACCTTAACTTATCCCAAACCTTAACACAGACTTTGTCCATAATAATAACCCTAGCCCTAAACCTGACCCTACCCATAAACATAACCCTTACACTAGATGTAGCCATAATCCTAAACATAAAAAAAAATCTTTAAACATAATTCTAGACCTGAAATTAGCCATAGCCCTAATCCTAGCACTAACCCTAAAACAAACACTAGCCCTCATCCTAGCACTAAACCTAGCCTTAATCATAACCCTAACCATAACCAAAGCTCTATCTCTAATTCTAAATATCCCCCTACCTCTAAACCTAGGTATAATATTATCCCTACCATAAATGTAATACTAACTCATACCCTACTCTATATTTAAGCTGAACACTAACCATAGCCCTAATCCTACCCCTAATTTATCCATGTGCCCAACCCAAGCCATAAGACTAACTGTAACTCACACTAGCCCTATCCCTTGTTCTAACCCTATTACATACCATTATCTAACCCTAGACCTAACCCCTGCCTTATCCTCAGTCCTAACCCTAAACCTAGATCTAACCCTAAATCTAAATCTATTCCTAAACCTAAGCTTAAGCCTAACACTAACACCAGCCCTAACCCTAACACTAATCATAAAATTAGCACTAACCCTAACCCTAGTAGTAAAACAAAACTAAGCAATAGCCCTAACCCTAACCCTTAACTTGAACCACCCTAACACTACATCTAGACCTAACCCTATCCCTAAATTCGACTCCTAAACCTATCTCTCCTAAACCTATCTTTAAAAGTAACCCTGACACAGACTCCTATCCTAACGCTCACCCTAGTCCTGGACCCCATCCTAAACTTAAACTGAAACAAACCAGTAACTCTATCTCTAATTCAAGTCCTAACCCTAACTCTGTTTCTCATTCATATCCTAACACTAACCCTAGATCTAATTATCACTCTAACCTGAAACCAAACAATAACACTATACATAAACATTACCCTAATCCTAAAACTAAGCCTAATGGTAACTCTAGTTCTTAAATTAGCTATTGTCCTAACCCTAGCCCTAACCCTACAACAAAAACTTGCCCTAATTAAAGATCTAAACCTAGTTTTAACCCTAACCCTAAGCCTAACCCTAGTACTATCCCTATCCCTTACCCTAAGCAAAACTATAACCCTAATGGCAAACTTAGAACTATTTCTAAATAGTAGGCTAACCAAAATCCGAAACTTTTTAATAGTCCTGACTCTAGCCCTCATTCTAGCTCTGTTATCTCAAATCCTAACGCTAACCCTGACTCTTATTCTGACACAAACAATAACCCTAGGTCTAAACCTGAAAGTAAGCATAGAGCAAACCCTAACACTGTGTTACCAGTAACCTTATAATTAAACCTAACCCTAACCCTAGCACTAAGAATAACTGTAACTCTCACACTAGCCCTATGCCTAGTTCTAACCCTATTCCTTACTGTAACCCAAAACCTAGCCCTAAACCTAGCATTAATGCTTGCTCTATCCTTAGTTTTTGCCCCAACGCTATTTCTCACCCTAACTCTAAATCTAACCCTAAACCTAAGCCTAAGCCTAACTCTAACACTAGCCCTAACTCTAATGTTAATTGTAAAACTAGCACTAACACTAACCCTAGGAAAAAACAAAACTGAGCAATGCCCCTAACCAAAACCTTAACTTAAACCACTCTAAAACTAAATGTAGACCAACCCTAGCCCTAAATTTGACTCTTAACCCTAACCTTAAATCTAACCCTGAAACAGACTCATATCCTAACGCTCACCCTAGCTCTAGACCCCATCCTAACCTTAAACAAATACCTAACAGAAAGCCAATCACTAATTTGAGTCTGAACCCTGACCCTGACTCATATCCTAACACTAAACCTAGCCCTAAATATCACCCTAACCTCAAACCTAACCCTAATACTAGACCTACCTCTAATCCTAACCCCAAAACTAAAACTAATTGTAACCCTGTTTCTATCGTTAGCCAATGCCCTAACCCTACAACAAAAACAAGCACTAATCCAAGCTCTAAACCTAGCTTTAACCCTAACCGTAACTCTAACCCTAACCCTAACTCTAATCTTATCCCTTACCCTAAGCAAAACCCTAACACTAATGGTAACCCTAAAACTATCCCTAATCCTTAGGCTAAATAAAATCCTAACCCCATAAATAGTTCTGACCCTAACCCTCATTTTAGCTCTAATCTTATCCCAAACTCTAATGCTAACCCAGAACCTTATTCTGACCATAACAGTAAACTTAGGTCTAAGGCTGACCCTAACCCAAATTCTAACACTTTCACTACAGATAAACTTATTCCTAAACTTAACTCTACCACTAGCCTTAGACCTAAATCTAATGCTAAATCTAGCCTTAACTCTAGCCCTAGACCTAAATGTAAACCTAGTCCTAGCACTAACAATAACCCTTACACTAATCCAAACACTACGCCTACCCCTAGACCTAAACCTAGTCTTAATTCTGGCTATAACCCTAACTCTAACCTGAGCACTGACCAGCATTTAACAGTAAACCTACCTCTAAATATTACCCTGACCGAAAATATAAAACTAAAACTAAACCTAGCCATAAATCTAACCCTAAAACTAGCCCTACTCTTATCCCTAGTTCTTACATTAACCACAGCCCTAACCCTAGGCCTAAATATAACACAAAACCTAGAGCTAATCCTGGGCCTAAACCTAGCCCTATTCATAATCCTAACCCTAACCCTAGCCCTAATCCTAACTTAATTCTAGCCTTAGTCCCATCCCTAGCTCAAAGCCTAACATGTACCATAAAAATAAACCTAGAACTATCCGTTAATCTAACCCTAACACTAGCCCTAATCTAACCTTAACCCTAGCCCTAACCCTAGCTCTAAACCTACAAATACACTAAACCTAACCCTAAAACTATTGGTAACCCTAGCCTTAGTCTTAACCCTAACCCTAACCCTAACAAGAAAACTAAACCTAGACCTAACCCTGAACGTAAAACTCACTATAATCCAAACACTACCTCAAAACCTAACCCTTACCATAAACCATAGCCCTAAACTTAACTTTAAACTTAAATCTAATCCTAACCCTAAACCTAAACTTAAATCAAACCATATCCATTACACTAAACCTAACCCTAACCCTAATGATAATCCTAGCTGTAACCCTAACTCTAACCGTAAAACTTCCCTAATTTTATACATAGACCTAACCTTTAACCTAACGATTGCTCTTGCACTACCCATAGCTCAAAAACTAACCCTTATGCTAAACATAACCCTAGGTCTAACCCTCACCCAAACCAAAACTCATGACCTAATCCTAACCGTAACCCTAGCCCTAAACTAAAGTTTAACTGTATCCATTACCCTAAACATAAACCTTACCCTAATGCTAACCCTAGGCTTTATATTAACCCTATCACTAATACCAACCCTATCAATTATCCTAAACCTAAACTGAAACCCAAACCTAACCCTATTATTACAATAACTGTAAACCTAATGCCAATTCGAGCTCTAACCCTAAACTCAAACCTAAACCAAACCCTAACTCTGAATGACCCTAATAATCCCCTAGCTCTAAACCTGACCCTTACCCTAAACCTAACCTTTACACTAGACCTAGCCAAAAAACCTAAGCTTGAAAATATTCCTAATGGTAATCCTAGACCTGACATTAGCCTTAGCCATAATCCTAGCCCTACCCATAAAAAAACCCCTAGCTCTTATCTTAGCCCTAAACATAGACTTAATCATAACCCTAACCCTAAACCTGGGCCTAACCCTAACACTAATCCTAGCCCTAATCTTAGCTGTAATTTAGCCATATCCCTAACTCTAATCCTAACCTAGCCCTAAGAGTAAGTCTAAATCTCATCCTTGCCCTAAAACTAAAATTAGTTTTAAACCTATCCCTTATTGGAACCCTAATCCTAGCTCTAACCCTATGCCTAACCCTAGAACTTTTCTTACCTTAGCCCTAACCCTAGACCTAACCTTATATCTAATCTAACTCTAACCATAAGCTTAAACCTAAACCTAACATTAGCCTTAACCATAACCCCAATGCTAATTCTAAAACCAGTCATAACTCTAGCTATAGACCTACTTCTGAACCAAGCCATAGCCCTAACCCTGACCCTTAAACTAAACCAAACCTCAACCCTAAACCTAGCCCTAACCTTAGCCCTAATTTGAGATTTAAGCCAAAAACTAAAACTAACCCTGAACCTGACCTAACCCTAAACCTAGCTCTAAACATCACTCTAACCCTAACCCTAAATCTAACATTAGACTTACCCCCAACCCTAACCATAAAACTAGGCTTAATCATAACCCTAGTACTTATATTAGACGTTACCCTAACCCTAGCCTTAACTTAACCCCAAACCTAGCCAGAAACTCTGCCCTAACCATAGCTTTAACCCTAACACTAAACTTAACCATAACACTAGAACTAATTGTAACCCTAACCGTAGACATAACCTTAGCTCTAACCCTACCCATTACCCTAACCATAACCCTAACCCTAATGCTAACACTAGGCTTAAACCTAACCCTATCCCTACTCATAAACTTATTCATTACCCTAAACCTAACCTGAAACCTAAACCTAACCCTACCATTACCCTAACTTTAACCCTAATGCTAATTCGAGCCCTAACTTAAAACCTTAATCTATCCCTGACCCTAACAATACCCTAAGCTCTAAACCTGACCATAACCTTAAATCTTCCATTATAATAGATGTAGCCATAAATCTAACCCTAAAACTATGTTTAACCATAATGCTGGACTTGAAATTAGCCCAGGCCCGAATCCAAATCATAACCCAAGTTTTAACCCTAATTCTAACACCTCCCCTAGCCCTAAACTTAGCTATAACCCGAGCCCTTACCTTAAACCTAACCATAACCCTAAACCTAACCCTAACCCATTGCCCTAACTCTAGGTCTAATAATAACACTAAGCCTAGAACTAATCCTAGCCCTCATTTAGTCTTATTCAAACCCTAATTTTAGCCCTAAGACTACTCTTGCACTAGCCCTATCATTAGTTCTATCCTAGTGCTAGGCCTAATCCTAACTCTAAACATAAACATAACTCTAAATATAATGTAACCATGAGCCTAAATCATTTTCTAACATAGTTCTAACAATAATGCTAATCATAAAATTTGAACTATGCATAGCCCTAGTCATAAAACAAACCAAACCAAACCCTTATTCTAAACCAAAAATTAACCCTACAATTAGCCCTAACCCTAACTCTAAAACTAACCCTGAACCTGATGATGACCCTAACACTAATCCCAGCTCTAAACATTACCCTAACCTTAAATTAAGCCTAGCACTAGACCAAGCTTTAATCCTAACCATAAAACTAGCCCTAATCATAACCTTAGCTCATACACTAGTTGTTGTCCTAAACCCTACCATTAACCCTAAATCCTACCCATAATTTAAATCCTAACCCTAGATTTAACCCAAATCTTAACCCTCAAACTATCCCTAACCCTAACTTTAGCCCTAACCCTTTCCCTTACCCAAAGCCAAACCCTAACCCAAAGGCTAACCCTAGTACTAACCCTAATCCTTTGCACAACTAATACACTAACCATATTACTAGTCCTAACCCTAGCCCTCAATCTAGCTCTAACCCTAACCCTGACCCTTATTTTGATCCTAACACTAACTCTGGGTCTAAAAATTGATGCTATCCCTAAACCAAACCCAATCACTAGCCCTATTGGTAAACCTATATCTATAATTAAACCTAACACTAGCCCTAGACCTAAAGCTAATCCTAAAAATAGCTATAATTCTAGTCCTATACCAAAAAGAAAACTCAGCTATAGCCCTCACAAAAACCCTTAACCTAAACCAAACACTAACCCTACACTTAGACCTCTACCTAGTCCCAATTTGGGCTATAACCATAACCCTAACCCTATCTTGAACACTGACCCTTGAATTAACACTAAACCTAGCTAGAAAACTCACCCTAACCAAAAAACTCGGTGTAACACTAGACCTAGCCATAACCCTAACCCTAAAACTAGCCCTAAACATAACCCTAGCTCTTATGTTACCCATAATTCTAAACCTAGCACTAAACCTAACATAAAACCTAGTTCTTATCCTAGGCCTAATCTTAGAGCTAAGCCTAACCCTAACTCTAATAATAGCCCTAACACTAACCCTAACAATAACGCTAACCCTAACTCATGCCTTAGACCTAACCCTAGCTAAAAGAAAACCCTTTCACTAAACAAAACACTAGCCCAATCCTAAACCCTAACCCTAATCCTAGCTCTAATCCTAACTTGAATCTTAGCCCAAACTTTAGCTCTAACCCTCTACATTACCCTTACACTAACCTTAATTATAACCCTATCTGTAACACTAAACCTAACCTTAAACATAAATGTAACCCTAGACCTAACCCGAAACCTAATCTTTGCAATACCCTACATTTAGGTGAAATACTAGGCCTAACACTAAACCTAATCCAAACACTAGCCCTAACCCAAAAACTAACCCTAACCCTAACCCTACCTCTAATAATATCCATTACCCTAATCTTAAACCTAATCCTAATTAAAACCCTAGCTATAACACTAACCCTAAAACTAGCCCTAAACATAACCCTAGTTCTTACATTACCCATAGTTCTAACCCTAACCCTAAATCTAATATAAAACCTAGCAATAGTCCTAGGCCAATACTTCATCCTAAGCATAACCCTAACCCTAATCATAGCCCTAACACTAACCCTAACCCTAACCCATGACTTAGACCTAACCATAGCTTAAGGAAAACACTTTCACTAAACATAGCAATAGCCCCATTCTAAACCCTAACCCTAATCCTAACTCTAATCCTTACTTTATTCCTAGTCCAAACTTTAGCTCTAACCCTATCCATTACCCTTAACCTAACTCTAATTATAACCCTATTCTTAACACTAAACCTAACCTTAAACATAAATGTAACCCTAGACCTAACCCCAAACCTAACCCTTGCAATAGTTCTTACCTTAGCTGAAACATTAAGCCTTACACTAAACCTAATCCTAACACTAGCCCTAACCCATACACTAACCCTAACCCTAACCCTACCACTAATATTATCCATTATCATAAACTTAAACCTAACCCTAAATAAAACCCTAGCCATAACCCTAACCCTAAACCAAACCATACCTTAAACATAACCCTAGACCTAAACTTAAAAACCCTAGACCTAAACTTAAAAATAACCCTTGTTTTAGCTCTAACCCTAGCTCAAACACTAACCTTTAATCTAACCCAACCATAACACTAGCCCTAACCCAAAAACTAATACATACCCTAAACCAAACCCTAGCCCTATCCCTAATCTTAACCCTAATCTTAGATTTAATCCAAACCATAACCTAGGCCTAACCTGAGCTCTAAACATATCCATTACACTAAACATAACCCTAACCCCAACCCATTCTTTACCCTAAAACTTAACTGAAACCTAAACCTAACCATATTCATTACCCTAACTATAAACCTAAACCTACTACTAACTCAAGCCTTAACAATAAACTTTAACCTAAATTAAATGCCAACACTGACTTTAACCCTAATAAAACACCTAGCTCCAAACCTGACCCTTACACTAAATGTAACTCACTAGATTATCCCTAACCAAAACCCTAGACCTGACATTAGTACTAGACCTAGTCCTAGCCCTAAACCAAACAGAAACACTAGCCATTATTCTAGTCCTAAATCTACCTTAATCCTACCCTGAACAATAACTCCAACCCTAATCCTAATTCTAACCCTCATCCTAGACCTAAAGCTAACTATAACACCACCCATTCCCATAAAATTCCCCTCATTGCTAACCCTAAACCTAGCTATACCCCTAGGTCTAACCCTAACACTAACCCTAGCCCTAATCCTAGCCCTAATTTAGCTATAACCCTAACCTCAACGTAGGCCTTGTACTAAGTATAAAACTAACTTTCTTCCTGGCTGTATCCCTAGTTCTAACCCTATCCCTTCCAGAATCCTAAACTATCCCTAACCCTTGTCCTAGGTCTAACCCTAGATCTAATTGTAACCCTATCCCTAAACATAAACCTCATCCAGTCACTACCCTTAACTGTAACACTAATCCAAAATCTTGCCCTAACACTAGCCCTAGCCCTAAAACAAAACCGGGCCATAGCACTAAACCTAAACCTTAACAAACAAAACCAAACCCTAACCCTATATCTAGCCCTAATTTAGCCCTAAATAGAATCCTAACACTAACCCTAAAACTAACCATTATCCTGACTCTGACCCTAACACTAAATCTAGCCCTATTCATCACACTCACCCTAAACCTATGCTTTGCATGCTTCAGCATAGTGATACATTCACTAGGAACAAATCAGAGAGTGCCCATAGAGAACTGATTGAGTGTGTGAAGTTTCAAGAAGCTAAAACCAACCCTCTTTGTTATCCAGCTCTATTTCCAGATACACATATAAGTAAAGATGAAGTGAAACCTTAAAACACAAAGTGTTCCTGACTGCAAACATTGAACCAAGAAGGCCCAAACATGGGGAATATAGTAAGGCCAGGTAGAAGATGAATCCTCCCTGGTATCACAGAAATTTGAACAAAACTAACTCTAACCCTAACACTCTCTCTAACAGTAGCCCTAACCCTATCCCTAATACTCACAACAACCTATTTAGAGAACCTTTGATCATAGAAGTTACAAACTGGTGGAGACTACTGGGGCAAGATAACAAATAAATCCCGAGCAGTATCAAATAAATATGACCAAATGACTGGGGAACATAGTTAAGTACATGCATATTTTCCTGATGTCTCCTAAAGTGCTCTCAGATATATTTTTTTTCTTTTTTGCATGCTTAAGCTTTGAGATATTTTCACAAGAAAGAAATCAGAGAGTTCTCACAGGGAATTGATTGAGTATGTGAAGTTTCAAGTAGCTAGCACCCACACTGTTTGATTTTGAGCTCCATTTCCATTTACCCATAGAGATCAAAATGAAGTGAACCCTTAAAATATATAGTATTCCTGAAATTGAACACTTGAACTGAAAAGGTCCAAAACTGGGGAACTTAACAATGATAAGGAAAAGATGCTTACTGCCCAATTTCAAATAAATTTGAACAAATCTAACTGTAACTCTAATGCTAGATTTGACTCTATCCCCAACACTTATGCTAAGCTGTTTAGAGAACCCATGATCATAGAAGTCCCAAATTTGGGAATTCTAATGGGTCAAACTAGTGGGTGAATCCTGCACAGTATCAACGAAATATGATCAAATAATCAGGGAAGGTATTTCAATATATTTACATTCCTCTCTTTTTCGTAAAGTGCTCTCAGACAAACTTGCTTTTCATGCTTCAGCTAAAAGCTATATTCACAAGAAACAAACCAGAGAGTGCCCTCAGAGAAATGATTGAGTGTTTGAAGTTTGAAGCAGCTAGCACCATCCCTGTTTGATTTCTGGCTCCAATTTCATTTAGGTCAAAATGAAGTGAAACCTTAAAATACAAACTGTTCCTGAAAGCAAACCATTGAATCTTGAAGGCTTGGGGAGCCTACTAAGGCTAGGTAAAGAATGAATCCTGTACAGTAGCAAAATAATCTGGCCAAAAAAATTCGAAGCTCTTTCAGTACATGTGTATTCTGCTTGCTCTGAAAGCATTCAGAGATAAAGCTCTTTCTTTCTACTTCATATTAGGGCTACTTCAACAGGAAACAAACCAGACAATCCTCACTGAGAACTGATTGAGGGTGTTATGATTCAAGCAGCAAGCCCAAACCTTGTTTGATTTCCAGCTTCATTTCCATTCACCCCTATAGTGCAAAAATAAAACAAATATGAAAATTGAAACTTTTCCTGAAAGCAAACCCTTTATATAAGAGGCCAAAAATATTTGGAGTGTAGTCAAATTAGGAAAAAAGATAAATCCTGCACAGTATCTTAGAAATTTGAAAAGAAAACTAATTTTAACCCTAACAATAGTCTAATCCTAGTCCTAACAATAAGCCTAACACTAACCTTAACCTATTTAGAGTCCCTTTGATCCTAGAAGTCCCACACTTGTGGAGCCATGTGGGGCAGGCTATCAGATGAATTTTTCACAGTATCAAGGAAATCTGACAAAAAAAAAAATGGGGAAGGTAGTTAAGCACATGCATATTTCCATTTTCTCCTAAAGTGCTCCCACATAAAGTTGCTTTGCATGCTTCCGCTTAAGGCTATTTTCACAAATAATAAACCAGGGAATGATCATACAGAACTGATTGAGTGTGTGAGTTTGGAAGTAGAAAGCACCAACCCTGTTTGATTTCCAGTTCTATTTCCATTTACCCACATAGGTCAAAATAATGTGAAAACTTAAAATACAAACTGATTGAGACAGCTAACCCTTGACCCAAGAGGCCCAAACCTAGGGAATATATTAAGGCTATGTAAAAGCTGAATCCTGAGAAGTATATATAAAAACAAAAAACAAAAAACCTAAATCTAACAAACCACTAGCTTTAAACCTAGCCCTAACCTAATACTAAATCTAACCTAGCCTATTTAGAGAACAATTGATAATAGTAGTCCCCAAACAAAAAAGCCTAGTGGGGCAAGCAACAGATAAATCCTGCATAGTATCAAAGAAATCTGACCATGCAATTGGGGGAGATATTTCAGTACATTCATATTTCCCTTTTTTCTCCTAATGTTCTCTTGAATAAATTATTTTTTCATGCTGCAGTTTATGGTACTATCACAAGGAACAAACCAGAGAGTGCCCACAAAGAGCTGATTGAGTGTGTGAAGTTTCAAACAGCTAGTACTAACCCTGTTTGATTTACAGCTACATTTTCATTCACATCTATAAACCATAATAAAGTGAAAACTAAAAATTCAAACTGTTCCTAACAGTGAACCTGAAAACCTTGAAGGCCCAAACTTGGGTATCATACTAAGGCTAGGAAAAGGATGAATCCTGTACAATATCAAAGCAATCAAGAAAAGAAAAGTTGAAGCTTGCTCCTAAAGTGCTCACAGATAAAGCTGTTTCTTTCTACTTCAGCTTTGGGCTACATCCACAAGAAACAAATGAGAGAAGGTGCATGGAGAACTGATTGAGTGTGTGAAGTTTCAAGCGGCTAGCACAAACCCTGTTTGAGTACCAGCTCCATTTCCATTCACCCCTATAGGGCCAAATGAAATGAAACATGAAAATTAAAACTGCTCCTGAGAGCAACTCCTTTTACCTAGGAGGCCCAAGCATGGGCAGTATACTAAGAATAGGAAAACAATGAATCCTGCTAACTATCAAAAATGTTGAAAAAAAAAAAAAACACTAATTCTAACCCTAACACAAGCTCTAAAACTTGCCCTAACTCTAACCATAACAGTAACCCTAACCTGTTAAGAGAACCTTTGATCATAAAAGTTTCAAACTTCTGGAGACTAGTGGGGCAATCTTACAGATGAATTCTTCACAGTATTAAAAATTTTGACCAAATAATTTGGGGTGGTATTTCACTACATGCATATTGCCCCGTTTTTTTCCTAAAGTGATCTTGAATAAATTAGTTTTGCATGCTTCATCTTACAGCTACTTTCACAAGGAATAAACCAGAGAGTGCCCAAAGACAACTGATTGAGTATGTGAAGTTTCAACCAGCTAGAACCAACCCTCTGATTTCTAGCTCCATTTGTATTTACCCGTATAGGTCAAAATGAAGTGAGACATAAAAAAAAAATCTATTCCAAACTTGGGGAGCTTACTGGGGC